>NC_032023.1:12472957-12622747 GCF_001865875.1 Lupinus angustifolius
TATATCTATCAACAAAGAAAAAAATTTAAAAGAGTATAAAATCATGTTGTGAGTGAGTTAGAGAGTTGAAGATGATAGATTTGTAGAATAAATTTTGAAAAAGTGAAAAATAGTGTGTAATTTGATTAGAGAGAAGGTGAAGAAGTGAATAATGTTTGAATAAAAGTAGTAAAACAAATGATAATAGACTTATATATGATATTTAGAATTTTTATTTTATTTGACAATAATAATTTCTTTTTGCATACCTAACACAAACGAAAAGTGTTTATTTTAGTAATTCCGGCAACCCTTCAAATTGACAAAAAATATTAGGCAAATAAAGAATTAGCATGCAAAAAAGTACATGATGAAGAAATTATATCTAACAACAAAGAAAAAATTGAAAGAGTATAAAAATAAAATCATACCTATAAGTTGGTTTGAGAGTTGAAGATGATAGGTTTGATGAACTAAATTTGAAAATGTGAGAAATAATATAAATTATATCTATCAACAAAGAAAAAATTGGAAGAGTATAAAATAATACATGTGAGTGAGTTTGAGAGTTGAAAATGGTAGATTTGGTGAATAAAAATTGTAAATGTGAGAAATAGTGTGTAGTTTGATTAGAGAGAATGTGAAGAAGTGGAAAATGTTTCATTGAAAGTAGTAAAACAAAGGATAATAGACTTATATGATTTTTTGAGATTCTTATTTTATTTGACAATAATAGCCTCCTTTTGCATATCTATCACAAATGAAGCGTGTCTATTTTAGTAATTCCAGTTTCCCTTCAAATTGACAAAAATAACTTTTTCTTTATACACTTGTCACAAATATAGAGTATCTAATTTAGTAATTTCAATACCATTTCTTTTTTTATATAGATAGTAGATATGCTAAATTTAATAATAGAAGATAAATGTATCTACTGTTTGCGTTTTATATATATCATTTCTATTTCTATAGTTAAAGTTGTAAAACACGTTATGCATATAATATTTGCCCATATATTATATAATAATATCATATGTTATAAACACATTATTGTTTTCTTTGACATCAGGTTATATAATGCAGAATGTATAATAGAATACAAACATAGAAATGCAAAATGCAAATATAACAGATAACTTGGTAGAAATTCATATTGCATAATTGAAACAAAAACATTGCATTGTATAAATAAAAATATTGCATAACTGATAAAGAAACAATGCATAGAGAACACGATACAGAGTAGAAACAGATAAAAGGTTCTTACTATTCTGTTTCTTTTATAAATAAATAAAGTGACATTCTATTTTGTTTCTTTTATTGGTTACTAAGATTGCAGCGAAAATAATTATATTTTAGTTCTCTAAATATTCAAGATCATATTTTAAAACATCTTTCATGATCAAATTAACATTAAATGGAAAATTATCAATTCTCAAACACAGTGTTCTAATACTACGTGTAAGTTTTATTATGGAAGTCATGTATTTTTCTGACCAATCATAAACCCATGGTACATGAAGTGGCACAAAGTGTGGGACAGCAAATGTGCTCCCGTGTAGATGGATCTTAAGAATTCATAAATTTCACGTATTAAGAATGGTTATAGATTATTAACTTTTACTCATGACGATATGATCTTCCATTTAGTTGTTGTATGATGTTCTTAGTTTATAGAGAAACTCTTTTGTTTCCTTCACATTCTTACTATGCTCTTGCTTAAGTGATGACTGATAGAGCAATCTTTATGCACAGAGATGGGATAATGTTTTTAGTCCTTTTTTTGTTAGTATATTGCTTCCATCAAACACTATAGATATGTTATTTTCCAAGAGTTTTAACATTTCATTGATAATTCTTCATCCAAGAATTATGTCATTCAAATAATGAAATAATATACTCCTTCATATCACAACAAACATATTTCTTACCAGATGATCCATAGAAGGTTTAGAAACATTTTGTGGGGATCTTTTTAAATTTACATGAATAACCATTGTTTTAAATTACAATTTATGGTAAGTAGTAGCTAAGGAAAATGTGGTTGATACAAATATAATTGTGATTAAAATATTGTTGTGGATACTCTCAAAATTAGGGATTATAATTAAAACCGAACATGTGGGTATCCGTCTGAACCCAACCCGAATTTAATGGGAGAAACCCGATATGATTAGGTTCGGATTTGGTATAGTTGATACCCTACCTCGAACCTGTCCTGAACCTGGGTAATGTACTATATATATATATATATAAATACATGTTTCGGGTGAGTTCTCATCGAGTTCGGATTATCCGACGTGTTCAGAGATGATATCATTGTTTTCAACACGTTTAATTCAGGTTCAGTTTTGGATTTTGAGTTTGAGGTTAGGTAAATACAAACCTACCCCGTGCCAATCCTACTCAAAACTACAAAATTGCAGCCATAATGCAATTTAAAAATCTCATACAGATGGAACTAGGTTAGAGAAAATATGGGTATCCCAAACATAAATGATAAAAAATAGATATTTTTATAAGTTTTCTCGGGTAATTTAGATTTTGTCTAACGTAAGTTTACTTCCCATGTACAAATTTTCTGGATCCGTCCCTACTCAATCCAAGGTAGGAAGCAAATATGTTTTTTTAACGCAGGCCCAAATACGGGCTTTTGCTAAAGTGGATGTAAAGGCTGAAATGTTCTCCATCAATCCAATAAAGAACCTTGGACCAGGGTCTAATTGAATGTAACAAGGGTGCTATTGTTGAGAAAAGATAAATCCTACACAATATTCTAATAACCCAGGAGTTGGTAGTATTATGGAGTGCATAACAACATCTTTCATGCTGAGTACCAACAGAGAAAAGATGTCTGCGACATGGGGACCTCATTTTAGCGTATGGTTTTTGTCCTAATTATGAAAATCTTGATTAGAAGACTCAGGGTAGCAGTTGAGACAAAAGATTTTAAATTTCATCCAATGTGCAAACCAATGAGGTTAACCGTTAACCAACATTTCCTTTGTTGATGACCTTTGTTTTTCTTGAAATCTGTGCAGATTTGTTGATTATGTAACAAATAAAAATGTAGAAAGGAAATATATTTTGTAAACCATTTAATAAAGCATCATATACAATAAAAAGAAGTTTGATAAAGCATTATATACAATAAAAAGAAGTTTGATAAAGAAAAGAAAAAGCTTCTACTTAAATAGTAAAATGAGTATCAAATAACTGCTATGAAATATTCACAACAGTCCTATTCACTATTTGATACCTAATAATAAATAAGAAAAATAGCTTAGTCATACCCAGCAAGATTTTAATTATAGATTTAGTGGAATTTTGTATCTATATCGATTGGGTTTTCAAATGTCAACTTATTTTTTATATTTCTTAGAAAGTTTGACTGAAACACGGCTAACAAAATCCTTAAAATAAAAATCATATTCCTAATAGTTAATGAAGCTCTGAGATTTGATACGAACAGATTATGGGTCCATGAGCTGAAAGGTGCGACAGAACATTTAATTATCATCTGCTTGGAGTTGAATAGCACTCTTTTCTTGTCACTCGAAGCTCACATCAGATCATGTATGCAAAAGCAAAATACTTCTCATCGAATGTTAGTCTTCCAAAACAAAACTTCGACAAAAGAGAAAATAGCTTATTGGAGTTTGCATTGTTTTTTGGACTAAAATAATCAACATTTCCTTATATTTGGTTACCTACTTGTATGATTAACGACCGGCATGGGTCGGGTTGGTCCCTTAGCTGATCATAAATATTGGTCGGATTACTTTATAAATTTGAGCTCAATACTAAACTTGAAAATAACCCGACCCTGAATGTCGATCATACTAGTCTTTGAACTCGTATCTGACCCTATATACGATTAAATATAATCACATCAATTTTAGATAAAGTATTCTCAATGTTATTATTATATATAATTTGACATATGAAATAATATATGTATATATATGAAAAATTAGATAATCAATAATATGTTTGATAAAAGATATGTCATTACTATGTACATAATTGAGTAGACATACATACAAGTATAATGAAGGGCTAACAATAGGACATGTCGAGTAATAATAGGACAGGTCGAGTCATGTTTGTCCGTTACTCAACCCTAAATATTGATCGATCTAATTTTTCAACCCACACTTGACCTTAGACTCAATGAAACTCGTCAATATTCAAACCACCTGATCAAAATTGAATCAAATCTTCCATATTAATCATTCACAAATCCAAGAATTACACATTAGTTTCACTCTGTCTATGCATCCAAACACACCCACATGTATTTTTTCAATTAAAACATAGGGTACAAATCTATATGTAGGATAGATGAAGCTCCTACAGGTGGTGTATCCCAGAACATCCAGGAGACTTGGAGACTCAAACTAAGCTTGGTCAGGAAGTCAGCCATCATGTTTCCTTCCCGAAAAATATGTTGTATACGAACCTGCCAATTTATGTTTACTAAATCGGCGATGCTATGAATAACTAGTTCCAAATGTTGAAGTTGAACATCTTATTAATGATTATATGAATAGCCTCAAGAGAGTGACTCTCCAAGATTACAGTATTTAATGAATAACAATACTATATATATAATGAAAGATCCGTTTACACTAATTATACTTAATCTCAGCCATTCATTTTCTTAAATTTAACGGACTAAATGGGTAAGTGTAATAAATTTAAGATTTAGTCTATTAAATTTAAGAAAATGAATGGCTGAAATTGAGTATAATTAGTGTAAACAGAACTTAGGTGCAAACGGATCCCTCATCTATAAATATATATTACACTTTTAAGTTCATGTAGTATTCAAATTATCTAGTTTTTTATATAATAATGTTGTAAAGTCAAGGACTAAATACTACTCATTTTATCCACTGCATTCTGCAAATGAATGCTATTATTATGGTAGCTGAATCAAACACAAGTGCGTGTTTGGAGCCCCATAAATTATTTGAAGATATATAAACAAAGTAATGATGTTGTGTAAATGAAAAAGTGACTTGTACTTCTTAAGTAAAATAGGTCAATATAATTATCAATATTAATTGATATAATTATATGACTGATATAATTATTATATCTTATTGATATGAAGTTTGGTTCATTAGTCTTTCACTTTAACTATTTAGTACAGTGGATTGTCATAACCATAATCTAAAATAATTCATGTAAGAAAAAATATTTTTTGAACTTCCAAAATTAGTTACATAAAGTGAATAGCTTGTATTTAATTGAAACTTTTTATCCAATTGCCTAACCAAACTTGATCGATTTTAGAATAGCACATTGAGAGGAATCAATTCATTTAAAGTCTATTATAATTGAAATCAATAGGGCAAAAATTAAATTTGTCCAAATCATGTTTTATAAACGCTTACTCAATATAAATATGGAGAGCATAGGTTCAGATCTCATTTGATATTAAAAAAGAAAATGCATAAAAATAAAAATAAAATAATTTGATATAACATTTTTATCACCCTCAAATATAAAAGGGTAAATAATAATTTTCCTCTACAAGAAAAACAATACTATGACTCGTGCTTATTCTAGAATCTTGAATAATGTAAATAAGCATTCATAACATGTACAATCTATTATAAATACAAGTGGAACAGTAGCTATTATTGAAAACCGAAGCAGAGAGATGAAGAAACAAATGTTGAGGTCAGACAGAGTGTACGAAACTTAGTACAAGTGGTAGTTTGGTTCCTGTGTGACAAGGCAATGAGGGCAGTAGCTCCTTAATTAGGGGAATGGGACAAGACAGAGAAAATCATGGATAGAACCCTTCAAATCAGAGCCTACAAAAGGTTCAGTCTATTTTGTGTCATATGGACAAGTTTTCCATTTATTGAACTCAATGGAAAATGGGGTCTAAAACAACAATCCTAGTTTCCTTAGTTACCTAAAGAGTGGTCCAAAATCCAAACAAAGATGCACCAAAAAGAAGATGACATAAGCTTCCATAATATTTTTTCTAGAGGATAACTTAAACCAAACCTCATTTGCTTTATATCTTCTATTCCTTTCTTCTTTTGGCACTCACACTACCAGTAAAAAAATCACTATTTTAATTATTTATTTATTTTTTAATTTTTATTTTAAGGTTTCATTTCAATACCAATCTGTTATAAGAGAAGTAACCCTATCAAATTAAGGTTACATTTTAAAACTATTTGACAATAAGAGAAGTAATCCAACACTATAATAGGAGAACCAGAAATGTGATATAAGATTTAATTCTCAACTTAATACAACTACTAAATTAGCACCAAAATAATATAGCTACTAAATCTCATGAAAATTAACCATAAATTGAGTATACAAAAACATCATGCAATTGTTTGCATTACTTTAATAATCAATTCAAGATTTGTTCGGTTAAACTAATTTGCTTGGTCCAAATGTTAAAATATTGATCTTCTACCCTAGTAATAAGATTGGTAGACACTTGCTAAAAAGTGGCTTAAATATTTTCCAACGACATGTAAAGTTGAGGACTTGAGGTCTTTTTGCATTTGGTGTTTGTATAAATATTTTTTTGTTACTTTTTATTTAAACTTGTATATTTTAATTTTGGTACAGGTACTTAGCCAAAGTTTGTTAAATGTATCAATTTGATAGAGACAAAATTCAAAATTCACATATATAGACCAAATCCAAAACATTTGCCTATTACATAGAATAAATTCAAAATATTTGCATACTATATAGACCAAATCCAAAATATGAACACATTAAGTGAGCCAAATCCAAAACATATTATATCAACTAATAGCAAAGACTAAAAACAAAACTTACAAGTTTAAAAAGAGCTTAAAAATTATACTTACAAAAACCAAGTTCAAAAGACTCACACTTCATGTACAAAGAATATATTTAAGCATTTTAAATTAAAAAAAACAATTTATCTTTTATTTTTCACTGACTTGTTGGTCAACAACAAAAAATATACAACTCCAATCAAATACTTTTTTCAATTTGAAATTTCTCTGTCTTAAATCCAAACCAACCTGACTGTATTACACTACTGTCTTTAAATATCATCTCAGGCTTTTCAACTTTCTGCTCCTAACATTACTACTACTTGTAGAAGCATATGAATTGTTTTGAACTCAGTGCTTTATCTCTCCCTCCAAATTTTATCTCCTCTCTCAATCTCTCTACACCCCACATGAAAGCTCAAATAAAACCAACCAGTTAAAACTCTGACACTCACATGTTTACATTTATTTGCCCATGTTTCTTGGTCTTCCAACCTCATTTTCCTCAAAACCTAGCTATATCCCAACATCACTCTTCACCCTTCTCAACCACTACCTTGTGCATTCACTACTGAATTTCACATAATGGTTCTATGTTGTAGGATACCACCACAAACTTTAGTGTTCTGTCTCATATTGTTTTTCTGCTTATTGGGCCATTGTCATGGGTCTAGAACCACAAGTGCCTTCAAATTTAAGCCAAAATCTCAGCATAATAAAGGTCACTTTTTTGGGTTCTTGCCTAGAAGGATACCCATATCGTACTCTTCTCCTTCAAGGAAACACAATGACATTGGCTTAACTTGGAGATCACCCTAGAGATTCATAAAGAATCAGTTTTGGAGAAAAGGTGACTTCTTTGTTTTTATTTCAACTTTCGTTTCAAACAAGACAATTTAACTATTGTACATGATGGCAGCATGAGTAGACAACTCTCGCAATGGTTAATTTATTGTTCTTATTTTTTATGACAATGTTTTATTTCAGGAAAGCTAATGATTACGATCTATAGCTAAATGAGAAAAATGGATGTAGTGATATTGTAAGAATTTTATATACAATTATGACATTATCTATCAATTATATTTAATTATCATCAAATCTCCAATAAAAGTAATACAAAAGAACAATGGAGAATGTAGTGACTGTTTATAAATTTGTACTCTCATGTTAGATAAATATTACCGTATAACTGCTTAATGTGTGTTTTATCTCTGATTAAGGACAATTCATTTTAAGCTTAATGAAATTAGTGATTAATGGATAGTACATTCATGTTAGCACAAGTAGAGTGGCACTGAACCTACTCTATTATATTTTAACCTGTACTGCAAGCAAGAAACTGATGATGGCACTAAATTTGGGGTAAAGAGATGTCAGAATTCAGTAATCATGTGGTCCTGTTGTGTGTATTACTATTTTTGATATATACATTTATAATTGATCTAAACCTTTCAAATTTTGGCAACTCATACACGATTTTATATTTTATATATAGTATAACATTAACTACACGAAACTTTTTCCCATATATTTTTGAAGAAGAAAATAGAGTGAATTCTTTTGAGTATATTATCTTATAAAACAAAAGGGCTTTTCAATATTTGGTGTGCATGCCAAGATTTCTTTTAACTTATTAAAGACTAATTCTCTAAACATGTAAAAATTACTTAAATTGATTTTTGTATGAGTCTTTTCCTTAAAAATATTTGTATGCCATGTTAGTATCTGATGTCAATTTCTCAATTGTCGCTCATAATAACTTTGATATATTGGAGCTATTATTTCATGTCATGATAATGTCTTACCATCTTTGGGAAAAAAAAATTATATGCCAACATTTGGTTTATTGTTTATGAAATAATAGTTTAGTGATCAGCATGTTTTCCTCAATTCATAAAATGTCTAGAGTTTTAATTTGATTTAGTTGTTTAATAATGGTTGATTCAAATGTATTAGAAAGTCAAACTCAAACTCAAATGAACCATAAAGAAATTCTAACAAATCAATTAATTCTAAAATGTATTAACATATTTTTTGCTATTATAGCAACAAAGTGTTACTGTAGCTAGTGGTGAAGACCCCATAGATTCCGGTATCATATAAAAGTCAATGATTTAATTTTTATGAGTGATACTTATTGAGAAGGACAGCCTGAAAGAAATTAATTTCTTGTCCAAAATGATAAGGGATACTTTATTAGTATAAAAAAAATGATTTGCTATAGCATACTCTCTACGTCACTAAAATATGATAAAAAATTTAGGAAAAATATTTTTAATGTTCCATGTAACAAATCAATTAATTATCAGCTCAATAATTTAATACATTTTTCATTAATTACAAAATTACATATCAAAATATGCAATTAAAAAATTACTGTGGATAATCACTAGTAATCAGAGTTTTATTGGATTATACCGAAAATGATATTTTGAGGAACAAATAAAAGTGATAGAGTTATATCAATGTTTTAGTATACACATTTACTATATTATCATCTAGTCATTTGAATTATTATTTTTAAATGATAATTAAATATGAATAGTTGATAATATATTGATAATATATAAAACTCATACCATATTTTTTTCTCTAAAAAAGATATCAGTTTTTACTTGGAAATAAATTACCAATAAATTAGTGTTGATTAATATGACTCAGAATCTGTTATGTTTGTGTTCATTAGGCAATAAAGAGTCAATATGGTTGTTAGAAATATTTCACCTACTATGTTGTCGCATTTTTGTGACTCATTATGCTATTCATGTAGGAATTTATTTTTTTGTATCAGTTCTCTTTTTAATGCTTTATAAACTATGTGTCTTGTTGATGAATAAAATAAAGCATTCTATATAACACATTTCCTCTCTCACTTTTGCTTGTTACATAACCAACAAATTGGTATCTAGAGTTAGGGGTGAGCAAGACCCGACCCGACCCGACCAGTAGACCTATCTCAACCCGATGACTTAGGGACGAGTTTGACACGTCCAAATAAAAAAATAAAAAAAAACCCGATTAAAAGGGACAGACCCTTCATCAAAAAGGATAGGTTCGGGTCTATGTCTGGGTTAAAAAAAACAATTTATCTTTTATTTTTCACTGACTTGTTGGTCAACAACAAAAAATATACAACTCCAATCAAATACTTTTTTCAATTTGAAATTTCTCTGTCTTAAATCCAAACCAACCTGACTGTATTACACTACTGTCTTTAAATATCATCTCAGGCTTTTCAACTTTCTGCTCCTAACATTACTACTACTTGTAGAAGCATATGAATTGTTTTGAACTCAGTGCTTTATCTCTCCCTCCAAATTTTATCTCCTCTCTCAATCTCTCTACACCCCACATGAAAGCTCAAATAAAACCAACCAGTTAAAACTCTGACACTCACATGTTTACATTTATTTGCCCATGTTTCTTGGTCTTCCAACCTCATTTTCCTCAAAACCTAGCTATATCCCAACATCACTCTTCACCCTTCTCAACCACTACCTTGTGCATTCACTACTGAATTTCACATAATGGTTCTATGTTGTAGGATACCACCACAAACTTTAGTGTTCTGTCTCATATTGTTTTTCTGCTTATTGGGCCATTGTCATGGGTCTAGAACCACAAGTGCCTTCAAATTTAAGCCAAAATCTCAGCATAATAAAGGTCACTTTTTTGGGTTCTTGCCTAGAAGGATACCCATATCGTACTCTTCTCCTTCAAGGAAACACAATGACATTGGCTTAACTTGGAGATCACCCTAGAGATTCATAAAGAATCAGTTTTGGAGAAAAGGTGACTTCTTTGTTTTTATTTCAACTTTCGTTTCAAACAAGACAATTTAACTATTGTACATGATGGCAGCATGAGTAGACAACTCTCGCAATGGTTAATTTATTGTTCTTATTTTTTATGACAATGTTTTATTTCAGGAAAGCTAATGATTACGATCTATAGCTAAATGAGAAAAATGGATGTAGTGATATTGTAAGAATTTTATATACAATTATGACATTATCTATCAATTATATTTAATTATCATCAAATCTCCAATAAAAGTAATACAAAAGAACAATGGAGAATGTAGTGACTGTTTATAAATTTGTACTCTCATGTTAGATAAATATTACCGTATAACTGCTTAATGTGTGTTTTATCTCTGATTAAGGACAATTCATTTTAAGCTTAATGAAATTAGTGATTAATGGATAGTACATTCATGTTAGCACAAGTAGAGTGGCACTGAACCTACTCTATTATATTTTAACCTGTACTGCAAGCAAGAAACTGATGATGGCACTAAATTTGGGGTAAAGAGATGTCAGAATTCAGTAATCATGTGGTCCTGTTGTGTGTATTACTATTTTTGATATATACATTTATAATTGATCTAAACCTTTCAAATTTTGGCAACTCATACACGATTTTATATTTTATATATAGTATAACATTAACTACACGAAACTTTTTCCCATATATTTTTGAAGAAGAAAATAGAGTGAATTCTTTTGAGTATATTATCTTATAAAACAAAAGGGCTTTTCAATATTTGGTGTGCATGCCAAGATTTCTTTTAACTTATTAAAGACTAATTCTCTAAACATGTAAAAATTACTTAAATTGATTTTTGTATGAGTCTTTTCCTTAAAAATATTTGTATGCCATGTTAGTATCTGATGTCAATTTCTCAATTGTCGCTCATAATAACTTTGATATATTGGAGCTATTATTTCATGTCATGATAATGTCTTACCATCTTTGGGAAAAAAAAATTATATGCCAACATTTGGTTTATTGTTTATGAAATAATAGTTTAGTGATCAGCATGTTTTCCTCAATTCATAAAATGTCTAGAGTTTTAATTTGATTTAGTTGTTTAATAATGGTTGATTCAAATGTATTAGAAAGTCAAACTCAAACTCAAATGAACCATAAAGAAATTCTAACAAATCAATTAATTCTAAAATGTATTAACATATTTTTTGCTATTATAGCAACAAAGTGTTACTGTAGCTAGTGGTGAAGACCCCATAGATTCCGGTATCATATAAAAGTCAATGATTTAATTTTTATGAGTGATACTTATTGAGAAGGACAGCCTGAAAGAAATTAATTTCTTGTCCAAAATGATAAGGGATACTTTATTAGTATAAAAAAAATGATTTGCTATAGCATACTCTCTACGTCACTAAAATATGATAAAAAATTTAGGAAAAATATTTTTAATGTTCCATGTAACAAATCAATTAATTATCAGCTCAATAATTTAATACATTTTTCATTAATTACAAAATTACATATCAAAATATGCAATTAAAAAATTACTGTGGATAATCACTAGTAATCAGAGTTTTATTGGATTATACCGAAAATGATATTTTGAGGAACAAATAAAAGTGATAGAGTTATATCAATGTTTTAGTATACACATTTACTATATTATCATCTAGTCATTTGAATTATTATTTTTAAATGATAATTAAATATGAATAGTTGATAATATATTGATAATATATAAAACTCATACCATATTTTTTTCTCTAAAAAAGATATCAGTTTTTACTTGGAAATAAATTACCAATAAATTAGTGTTGATTAATATGACTCAGAATCTGTTATGTTTGTGTTCATTAGGCAATAAAGAGTCAATATGGTTGTTAGAAATATTTCACCTACTATGTTGTCGCATTTTTGTGACTCATTATGCTATTCATGTAGGAATTTATTTTTTTGTATCAGTTCTCTTTTTAATGCTTTATAAACTATGTGTCTTGTTGATGAATAAAATAAAGCATTCTATATAACACATTTCCTCTCTCACTTTTGCTTGTTACATAACCAACAAATTGGTATCTAGAGTTAGGGGTGAGCAAGACCCGACCCGACCCGACCAGTAGACCTATCTCAACCCGATGACTTAGGGACGAGTTTGACACGTCCAAATAAAAAAATAAAAAAAAACCCGATTAAAAGGGACAGACCCTTCATCAAAAAGGATAGGTTCGGGTCTATGTCTGGGTCAAGAATAGTTGAATAAGTACCTATCAATATCCATTATGTTCAACCCACATAACTCAAATATGTACAAGCTCACACAACATATCTAAATCACTTATCATATGATCCTTATTTCTTACATTTTTATCATTTACAAGAACACTTCAGCTTATGTTGTCACTTGACAGTTTAAATTGTTTTGAAATTTTCTATGTCTTCTATAATTTTCATTCACGTGATTGGGATAGTTTTTAGTTTGAAGGATGCAACTTATGGTTTGTAGTTTATATATTGATGTATGTGAGATGCAGATTTTAGTTGAGTTTATATACATATTGTGATAATTTTGATTGTACATGCTAATAGATTTGAGAAAAAAAAATCTATGTTTGTCCTTTTCCAAATCGGACCCGTCCCTATCTTGACCCGTCTTATTTGGACTCGTCTCTCACACGTCCAATCCTAATTAGAGATGAGTTCAGGTTCAAAAATTGACCCGATCAATATTTATGGAGATGTGAGGGGCATGTTTAACCCGTCTTAACCCGTCCGACGCTCACCCCTATCTAGAGCTAGATCTTCAGCGATTGTGTGAACAAATGCAAACAAACACTTCTTATTACCTTCTATTGTCTAAAATTGTCAAAATGAATTCAGAAGTAGTGTCTACTGCATTTGCTCCTCCATTGTTTAATGGAAACAATTATCACATATGGACTGTTAGAATGGAAGCATCCTTGGATGTTAATGATTTGTGGGATGTCATTGAACAAGATCATGTAAGTCCAACTCTTCCAAGAAATCCAACTATTGCACAAATTAAAAACGAGAAGGAGATGAAGCAAAGAAAGTCTAAAGTAAGAGCATGTCTATATGCATTTATTTCATTCACCATTTCTAACAAGATATGACAGTGAAAACAACATGTGAAATCTAAAATTTTTTGAAGCAAGAATATGAGGGAGATGAAAGGGTCCAACGGTTGTAAGTGATAAATTTGATCCGAAAATTCGAGATGCAAAAGATGAGAATTTAGAAACAATCAATGAGTACTTTAATAAACTTCTAGCCATTGCCAACAATGTAAGACTCCTTAGAACATAATTTTCTGATTCTAGAATAGTTCAAAAGATTCTAGTTACACTTTCTGAAAAATATGAGGCTGCAATTTCATCACTGGAAATGTCTAAGGAAATGTCAAGCATCAGTTTGGTAGAAGTGTTGAATGCATTACATGTACAAGAACAAATGAGGCTTATGAGACAAGGAGGATCATTGAAGAGTGTTTTCCAAACCAAAATTACAAAACAACAATGGTTGGAATGACAAAAAAGGAGGCAAAATAATAATTACAAAACTACAGGTTCTGCAAAGAACAAATACAATAACCAAAGTAGCAACTGATAAGTTCCAAAAATACTTATTTTCATACACTTTTCATGGCACTTATCCTTGGATAAATTGAGAAAACCAACTTAATTCAACACTTTTTGGATAAAATATCACAATCTTGTATATATGCTTTGTGTATTTCTTTTGTAATATATTTTGTAGGATTTTGGTGGAAAAGAGGAGAATTAATCAAACACAAACAAAGTACTTAAAATAGGCCGAAAATGATCATCAAATGACATGCTTAAGCTTGACGTGGCAAGCTATGTTCTTAAGCATGACTCAAAAAGACTTGGCCTATGTGGAAAAAATGGAGTCAACTTGAAGCTGCCCACTTAGCAGCATAGCTTGGACCAAGCCCACACCCAGCTGACTTGGACACCAATCTGGCACGGTCAAACCCAACCTGGAACGGTCAGAACACAAGCATGGCACGGTCAGAAAACAAGCCTGACATACGCCAACCTGCTCAAGCAGATAGCTTAGCGAAGCACCTGGACTGCCCAGCTTGGAACCACATACCTGGCCATATCAGTAAGCACCAGGCCACATCACCATCACCATGGTCAAAGCTGCTCAAGCAGGCAGCTTAGTGGTGCGTAATAAGCAGCTTGGCGGTGTGCACCCAACAACTTGGTCAAGTTGACTTAGCCATCAAGCAACCATGACCTCATGCATGACCTCATTTCAACTAGCCTCCATAGGCTTTTCAAAGGTATCTCACCACAGTTGGGTCAATAGCTCACAACTAGCTTGGGTGAGTCAGCCCCAAGCATGTGACTAAGCTATTTGGCCAAGTGACCAAACCTATGTTGAAGGGTTTGGTGAGCAGCTTGGCGGTGGCGGATAAATTCTATAAATAGGAGGCACTTCAAGGCTTAATTAATTAATTCATTCTAATTCTATTTCACATTTTAACATTCCACTTATCTCTCAAATTGAATCCTTTCTTTTTCTACATCTTCTTCTTGTAATTTTCTTGGAGAATTTCCACTCCAAAGTAGTTTAGGTAAGTGTAGTTTATAGTTTTCTTTCTTAATTCAAGATGAGAAAGGAGATGACAAATGAGATGCAACAACATAATTTTGTAATCTCATTTCGGTCCAAAAAACATCTCATTCTTGGATAGATGACTCATGCTCCTACTAATTGACTTGGATTATGGTGTAATTTATTCTCTTTAATTTATCTTTTGAAATTAATGCATTCAAGTCATTACTTTTTGGTTTAGTTTTGATTCTTTATGAAGTTTTTAATGCGGTTTTAGCTTGATCACCTAAAACTTGATTTAAAGATCCAAAATGCTTCTTCTTAAAGTGTTGACAAATGAACTAAAAAGTATAACCTACACCTTAGTTTACGTGCCACATCAAGCATATGTTTTAAGCAACTTATGTTCAAGGCTAAATAAAGTTAATGGAGCCTGAAGTAAGGTGTGACAACTTACTCCAACAAGTGGCACTTCTATTATTTAGTGCATTACATAAGGTTTGAAAATCATTTTACCACTCTAGGACACTAGATGAAAGATTTAGAAATGATGTGTGAAATTAACCGAAAGTATAACTCATAACTTGTAATGTTTTCAAAAACCAAGTAGAAAAATAATTCCATATTTCCAATCAATTTCCTCCTCAAGAATTTGTTTATAATAGTTGTTTTATGATTATGTCTACTCATTAATATTTTATAAAAAAAACCAAATCAAAAATATGTTTAAACTTTATTAGTAATATAACATGTTTATAATAATATTCTATTAGGCAATTCCTTGTGGTTCGATATAACCTTATACTATACTACAATTAAATCTTGAAAGAAGTGTAAATGTAAAATAGTAAAGTGTTAACTTATAAATTTTATTTGTTGGCAAAGAAAGAAATCTTGAATCAAAGTACAATTTAATTCATAAGTTGTATCTTTGTGAAAAAGAAAAATACACATTTATAATGAGTGATCTAACTACTAACTTTTACTTTCTGTCATTTACTTTCCGCAACTAACATTTACTTTGAGTCATTTACATTTTTGCAACTAACATTTACTTTCAGTCATTTACATTTTCGCAACTAATATTTATTTATTTCTTTATTGTTTATTCTTTATACCAACACTTTGAAAGAAGTGGTACGATTAAATTCCAACTTTATTGCTTTTTTTATTTGTTCTTTACCAACCTTCCATAAGGAAGTAGTTCGGTTAATAAAGGAAAATTAAAATAAATATCAATCATTATCACTTGTGTTAAATTGCTAAATTTCATACCATTATGTCGACGTTGGAATTTATTCCAACAAAGCCGAGATGGTATGAAATTGTTAATAATTCAATAAAGTGATGTTTTTTTTATTAAAGGAACATTCTTGAAACCATTATACCGGTGTTGCAATTTATTCCAACAAAGCCGAGATGGCGAGCAAAGAATCGACTTGTCAGTAAATATAATAATCAGAAACTTAATGCCTCAAAATAAAGCAAGCGAGAAAAACACTTTCAACAACAACAATGAAGTTTTTTTCACCTTGTTCCTACTACAAAAAAAAACTAATCATCCACAAAACAGATGTTGGTGGAGGCCAGATGCAAGATGTTATAAGTGTGGTCAGTTAGGGCACATGGAAAAGATATGCAAGTGTCAACAACAACAACAACAACAACAACAACAAGGAGAAGCTAAGGCTGCTGATGATCAACCAGAAGAAGAACAATTGTTCGCAATATCATGTTTTGACGCTAATAGTTCTACAAAAAATTGGTTCATTGATAGTGGTTGTACAAACCACATAACATGATCGAGAACTCTTTAGAGAGCTTGACATAACTACTATATCCTAAGTGAGAATTGGAAATGAGACATGCATTATAACAAAAGGCAAAGGAACTGTGACAATTGAAGGTTACACAGGTTTGAAATTAATTCATGATGTCTTATATATTCCTGAAATTAAGCAAAATTTGTTAAGTGCTCCTCAGTTGATGAAGAAAGACTATAAGGTTTTATTTGAAGACAAAAACTGCATGATTAAAGACTCAGAAAGCGGAGAAGTGTTCAAAGTTCAAATGAAAGGAAAAAGCTTTGTCTTATATTTGATAAAAAAAATAAGCAAATTGTAGTACACAAAGAACATACAAGTACAACGCTTTGGCAGAAAAGGTTAAGTGACTTTCAACATGATGTGCTAATTGTTGAAGGGAAAGAAAGAAAGAAAGAAATGATTTTTGAAAAGAAAGAAAGGTTTTAATCGATTAAGGCAATATGTAATCGATTATCGGGAAATAAGAGAAAATAGTTAGAACTGAATAATACTTCACGCACATTTTCATTTCAGACACAATGCCCTTTATAATAGAAATAGTAGTCAGTTTAGTCGATTATTTAAACTATTAATTGATTAACTAAACTAGCTACATGAATTACACTATTCTCAACACTCTTCCTTAATTTATACTAGCTAGATTAATGACTTCAATCTTGTGTCTGAGTTCTTCAAATCTTCCATTCTTCAATGGTTTGGTAAACACATATGCCAATTATTCTTCTGAATTGCAAAATTCCAACTTTATCTTCCCTTTGTATACTTGATCTCTAATGTAATGAAATCTAGTCTCTATATATTTGCTTCTTCCATGAGCCAGTGGATTCATTGCCAGGTTAATGGCAGATTTGTTGTCCATCGTCATATGCACTCCTTCTTCAGTTTTTAGTTTTAGTTCTTCCATCAAAGCATTTAACCACACAGCCTGACAAGCACTCATGCTAGCTGTAATATACTCTGCTTCACATGAGGATAAGGCAACTACATCCTACTTCTTGGAACACCAACTCATAGGAGCATTGCCTAAATGAAATAAGTAGCCAATTGTGCTCTTCCAATCTGATTTGTCACCACACCATATGCATCAGAGTAGCCAATCAACCTATTGTTGCTTTTGTCTGAACTTGCAGGATACAAAATCCCATCACCAATGGTTCCTTTTAAGTACCTCAACAATCTCTTCGCTACACCTAAGTGACTTTGTTTAGGAGACTCCATAAACCTGCTTACTAATCCAACTCCATATGTGATGTCATGCCTTGAGTTGCACACATACCTCAATGAGCCTATCATTTGCCTAAACAGTGTCTTATCCACTTCTTGGTCTATTTCTCTTTGGCATTGCACAGTTCCAACCTCAACAGGGATTGCTACTAGATTGCAGTTCATCATTTGAAACCTCTACAATACATCAGAAGTATACTTGCTTTGGTGAATGAAGATTCCTTGCTTAGTTCTTTTGAATTCTATGCATAGGAAATAAGACAATTCTCCTAGATTTGTCATCTCAAATTCAGCCTGCATCTCATGCTTGAATGCTTGGATATTCTTGATTTCTCCACCAGTAATAAGAAGATCATCAACATATAGGCATAGTATGAGAAGGTCTGTTATGTGCTTTCCCTTCACATACACACCATGCTAATTTGTGCACTTGGTGAATCCTAGTTGCGAGATGAATGCATCTATTCTCCTATTTCATGCTCTACGAGCTTACGTCAGCCCATAGAAAGCCTTATGCAATTTGTACATCATTTATTCTTTGCCTTTAGTTTCAAACCCTGGTGGTTGAGTCACAAACACCTCCTTATCAATAGGTCTATTAAGAAATGATGACTTCACATTCATTTGATGAATCTTCCAACCATTGTAGCTAGCTAGACTTATCACAAGTCTTATTGTCTCAACTCTAGCAACAGGTGCAAATACTTCTTCATAATCAAATCCATGCTTGTGTAAGAAGCGCTTTGCTACCAATTTGACTTTATGTTTGGACACCTCCTCATTTGGATTTAGCTTGGTCTTAAAAACTCATTTCACAACCATGGCCTTCTTCCCACTTGGTAGATTTGTTAAGGTCCATGATTTGTTTCTTTCAATGGGTCTCAACTCCTCTTCCATAGCTTCAATCCAGTGTGTTTGTCCAAGAGCATCCTCCAAGCATAATGGTTCCGTTTCTGCCAACAAAGCCATATGTACAAAATCACCTTTTGTTGTGATTGTGGAGTCTGAGAAAATCTCATAGTCTCTGAGTCTGGATGATGGTTGTCTCAACCTTTGAGATGTTACTGTGGTGTTTGAAGGTTGAGCCTCAATTAAGTCCTATTCACCAACTAAGACATTTTCACAAATGGCAACCATTCGCACTTCACTTTCACTAGGTTGTAGCCTAGTCTCATCAAGTTGTAGCCTTGTTTTAACACCAGGATTATTGTCTTCCTGGTTCCATCTCCAGCTTTGACCTTCATCAAACCTCAGATTTCTATAGATCATGAACTTTCGAGTTAGAGGGCCAAGAACTCTGTATGCACCAGTGGTGTGATAGCCCAAGAAAATTAGATTCTCACCCATATATCAAGTTTTCTCCTCCTTACCCCAGGTACATGGCCATAACAGATTGAACCAAATACCTTGAGATGGCTCACACTTGATTTAAGACCAGACCATGCTTCCTCATGTGTCTTGTTGCCCAATATTTTGGTTGGACTTCTATTTAGGATGTATCCTGATGTTGACAATGCCTCACCCCAAAACTTCTTTGACAAATTCTTTGTTTTCAACATACTTCTAGCCATGTTGAGTAGAGTCATGTTTTCCCTTTAAGTTGTGTCATTGTGTTGTGGTGTGTAAGGGGCTATTAACTCATGGTAAATTCCTTCTTTGCTACAAAACTCATCAAACTCAACAGTCATGTATTCACCTCCACCATCTGATCTGAGTTGCTTCAGTTTTAGTTCACTTTCTCTTTCAACTTGAGCTTTGAACTTTCTGAAATTCTCAAATACTTCACTCTTCCTTTTCAATAGATAGATCCATACCTTTCTTGTGTGATCATCTATGAAAATTAGGAAGTATATGTTCCCTCCAATTGAGTCTACTTCAAAAGGTTCACACACATCACTATATACAAACTCTAAAGGCTTATCTGTCTTTGAGGGAATGTTTGAAACAAATGGACATCTTGTTTGCTTGCTAACTAGGCATTCATCACACAATATCTCAGGTGACTTTATGTGTGGTAATCATGCCACCAGTTCATTCTTTCTTAACAATTCTAAACTTCTAAAGTTTAGACGTCCATACCTTTGGGGCCAAAGCCATGAGTCTTGATCTGCAGCAGCCTTGAGACATATTTACTCACCAACTGGAATCTGAATTTTGAAGGTTCTATATGATGAGAGTTGTGACTTCAATACTTTATCAAACACAATAAATTCACCATCTTGAATCACCATCCTCTATCCCTTCTCCAACAATTGGCCAAGACTTAGTAGGTTCTTCTTCATTCTAGGCACATATAGGACACTAGATATGTAGGACTTTCTGCCATCTAGTCTTTTAATCGTCACATTGTCAACCCTTCTACTGAGACTGAACTATTATCAGCAAACTTCACTTTTGCTCTTGGCTGATTCATCAAGTGTTGTAAACCAATCTCTTCTCCCTGTCATGTAGTTTGAACAACCTGTGTCTAGGTACCAGAAATTAGTGCAACCATCATTTTCCTGCTTATTCTTTGTAGTATCCATCAACAAACAATGATCTTCATCAACTTCTGTAGGATTTTCACCTTATGCCAATCTAGCTTCCTATTCTCTACCCTTTTTTCCATATGCTAATCTTGCACTCATATGAAAAGTGACCATAGTTCCAACAATTGTAGCACTGCACTTTCTTCTTATCTTGTTTCCTCCTGAATTCAAAGTTCTTGTATGAATTCTTGCTATGATCAGAACCAGTTGTATTCTTCATAGCATTGTTGTCATGATTTCTTGATGAATATCCTTGCTCATTGAATCTCCATCTATTCTTATGACCTTTCTCATTATTTCGCTTGTTCCATTGACTAGAGGATTTGAATCTTGCTTGGAGTGCCTGATCAATTTGTCTATTTAGATTCCTCTCTTTCAGCCTCAGCTTATGAGCTTCAAGATATCCTTGCAATCCCTCAATCTTGTATTCTTTAAGATTCTTGGATTCTTCTATTGCAACTACTATGTGATCAAATTTGAAAGTGAGTGTTCTAAGTACCTTCTCAACCACTGCTTCATACTTCACTGTCTCCTCACATGACCTAATATGATTTGGGAGTGATAGAATCTTGGCCATGTATTCAGAGACTGGATCATTTTCATCCATTTGGAGAAGTTCATACTGCTTGCACAAGGTCTACAATCTCACCTTCTTGATCTTTGCAGCTCCTTCATAACTCTTCTCTAAGTTATCTCAGGCTTGCTTTTATGTCTTTGTTCCACTTATCTTCTCAAAATTAGTTCCATCAACACACTGATGGATGAGGAACAATGCTTTGCAGTCTTTCTTCTTAGCTTCCTTATAGGTTGCTCTCTGGACATCAGTGGCACTTTCACCAATTTTTGGTAGCCATTTTGCACTACTTCATACACCTCCCGAAAACCAAATATGGCTTTCATTTGGTTCCTCCATCTGTCATAGTTCTTGCCATCAAGAACTGGCAGAATCATAGCAAAAACATTGCTATTTGTCATGCTGCAAAACAAAACTTCTCCTTATATTCCTTCTTACTTTTCTTGATCTTGGACCCACACATAATCCTCTTCACTTCAGCTTCACTTCCACAAGTCCCTTCTTTGATCTTGATTCACACATAATCCTTTTTTTGCTAAGCTCTTGATACCACTATTGAAAGGAAAGAAAGAAATGAATTTTGAAAAGAAAGAAAGGTTTTAATCGATTAAGGCAATAGGTAATCGATTATCAGGGAATGAGAGAAGATAGTTAGAACTGAATAATACTTCGCGCGCAATTTCATTTTAGACACAATGCCCTTTATAAAAAAAATTAACAATCAATTTAGTCGATTATTTAAAATATTAATCGATTAACCAAACTAGCTACATGAATTACACTATTCTCAACACTAATCATCAAGAACAAGTATAATTTTGTTAATGATTTGTCACAATTGGAAGAAAAAAAAGTCTCATACACGCACTGTCAGCTAATATAGGAAGCATACAAGGCTTATTTTCCCCAAAAAAGGACATGAAAGGCTACACAGAAGCTAGAACTGATACACACAAATATCAGAGAACCTATGAGTACACCATCAAATGTTGGAGGATATGAAGAAGCTGAAACTGACTAAAAATTGATAAATGCAATGAAGGAGAGCTCATGATGATTGAAAGAACGAGACGTGTGAGTTGGTAGATGTCTAAACACAAGAAGGGTATATGAGTCAAATGGACTTACATAACCAAGTTCAATCTTGACAATTATGAAAATAAGAAGTATATGGCAAAAACTTGAAGTTTACAGCTCCAGAGTCAAGAAGGAGTGTTGATTAATATGATATAGAATCTATTACATTTGTATTCATTAGGCAATAAATAGTCAATATGGTTGTTAGGAATATTTCACCTACTATGTTGGAGCACTTATGTGACTCATTATGTTATTAATGTAAGAATTTCTTTTTTCTATATCAGTTTTCTTTTTTCATGATGTATAAATTGTATCTAGTTGATGAATAAAATAAAGTCTTCTACATAACATATTTTTTCTTTGCACTTTTGCTTGCTCCATAACCAACAATTAGAATAAATATAAATCTATTTTATGCTAGTTATGATAAAGGACTCATCTTCACCATATTGTTTCTTGAGAAAAATGTGTATTTTACACTATCACTGCAATATTTACTAATTCATTTTCAATTAATATTGACTATTAAATAAAAGTAATTCAAATGAATGTTTGGATAATATCAGTGTTGTTAAAATCGTATCGATTATCAAACCGATCAAGGTACTAGTATAGTGGTATAGTGGTTCAACTGGTGGTTCATTAATTAAACCACATGTCGGTTAAATTAGACATACCTGCTTATATATATATAAACTTATAACAAAAAAAATTCAAATAGGTAGATACTCAAATTTATAACTCATATTCATAATCTACTCAAAATTCACATAAACAAACAATTTTAAGTCTTTAACAAATTCAAAATCTAAATTACAAAACATATATCAATCCAAAAGTATCACTTTACAACCACAAAATATAAATAAATACACAAGTTCACATATCGAGATTATATTTGCACCAAATCATATCTTTAGACAGTACTCCAAAATTACACAAATGTCACTGAGATTACACACGAATGTTAGGAACCAAAATGTGTAATCTAAGCCTTGGAAACATGTGTCTTGAAAAAGGGTTGAAAAGATGGGTCACCTTGTAATGAGTTTTTAAGTTTTTTGAAAAAAAAACAAATATGTGTATAAACCGGTCGGTTTAGTCAAATACCAGCCGGTTCACCGGTTTTGACCGGTTTTGATACTTGGTCGGTTCAACATATGTACTGTACCAGTTAGGGGTCCGGTTCGCCAGTTTTCCGATCGAACTGACCGGTACAGTTCAGTATTTACATCATTGGAAATATGTTGATTGTGTATAAATCTTCAACGTATAAAATTACACTCTTGTTTCTAACGAGGAAAACAGAGCCCATGAATTAGCACATACATCTACTAATCAAGCTAATGAAGCTATGAGGCAACTATCTTCAAAATAGTTCAACTTTATGCCAGAAATCTTTTTTATTTTTAATTTTGGTTGAAAGGTCACCTTTACTTTCACTTTTCATTTCCCAAATACAGATACACATAAAATAGTTCCTGATGTGAACCTTTTGAACCCTTTTTGTCCGAGTCCTAGTCATAGGGCCACTCATACCTTTAAGACCACTAAGATTAGGCTCTTTGAGGATCATATCAGTTCCTGTACAAAATTTTGAAGAAAGTAGAAAGTTTTATTATTATAGAGAGCTTTCCTATTTCAAAGTCAAATCTCTGTGCACCCAACTTATAAGAAGTAATCAAAGAATAATTCAGAGATGGGGCTGGAGGGTAGTAGTGTACTACTTTTCCAACTGTGCAATCTATTAAGGCAATCTGTAATTTACTGTGGTATTGAAATTTCTAAGGAATCTTTGAAATTTCAAGAAAAATAATTCCCTGATACTTTTTCTAATTTTCGTCCATCCTCCAATGAAATTTGTGTAAGGGCTAGCTTCATTAATTTTCTATACATTATACTTTTATGTAATACATCACTACTAATTTTTCATACTAGTGAAACTTACCTACATAAGTCAAACTTAACTATAAGAAATATCTTTATTTGTTACATGTCATTCGTCAAATCCTCTTACACTATAAAAAAGTGATGTCACAAAATAATACTTTATTTATTAATATGATTAGTTCACAAGTAACACAATTAGTTATTATATAGTAAGAAAATTTAGAGATTGATTTTGTAGGAATACATATACATATATATATATATATATACACACATATATATATATACATGTATATATATATATATATATATATCATGCTCTGAAAATTACATCATTGGACTGAAAAACTAAGTTGCAAAATCAAATGCCATAAAAGGACCTCCAGAACTTAATTGTTCACAACTCTTTTGAATTGCATTATAGATGCTCTAAGGAAATGTGGATTTAAGCTTAATTCGTCACTTGAGGAAAGCCAAATTGGAGCCATTGCTTAATTGGCAATTTGGTTGTCAGCTAAGCTTGGCTAAAGAATATTAAAGAAAGTTGATTTAGAACTTAGAATAGCTCAAACAAAGTGCAACAAATATATACAGAACATCCCATCATGGTCCTTCCCATGTGTTTAAATATGTTATATTTCTTTTGCCAATAAAGACCCATTTCATTTCACTGCCAGCGGGGGTGTTGATTCAAGAAGGAAACACCAACACAATCATTGATGGGAGCACATCTATCCCGAGAAGTGTGTCACTTCATATGTTATTCACTGCAATTAGTCAGAAAAACACTTAATTATTAAACTTTTAACTTAGATATTATTTTTCTGGGAGAACAAATGTGCTCCCATCAATAACCGAAAGCTCTCCACAGCCAGCAGGGGCCCTATCCAAGAAGGGCAATCCCAAGGTTTGGGTACAAGGATAGTTAACCAACCTGTCTACTACCCTGCTGCCAACAGCATGGGTGATACAAATATATATTCCAGCCTCTCCAGCTGATCATTGGCAGCGGCTAAGTTAACACAAGGTGTGTGATCAAGCAACCTTCATAATTGCAGCATAGAATTTTGTCTTTCCTTTCCTAGTAACTGACATTCTATCTTCTTAATGTAGTCTTTTTTTATTTATATTTCAAAACAAGTTTGAGTTGTTTTGAATCTACATGATGCTTGAAGTAAACCAATTTTTAAAAGCAGGTTTTACTTTGTGACACCAATTGATTTCTACAATGCTGGAATATAATCAACAGTGTGGGGTTGGCATCCTTAGCAGATAGTTGTCGGTGTAGCAAAATCAATCCATGATAAATACCAAACAACTACTATAATGTAGAAAAATCAAACAGTTGGATCAATTTCATCAAATATAACAAGCATCAATCTACATGAAATTGCCAAAGCCTACCCTGCAATACAAAGGAGAAAGCAAGTATAAAACAAATACCAGTTTTTAAACAATGTCGAGAGCATTGGTAGCCTTCTAAGAGGAAAACAGATAATCACATATTCTGGCTTCATTTATTGTGGCACATGTACTGTAAAGCAGCAAGCAACATGATTCCTCGTCAATGAAAACATGTTTTTTCATTTTTTATATCATTATTGCTTTGAGACTTTTTGCAATGTGTCAAAAACATATTGCTGTGTTACATCTTCCACAATGACTTTCTTATCTCTTGACTTAGAACCAGTACCTAAAGAGACTTGTCTTCGTTTTACACCTAAAACCTGTTTTTTATAATAAATAAAGAATTTTCATTAGAATAGTACACAAGATTAGAGGATAGGAAATACTCAGAGAACAAAAAGAGAGGGCAACGACTATGCTAGGAGGTAGACCAATGCAACAAAGCATGTCAATCCCTTGGCGAGTCTACCATAGAAACCCCACAAAAAACCATTAGCAGAGCACCAAAGGGATGCCAAAAAAGTTACCCTTTATCACCAGAAGAATGTGGTAAAAATTCTTTGCATGTTCACTGATCTTAAAGGTGAATGATGGTTACGTGAATGTGTTTATACAGTTGCAACTTGCAACAACCTGCTGCCAATTTTCTAACACGTAACTGACTTGCTAAGTGTCAGATTAACGAACTGTAACAAAGATAAAACTGAATTTCATAACTTGTACAATGTATATCATACTAAAAATCACAGGGTTTTCACCACCGCTGTGGGGGGGCAGCAAACAAAACGGAAAGAAAACTTTAATTAAGTGACCACATGAAACCGAAAGTCAAGGTATAAGTTCAACGACATGATGATATATGCTTCATATGTGTTCCAAAAATTCGGTGATCTACCTTGAGCAGCTATTCTACTCAAAGAGGAATCAACTTCTACTTGCCAAATACCAATTCAGTAAAAAAAATTACTCAAATTCAAGGCATTACAATTCTATCCTCCATCTCTCAAATCCAAAAACTCTAATGTTATCTGCCAGCCGTACTGGGGTGTTGGAGGGAAAGAGATGGAACTCTTGTGGCTTAGCAATACTGCATTTTCCTCTCAACGACAACAACAACCAAACTTTAATCCCACTAGGTAGGGTC
This sequence comes from Lupinus angustifolius, assembly GCF_001865875.1. Lineage (NCBI taxonomy): Eukaryota > Viridiplantae > Streptophyta > Magnoliopsida > Fabales > Fabaceae > Lupinus > Lupinus angustifolius. The sequence goes on from NC_032023.1 coordinate 12,499,780, forward strand.
GGCAATACCGCATTATCCTCTCTGATACATAAATCAATGACAGACCAATTCTAAATTGACAGTCTAACGGAGACAAAGGCAACTGGTTTTGAAATATTCTCCCTTCTTGTTGCACTAACAAGTAACAGTTCAGGAACAATTCAACAAAAGATACAGATGGAAGATGATTAAGGCCCAAGTATTTTATAAAGAAATAATTGGCAGCTATAAAATGCAATGGTTTCTTAAACCCAACATCACCTTAATTTCTTCTTCTATTCAGAGATGATATATAGAATTGTGCAACTCTTTTGAAAATGAAGAACATCTCTATAATTTTCTTAAACAACAAATTGACAGGACTCGTAAACCAGGTAGAAAAAAACCATAGATACATAATTCTCTCAGTTAACATACATATCGCATACTGAATTCAACGTACCACATATCCCATCTATCATAAAGAATTTCTCATGAAATTGATTAAAAAGCAATGAACAACTTATCCAAGTGAACCACATACCCGTACAACATACTATTAACAAACTTAAACAAATTTATAGCTCCAAATTATGTTCATTATTATTTTAAAAACGAGGGAGAATAATAAACAATGTCACTCCAAATTTTAAATTATTATTGGAAATAAAGTTTACCGAGCTAATATAATCAAGAAGAGCGGCATTTGCTTCTCCATCTCTGGCCGGTGCGTCTATTTGCACTCCAACCGCTTCATCGCTGATATCTAAAACCCTTTTCACTTATTAGAACCCATAAACAACGAAACCACCAAATCTAAGAAACGTGAGAAAGAAAGAAAGACCTGTTATGGAAGCGGATTTGGATCCTGGTTTGGCGTGGATGGTTACGGCGACGGAGGAAGGAGGCATGCACCGAATACACGATGGGAAATTATCAGGTTTCTCCGATGGAGTTGGTGTCTTAGCCTCAGCCTTCGATTTTCCCCTCTTCGCCGGTGGCATCTTTAACTTACAGGTAACTGATGCCGGAGAATTATCTCCGCCGATTCCAATGGTTTCTCCACCAGCGTGCTCGGAACGCTGTCTTTCTTCGATTTACATATATTGGCATTTTTTTAAAGATGTATATTGTCAACTAGGATTAATTTTATGTTTTCTCAATTTTAGTCTAAATTATTTTTTTCAAGTTAACTAATTTTTTTACTTCTAGTCCCTACGTATTTTTTTTACCAGAAATTGGTCCCTCGTATTTAAATTGTGATATTCTCTCTGATATATATTATTTTCTATTTAAATTTCTTAACATTATTAGTCTTAACTAGAGATGTCAAAACGGGTCGGCCCGTCAAAGCCCAAAAATTTATAAGGCTTGTGTATTAATTTAGACATTTTTATTGAATCTGAGTTTTTTAGCCCGACCGGACCAGACTATATGAAAATTGGATTCGGGCTGGATTTACCCGGGCGGGTTCGGGCTACCCGCTTTTCCTTATTTTTATCTTTTTTCGAACTTTTGGCTTTGTAATAAGTTTTAGGTGAAAATTATTTTACAATACAACTTATAATAAAAAATAGATAATAAATATTATGTTATGAATTTTGAATAAAAAATAGATTAATGTCTATAATATAAATATTTATAAATTACAATAATGTTATAAAGTTAAACATTATATTTTTTTTCCTATTTTGCATAATATCCATTTAAACCCAATATAAAAAATAATGTATAAAATCAAATTAGAAGACATTAAACCACATAGAATTCACTTTCCCTTTCTTAATTTGGTACCTAATTAGATTTAACTTCTACAACAAAAACATAACAAAAAATAACTTTTGCAACAAAACTAAAAGAAAACATAATTGTTTCTCATAGAGAACTTCACACAACCAAATTTAATATAAAATTCATTATAAAAGTGTTGATAAAGAACAAAGGATATTATTTTTGATAGTGTCTAAAATTTTATATATTAGAGTGAAGTCCAAATTATATTGTGTTATAGAGTGAGAGTCCAATAAAATGAGATATTTAACAAATGAGTTATGTTAAAAATTATATATCTGGACTTCATGTCTTAACTCAAAAACAAGACATTGGATCTATAAGTTTGATTATATTGGGCATAAGAAGCATGTTAAAAAATTATAATTAATATGAAATTATATATATATTAAATAGATTAAATAAGTTAAAATTTAAATATTTTTTAATATTATACGAACCAGCCCGCCACAACCCGTAACCCGCTTAGAGTGAGTTTGGGCTACAAATTGATATGCATAAATAGTATTTGAGCTTTTTAGCCAGACCGATTTAGCTTGAACCCGTCCGGGTAACTCGTTTTAACACCTCTAGTTTTAACGTTACTTTTTTTAAGTACCGTGAGGAAATTGTGGCATTTTTTCGAATATGTTAAGCTTGTCCAACAACCATGCGTGTGAATGGTAGCTTTAGTGGCTAGATCATTGTCACGTATTTCTGGTGAACGATAATTAGGACTCATGTATAGAATCTATTATCTTCTACTATTCTTTTTTATTTTATAGTAAATACACATTTTAGTCATTCATATTTTTCGACCTTGTTAGTTTAGTCTTTCAAAAAAGAGAAGAGACCTAAAATAGTTCTCACAAATTTTAAATGTGGGTCAAATTAGTTATTTTTAGCATGTTTTACAACACTTGGTCGAGACTAATTTGACCCATAAAAAGACTAATTTGACCTACATTTGAAATTTTGAGAGACCATTTTAAGTCTTTTCTTTTCTAAAAGACTAAACTATTAAGGTCGAAAAATGAGGGACTAAAATTGGTATTTACTCTTTATTTTATTAAGAATACAATTTCATCATATTAAAATTACAATAGGCTGGTGATTTTACAATATTAGACATCCTCAAATCTTGACACTTGCATTTTTAGGGGATAAAACTGTAATAGCAAAAAAATTAAACAAAAAATGAAAAAGTATTTCCTATCATTTAATTAATTAAAGAAAGATGTTCTCATTCATTATTACATAGAAGTATCATCATTTATGTACTGCATGGCGCATGATTGTCACTTGTTTTGCACTAAGTAAATTTAACTTTACAGAACACTCGTTGGTCTTCTTCCGTCCAACATACCTATTTCTTAACTCTTTCATTTCTTTCATTTAATCTTTCTTAACTCTTTTATTCCTTCTTTCTTAACTATACCTCTTTAATCTTCTTCCGTGTACATTTAAGGTAAAAATAATATTATTGATGCTTCATTTCTTCTTCTTCCCCTATACCTCAAATCCCTTACTTAATGTAGCAATATTTATTTGTATCAGTGTTGTCCAGAACATAATGTATCAATGTATCATGTTTGGCCATCTTTGGTCATGTTGGTCTTCTTTCTAAAAGTGACGTTTAGTAATGTTTTATTGACATTTTTGTCGTAAAGAAATAGTTGAAGGTCTCTACCGATCTTAAATTTCATGATTCACAACTTTTTTACCTCAAAAATCGGATCTTTATTCTACATTTCTTAGATTTTTGCTTAAAAATCTGACCTTTACCGTAGAAATGTTCTCGATCATATTTTTTATCGTTAAAAATTGAATCTTCTACTATCTTATTAAGAATACAACATGCTAGTGATTTTACCATATTAGACATCCTCAAATCTTGACACTTGCATTTTTGGGGGTAAAACGGTAATAGCAAACAAATTAAACAAAAAATAAAATAAGTATTTCCTATCATTTAATTAATTAAAGAAAGGAGTTCTCATTCATTATTATACAGCAGTGTCATCATTTGTGTACTACATAGTGCATGATTGTCACCTATTTTCCACTAAGTAAATTTAACTTTAAAGAAAACTTGTTGGTCTTCTTCCGTCCAACACACCTCTTTCTTAACTCTTTCATTTCTTTCATTTATTCTTTCTTAACTCTTTCATTTCTTCTTTCTTAACTTTCATTTATTCTTTCTTAACTATACTTCTTCAATCTTCTTCCATGTACAATTAAGGTTGTAATAATATTATTGTTGTTTCATTTCTTCTTTTTCCCCTGTACTTCTTAAATCCCTCACTTAATGCATCAATATTTATTTACATCGATGTCGTCAAAATATAATGTATCAATTATCATGCTTGGCCAAAAACCGGTCTTAAATTTCATGATTCACAACTTTTTTGCCTAAAAAAATTGGTTCTTTATTAAACATTTCTTAGTTTTTATGCTTAAAAATCCAATTTTTACCGCATAAATGTTCTCGATCATATTTTTATCATTAAAATTGGATCTTTATTCTACATTTCTTAGTTTTTTTGCTTAAAAATCTGATCATTACTATAGAAATGTTCTCAATCCTATTTTTGTCATTAAAAATCAGATTTTTATTCTACATTTCTTATTTTTTTTGCTTAAAATACGATCTTTACCGTAGAAATATTATTGATCCTATTTTTATCGTTAAAAATTGGATCTTTATTATATATTTCTTAGTTTTTTGCTTAAAAATCTGATCAATAAGGTAGTTTTTACTTTTCAAAAAATGGGATCTTTAATATCATAGTAGTTCTTCATTGACCACTTGCAAGATTTCTTGAAACATTTTGGTTAAAAATTATGCCTTACATACTTTTTGTGATTGTCGATCCATTTTTTCTGTCAAAGTTAAATCTTTAATATCATAGGAGATTATCCATATACACTTGAAAGAGTATGTGGTTTAATATTGTTTTTGCTTTTGTTTGTGGTTCTCTAATTGATAAACAGTCCATAAACACTTTCAACGTTTCTTGAAAGAGTACATGGTTTAATATTGTTTATTATATTCTTTTTGTGGTCTCTAATCGATTTTGGAACTTTTAAAAAATTGTATCTAATATTCCTTTTGCTACTCTTTGTTGTTTAATATTGCCTCTAAATATTTTTTACTTCAGAGTTGTCTTCTTGACAACAACCGTGGCAGTGAGTAATGATTGATGTCTTCCTATGATATTAATATATACACCTTTAAAGTTGTGGGTTATGAAATTTCCTTAGTTCATTTTATGGTTTTTGGAGTTGTGAATGTTGTTAAATTTTTATTACATGGTTTACTCTAAAATTAATTGAAGGACAACTATATGACCTTTTCTGATATTTCTTTATGCACATTTCTAATGAGTTACTTATTATTTAATAGTATCTGAAATTGTGTGTGATATTATAAAATATTATAAAATGCCTTACTAATGGTTTAGGACTGATCTTCGAGTTCACTACACTATTACTATCTTATAGCTTCGAAAATATTTGCGCATTTTAGTATTGTTAGTACCTTATATTTTTCAAGTGTATTTAGTTAATTTATGAAGTTGACTCTCTGCATGTCAATCATTGCTAGATGTTCATTATACTTATATTGTTTATTAAGTTTTGAACATTATAATTATAGTGGGAAATAATGTGATCAATTCAATTTAGTTATTTTTTTGGAAATAGTTCCTATTCATTAAAACCTTCTTCCTTTCGACTATGATTTTAACAACTACATTTATATTTAGCATTTTTCTTCACAATTCCATATCTATCTCTAATAAACTTTCTTAATTAGTGCTTTATTAGGCATTCTTTAATAGACTTTGTTAATATAGAATTCATTTAATTTAAATCTCACATTCTTATCATATTAACCTGTTTTGATGTCTTTTATGTGACTTTATCACGATTTTTTGAATTTATTATAATCATCATTCCATTTTCTGTATTTTTGGGGTACTTTTGCATATTAACCTTCTTTATTATAATTTATTCATGTGGCTACGAAATTGATCAATCAACATTTGTTTATTTGTGAAGTCTGTTTTATAGACTTTCTTAATTAGTGCTTCTGAAGTTGTAGAGGCTAATTAAGTCTTTTTTTAATATCTTCAATTAAGTAATTAAAATATTAAGGAAATTTTTAATAATTGTTTCTTTGTTTCAAAGTTAGCCCCACATACATGTGGATGTTCTCGGCTCGGACATGATTGACTCCGGTACAAGGATAATTGTGGGATACTAAAAAAACATTTTCGTCTTGCATATAGTTGAATCTCATGCTGAGAGTCATGTCTTCAATAACAATAATATCTACATAATATATGTGGTAGCCTACCTATTAGCTACCTCATCAAAAAATGACCTTAACATTTTTTATCTTACAACAACATTCGTTCTTTCATGAATTGGAAGTTATGTGTTCAATATGTTTTACTTAAATGTTTTTACTCTTTACTTATTAGATTCTGTTTTTGGTAACACCAGAGCTAATCACTAGTAGTCATTTCCATTTCTAGTTGCCATTGAGGCGGGTATCTGTGTAGGGTACTTTTGATGCTTTGAATAAATCAGTCTATTGTGTATAATTTCAGTTTGGACAATGATTTATTCTACTTTGTTTTTGTATAAACATTTTCAATTATTTCCAATAAAGAATTATTCCACAATATATTAAGTGGCTTTAGGTTATTATTAGGTAACAATCATTGTCTTTTCCGTAATTTAGGTTACTTAACGTGATGTTCCGAAAATGAGTTAAATATAAATGAAGAAGTTTTACATTAGAAAAAAAAAATTACCCATTTTTGGCCAATATTGTTGGAGAAACTTTTGGGGCGTTACAACATGATATCAGAGCGGTTCTTTCCTATTTGGCCTTGGGCATGGCCTCACATGCTTTCTTGTGTGACTTGATGTGCTTAGTGTTTGCTTGAATTTGCATCAGCTGAATCAACAACAACCCCAACCCAACCAAGGATCGGATTAGTATAGGGGCTTGGACGAATTCTGTCATCGTCAACCCCCAAAGTTTGAAGGAGGTTTTGCACCCAGATACTTCAAATGACTGGATCTAGGAGTTTGAAAGGATCTTTCGGGCACTTATGTGCATTGATGAGAAAAAGGTCACCTATGCGACCTATATGCTGACTAAGGAAGCTGAGAATTGGTGGAAATTTCCAGACGTCAGATGGAGCATGAACAACAAGTTGTCAACTGGACAACCTTCAAGGATAGATTTCTGCAGAAGTACTTTCCTACAGATATGAGGACCCAGAAAGAGATGGAGTTCATGCGTCTGCAGCAGGGAAACATGACAGTTGGGGAGTATGTTGCCAATTTTGAAGATTTGGCGAGGTATGCCTTACACTACAATCAAGTGGGGAACGAATGGTCCAAATGTGCCAAGTTTGAGGACAGCGTGAAGGTAACAAATGTGGCGCTAAAAAGTGTGGTACGACCTAGAAATTCCTATGGTCTCCAAAGGAATTTCGGGCAAGGACATGGAAGGGGAAAGCCCTTCAACCGCAACCAGAAACCCTATGCTTCGTCATTAGGGAATCAATAGAGAAATTTCAAGCCTTACAACAACATAGACTTCCGACAAGGGAACAACAGTAACAACAACTACAACAACAACAATAACGACAACAAAATGAGTTTACCGGTTGGGAAATCTAACAACAACACACCACCCTGGTGTTCGCAGTGCAAGGGAAAGCACTTCAGTGTCAATTGCGCCATATGTTATCATTAAAACCAGCACACATCAAGCCGATGTGCCCTAAACTGAAAAAGGAAGAAGTGAATATTGTTCAAGCGGCAAGGCCTAAGGCCAAAGGAAGGGTGTTCACCATGAGCGGAGCTGAGATTGAAGGAAATGAGGACCTCATACAAGGTACATGTCGTATTAATGAGACTTCCTTATTTGTGCTGTTTGATTCGGGTGTGACTCATTCGTTCATATCTAATGATGTTGTCAACTGATTAACATTACCTATAGTCTCCTTAACCTATGATCTAATTGTATCCGCACCCACTAATGAACCCGTCATAGTATCAACTATGTGCTCTGAATGTCCTATAACTTTGGATGAACGAATCTTTGCAGTAGCCCTGATATGTCTACCCTTATCTCAATTAGATATCATCTTAGGGATGGATTGGTTGTCTAACAACCATGTTCTTGTAAACTGCTTTAACAAAACAATAATCTTTAGTGATCCTAAGAACCTCATTGAATCCTCTTATGAAACCAAAAGCACTAGTGCCAACCAAATGAAGAAACTATTGAAGGATGGAGCTCAAGTATTTATGCTACTAGCGTCATTGGAGAAGAAAGATGGAGAAGAGATTCATAACCTACCCGTGGTTTGGGATTTCTCCGTAGTTTTTCCGGATGACATTCCTGATTCGACCCTAGTGCGAGAGATAGAGTTTGCTATCAATCCGGTTCCTAGAATTGGACCGATCTCTATAGCTCCCTACAGGATGACACCATTGGAGTTAATGGAGTTGAAGAAGCAATTGGAAGACTTGCTACAGAAACAGTTTTTCAGACCTAGTGTTTCACCATGGGATGCTCCGGTGCTATTTGTGAAGAAGAAGGATGGCATTATGCGGCTATGTACTGACTACCGACAGTTGAACAAAGTCACCATCAATAATAAGTATCCATTGCCAAGAATTAAAGACTTGATGGATCAACTGAGAGGAGCTACCATGTTTTCAAAGATCAATCTTCGGTTAGGATACCATCAAATACGCGTGAAGTCAGAGGATATTCCGAAGACTGCCTTTTGAACATGATATAGTCATTACGAATATCTCGTGATGCCATTTGGTGTAACACCGGAGCTAGTCACTAGTAGTCATTTTCATTTCTAGTTTCCCTTTAGGCGGGTATCTATGTAGGGTACTTTTGATGCTTTGAATAAATCAATCTATTTTATATAATTTCAGTTTGGACAATGATTTATTTCGCTTTATTTTTGTATAAACATTTTTAGTTATTTCCAATAAAGAATTATTCCACGATATATTAAGTGGCTTTAGGTTACCATTAGGTAATGATCGTTTTTTTTCCATAATTTAGGTTACTTAATGTGATGTCCCGATAATGAGTCAAATATAAATGAAGAAGTTTTACATTACAAAATTTTTTACCCATTTTTGGGCAATATTTTTAGAGAAATTTTCGGGGCATTACATTTTTTATCTAACAGCAATATTCTTTCTTACATGTATGTCTTAATGTTTTTATTCATGGTTGGTTAATGTTTCTATAAGTTAGTTTTGTTGTATTAACGTCAATATCACGCCCCTTCGATCTAATAAGGGATCTAAATGATTCAAAACACATGTGGAAGATCGCTCTTAGAATTCAACTTCCACCAAAACTTGGACATCTGGAAATGATATTGATGGACTATAAGGTACTATGTTATAAAAAAAAGTAGGTTAATTTTTTTAAATTACTAACCTCCATTTGTTTTAATTAATTTAGGGAGACAAGATCTAAGTCTATGTCAAAAAGGATGAGTTAAATCAATGGAGAGAACATTTGATTGAAAATAACACCTATGTCATACATAATTTTAATGTGTTCCACAATGATCTTCAATTTAAGGCTTGCAAGCATGCCTACATAATACAATTTACTGCTGGTACAACTCTAAGAGATAAAGAATTTCCCGATATTCCGCAATTTGAATTTGTTTTTAAAACGTTTGCTGAAATACTTGCTAACAACTTTCAAGTGATTTGTTAGTAGGTAATTTTTTATTTATAAATTTTTTTTTTCATATTCATATAATTTTTACTTTATTTCTATTATATTAACACTTTATTATGATTATTTTGTAGTTATTATTGGTGCTGTTGATAAAATGGTTTTCTCTTAGACACAAACTTCTTTAAAGAAAGTTATTTCACTCTCAGAAATTCTAGGTAATTGGAAGGATACTTTATTTGTTATTCTGAGTAATTAACTTATTTTATCTCACAACTTTTTCACTATAATTTGTAATCAGTGGTAATGCTATATCATGTACTCTATGGAAATCACATGTCATGAAGTCTTTTAATTGTTACAAGAACTTTACACTTGGTGAACCCATGATTGTTCTGCTGACACATGCCAAAGTGAATGAAGGACAAGGTATATTTTATCCTTCTACAATTACACTGTCCTGATTACTCAATTATGAGTTTGACTTGAAGTTGATTGTTTTGTAGGTATGTATCCACCCACTGTGAGCAACTCATGGTATGGATAAAAAAATATTGATTGATGATGAAATAACTGATTATCTGAAATACAAAGATATGTATAAACATTTAACATTTCATATAAATCTCACATTCTATTCATGTTAATCTGGTTTGATGTTTTCTCTATTAGTTTATAACATTTTTGTTTGTTTATTATATTCATCATTCTATTTTCATAATATATATTTCTTGTAGTTTTGCAACTTTCAGTCTGTCATGTGACTCATTGAGCCAAGGTAACAGTCAATTGTCACAATATTCTAATTTATCTGATGATGATCGATTACATTATTTTTCAAATATTTATTTCTAACTGTTACATTTTTTAAATAACAGATTCAATATCATCTCAATGTACAATAATTTTACGTCAACAATCAAATATATAAAAAGCAAGGTTTATGAGGTAATTTTTATTCACATTCTCCTGTTAACAAACATCGTGTTATTTGCAACTAAATTCAATCAAATTTTCATAACATTTTTCATTTTTTTAACATTACATGTGCAATACCATTTCATAGTCTCAAGTCTCAACATCTTTACATCAATGATGAATTATTACAAATCATGTTTTAGTAGTTAATCCTCAATAACATTATCATTAACAAGTTATGTTGCTACTCTTTAGTTAAATTTATGCAATACTTATTATCACCCGTGCAAATGCAAATATCTCCTACTAGTAGTTAGGATGGTATGGGATTGTTTTGACATGGTGTAATTAACTTGGGTTGGAACAAGGTATGGCCTTGCCTGTTGATAATTTGCCTTTGCTTTGCAATTCTGATTTGGTTGTATAGAACTATGGATTGAAGAGTAGTGTTTGATTTTACTAATATATATTATCATCTAAATATTTATATAGAATTAGTATATCATTTATCATTTATTTTTCTTAATTTTATTTAAGAGTTAATGATAATTAATAATAATGGTGATAACACAATGATAGTGTAAAAATTTGTTATATTATTGGTACATATCTTTTTTTATTACTGATGAATGTAAATGGACTTTTAGGCATAAAAAATGTTTCTCATATAAGGGTGAAAACATATCAGACCTCCTATCAGGGGCATATTATCTGACTTATATCAGATTAGGTCAGACCAGACTTTTTCCGTAAACAAGTCAGACTCAGGTTTTTTGAAAAGCCTATTTAGTTTAACAGGTCAGACTTTAAGTTATCCAAAAAATCTATTAAGCCTAAGATGTCAATCTATTTAGTTATATTATATAATATTTTGATATTATACAATTTTAATATAAGTAATATTATTATTATTATATATATATATATATATGTAATTTTAATATAAAAATATAACTTAATTGTTAGGGTTAAAAGAGTCTAATTAAAAGTAGGAATATTAGCCTATTTAAATGTAAATATAATGGCCTATTTTAATATTATATAGAATAACATGCCTTTAAACATGCTAACCGACTAGACCAGACTTTTAAATAGGTTAGACTTAGACTTTAATTTTTTTTAAACAGACTAACAGACTAAACCTAGAATCCTTCATATTATATAGGCTAAGTCTATTTAAGACAAATGTTTAACCTAACCTGGCTTGTTTTCACCATTATTCTCATATTATTATTTTATTTTATTAAACAATTAATTTTAAGATGTGATTAGAAAGTTAATATTGGGACTAAAATGTCAACTACTCTTAATTTTAAGATGTGATTAGAAAATTTTAAGCAAGGTCTCTGTTCAAGTCTTGTGGATGGAAAAAATATCCGCTGAGAGAGTTAGCCACACATACCTGTGGATGTTCCCGGCTCGGACATGATTGCCTTCAGTGCGAGGTACCTGTGGGAAACCAAAAAAATGAAAGTACAAACTTGAGATAATTTTTTTTCATAAAGTCACAATATAATAAATCGGAAATAATTAACTTATTAAAATAAAAGGTACTTTTACTTATTTTTAATATAATAAATCATACTCTTTTAATTATTTTTAATAATAAATAACACCTTTTTTATAAATTATTATCTGATGTTTTTGAAACCCAATAAATATTTATATATATGTCCCATTATAATCCTTTTCATTCATTTCATGTTTTTATTTATTTTTAATTTAATTTTCCAGCTAGATTATTTTAATAAAATTGTATCATTTTTCCACATTATTTTTTGGTATTATTAAGGGTATTATTTTCTCTTTTAATAAGAAACTAACTTTTTGTGGATGACTGCTCCTCCTAACCAATGTCGTTATGAATCAATTTTTTTTACATTTAATGTAAAGTATATATATATATATAACTTAAAGATTTAATATGTAAACATTGACTATAAGTTTTTTATTGTCAGTAAATCATCACCATCGGTTTGTTAATCATTATTGACTCTCAAATAAATAAAAATAATATAAATAAATAATGAATAATATATCAACAGTATAAAAAACTTTACATTATTAATGTGTAGATTTTAAACTCGTAACTTAAATATAAAAAAGACAGTGAAAACCGAGTAACCACAGCACCTTATACTGTTAAATTGTTAATATTGCCTTTTGATAGGTCGAAAGGCCAATAACTTATCATAGCCCTCCCTCTTCATCAAGATATTATTATAACAACTTCCATCAAACAACAACATAGATCTCCCGCCAGATGTCCACCCCACTTTAAAAACACCTTTCCAGAATTTTCCAGAATATCGTTGAGAATTTTCCAGAATATCGGAATAACTGGTTCTAATTTTTTCGACGCGATGGGAGCGGGATCGTCCACACCGGCGGAGCCGAATATTCCGGCGGAACAAGCGGATGCGGAATCCGTCGCAGCCTCAACCGGAGCTCTCCCTATGCTCAAGAAATCTTTCTCCAAACTCGCCAATCCCGAAACACAAGCCGTTCCCTTCGAGAATCTACAGGTACTAATCAAAAACCTCAATCTCTTCTTCTTTCTCAACTTACAAATCTGATAAGTCATTTTTTATTGCTTTGATATTTTTTTTGTTAAGCGCTTCTTCAGTTTCTCTCGCGAAGAAGGTCGAAGTTACGCATCAAACGTGCCGGATTTGTTTCCAGTGTTGTTGGATCACTTAGGTTCATCTATAGTTGATCAATTTTTCATAGTTGAGAAAGAAGGAATAGATTGGGTTCAATTTGTTAAAGGTTATAACAAAAGCTGTGCTAGGGTATCTGCGTCAATTTCTCTGAACACATTAATTAGATTATTCATTGCAATAACAAGAAAAACAAATTTGGCTCTGAATTTGGAGTTTGAATCTGAGGATGATGATAGTAAAATCAGTGGTTACCTTCGTCCCAATCATGTACTTCTGCTTCTTTATATATGTTGGGTTATGTCATGGGATTGTAGAAATTTGAAGGATTCTGAAGGGAAAAGAAATCTTAGTTTACCAGATTTGGATCATTTGGTATTATCGGCTGTTACATCATGTGCGAAAATTGAGGGTGGATTGGATGCTTGGGAGTGTGAAATCTCAAGCTTGGAAGTTCAACTTCCTGCAGGGAAGTTTGTGACTTGGGTTATGAGTATGGTGCCGTGCCTCCTGGACTGTTTACAACACTATTTTCATGCAAGACTGCAAATGGCACTAACTGCAGGGGTAATTTGTATATTTATATTGAATGCCAGCATCGCTTATCATGTTTTTACTTTATGTTTGTAACATGATAACATGATTAGTATCTTCCATCCTGCCTTGATTACAATTTTAGGATCTTCTGTAGACTGTAGTTACTGCTTGTTTTCTTTTGTTCCTCTTGTTTCACTAACTGTTTATGAAATGAGCTATTTTGAGTCATTGAGCAAAATCAAAGTTCCTTTCATAAAAAGTCAATAGAGGAGGAGTGACAATAGACATTCCACGAAATGTAATTTATGACAATGCTTGTGATGAATTGTTGTTGGTCCAGTTTTTTTTATGGTCTTTTTTGACATATACCCATTTCCTAAAAGGATAAGCTATTAGTTGAAGTCCCATAATTACTTTATTGTATTGTAACATTTTGCTTTTTTGCCATGCCACCATGGTGACATTATTGTGATATGTTACCAGTCTCAAACATGTTTTCAAACATACAAAGTTGCCCTGTAATCCATACAACAATAACCAAGCCTTAATTCCACTAGGTGAGATCGACTACATGAATCGAATCGATGTCATAATGCTATATCATAAGTCATATTCATGGACAAAAAGGTGGAGGTTGTGTTAGGTAGTCGACAACCAAAGTGAAACTTTGTCGAATTTTATGATATGGGTCAATGATGCCATGTAAGTCATGTTTGCCATTTTTATCATTTGAAATACCAAGTTGCATCATTTTATGAAATGTGAAGCTTGCATCATTTTATGAAATGTTGGTTGTCAAACAGCAGTCAAGAAATTGTTAGCTTTCTTCTTTAGTTAGTCAGCATAGCATACTAGAATTAGACTTGTCCAATGATCTTTGTGTTTTAACATCTTTTTGGATGCTAATAGCCTGGTTTGGCCTCTTCTAAGTTCCCTCGTCCATTGCTGCTAATGGAAAACGCAAACTTTTTTGAAGTCCTTTCAGGCTCAAACTTTATGCTTAATTGCTTATTATTATAAAAAAGAAATTCTTCAAATATTTGCTTTTATAGTAATCCTAATATTTTGCTTTGAGATAATTGAAAATGAGGACAAAATCACAGTCATTTTGCCTTCAGTTTTTTTTATAAAAGTTTAAAAACTTGCATGTGCCATGCCATCCTACAATTAAACAAATTAACTATTTTCTTTGGATTACAGTCTTCAGTATTCTTATGTTTCATTTGTCATTTGCGGAGAAAAAGAATTGTGTTTGTCAAGATATTGTGCTTGTGCATATTATTATTATTATTTTCTATATTCTTACCTCATTAGACATTCTAAGAGAACGTATTTGTTTAAGTTACAGAGAAAAAGGATTTGCTTTTAGACCCCTTTCCTCATTTAACATGCTCAGGTTTTGCAAATTAGCTGAGTTTGTAGTTGAATACAATATAACATTGTTAACTAAAACAACATTTTTGTTTTCACCATGAATTATTGTATGGGAGAAAGTATGTTGCATCTGGTTCTTAGTTGTTGTAAGATGGAATAATTTCTTGAATGAATGGCAGGATGAGTTGACCTCCTCTAGTTCCTCTGTTGGAGATATTTCATCAAAAGCTGCATCTGATTATATCTTATCCCACGGAAGGGCATGGTCAATTTCTATCACACAGAGAAGTACAGTAAATGAAGAGATTTACAGAGCTTTTATTAGCAGTGAAGGTGCAATTGCTGAAAGCCCCCTTTATCGGTTTGCATCTCTGGCCCTTAATCATTACTTCATCCTGTTATTTTGCTTTAATAGTCTTGCGAACTTGTTAATATATATTTTTTTCAAAAATTGGGGTGGAAATCTATTGGTCATCCATTGTGGTGTTTTTCCAATTCAGTCAGACTTTAAGTTGTTATGCCCTTTGCCCTGTAACATTTGTAAAAGGAAAGACCTATTGACATCAAATCTCTACTGTGTTATAGGTCATCCATTCATGGAAGAGGCATCAACAGATTTTGGTCTTGTGTTGAAGGCTACAAAGGTCCATTGCTAATTTTGGTCACTGCAAGTTCAGGAGATGCTCATGAGGGGAATTCCATCAATAAAAAATGGGTTCTAGGTGCCTTAACAGATCATGGTCTTGAAAATAAAGATATCTTCTATGGAAACTCTGGATGTTTATATTCCATAGGTCCACTTTTTCATGTATTCCCACCCACTGGTAAGTAGTAGAGGTGTCTGTGTTTATCTCTTTTTAGAGGGGAGAGGGACCAGTTATGTGTAAGCCCCGAAACCAATTATTCATGTTGTTATTTACAGGTAAGGAAAAGAACTTTGTTTATTGCCACTTGCATTCTGCTAGAGTATATGAGTCTCATCCAAAGCCAGCGGGAATTGCATTTGGAGGAACTCTGGGAAATGAGAGAATATTTATTGATGAAGATTTTGCGAAAGTGACTGTTCGCCATCATGCTAATGACAAAACTTACCAGAGTGGTTCCCTCTTTCCAGATCAGGTACAATTCTATTGCTGAAAATACTTACAGTATGAATATAGAACTCGTAACCATATGCTGATTAATGCGTGCATCAAAAGTTGTTGATTCTATGGAGTCATCACTTTGGGAAGGGCTTTAGCTAACCATTGGTCATGGCCAGAGGGATAGTCTCAGAGTTATGCTTGTAGGAATACTTAATCAAAATCCAAAAGAAGTTGCTGATTCTATATCATCTCTGATTGGAACCTTTTTTTGTGTGCTTATTATTATAAAAAGAGGATAACGATCTGGTGAACTCTTCCATGGCTGCGTGATTTCTCGTCATTATCGCATGATAATGTTTTTACTTTTTACTATTCAGTTGAGTTTAAGAACTTCATTGATATTGAGAGTATGAACACTGAAGACAGTATACTGGGATGTTTTAAAGTATTGGCCAATAATTAACTACACCCTTCATGACTCCATACTTATGAGCTGTTTGTCTTGTGATATGTTTCAGGGTTTCCTACCTACTGAAGCTCGGATTTCAGAAGTTGAAGTTTGGGGACTTGGTGGTAAATCAGCAAAGGAAGTGCAAAGCTCTTATAAAAAGAGAGAAGAACTTTTCACTGAGCAAAGACGAAAAGTATGTATCCCATCTGATTGAATTCACTGTTGCAGATATTAATTAAATTTTGATAAAGAACAGCTATAACATGGTCACCATACTATTTTGTAGGTTGACTTGAAGACATTTGCAAGTTGGGAGGATTCACCTGAGAAAATGATGATGGACATGATGTCTGATCCAAATGCTGTTCGAAGGGAAAACCGCTAAGTTTGACAGTTAACAGGCATAAGTGATGTTGTGATTGGTCATTGTTGTTCAGGTTTGTGATCATCATGTTGCTGTACAGAATATAGAAATTTTTATATGTAAATTAATAGTGTGTTTGTGACAAAAAAAATTCACGGTACAATTTGTATGTTCATACAAACAACGATGTATCCTTATCAAATATTTGAAAATTACCAGACAATGGTGTCCTTGTTTCTTTCGTTTTCTGCATTACAACTCACAAGAAAATGAAGAACATGGCAGCAGTTGATCAACCAGAAAACATGGGGGTAAGAAATGTTAAGACATGTGCGTAAAGCATAGTATACTATGGTTCTATATGGTGTGACTATCCACCATTGATATTCTATCAATTGTGCTGGTGTTGTTTCCTGTAACACTTTAAACAATGAGTTCATCTACACATGATATGATTGGCCTCTTGACGCTCTCTTGGCGCAACAACCTTTCATTTTACTCCTCAGCATGTTTTGCCCATAACATCATATGTAAAACTCAATTATTTTGTTCACCAATTTTAAATAAACAAAACTCAATGAGCATTATCTTTAGATGGTGTTTAGTACAAGGAATGTATGTCATTCTTGAAAGGAATGTATGTCATTCTTGAAATAACACTAGAATCTTAAAAAAGTGTCTGAAATGAGGATGTTGGATTTCTGTGATATTGTTTGCGAGATTCGACCTTCTGCCAGCTTCAGTTTTTCTGGTTTCTCACCTTTTTATATGAGATAGTTGGATATCTGTGATTTTCTGTATATGATTATTTAATTCTCCCAGCTTCATAGGAATAAGTTTTGCCCAAATATGATATTCCAAACAATCATATTTCCCATAATGTTCTAACAAATAATCCTTACACAACCAACACCTTATATATATATATATATGTGTGTGTGTGTCTATCATGTATTTTGTTATAATACGAAGGTAAGAATGGAAATTAAGCTTGGCGACAGCGTCATAGGCTATGCACATTATGAGCAACAAACACCACCTTTATTCATTTCTGGTTACAAGATGAACACGGAACCTGATCTAAAAATAAGTCAAATTATGCAGATTTGAAATTCCAAAAGTAAAATATAGCAGCTTTACATAAATATTAGCAGCCGATAAACAGAGCAAGTGTAAACATTAACTTGGTAGCAAGGCACGTTAATGTTGCTACTTTAGCATGAGACTGGATAGAAGAATAAAAAAAAGATCAACCACTGAACTATGCCAAGTAGTTTAATCATACCAATAGTGCAACACTGATAGATATCATTAACCAAGCTACTTGACCAGGTTGTAGAAATTGCAATTTTAAAAGGATGAATTCATTTCAATTGAAGCCAGCAGGGAAAGAAAATAAAGAGATTCAATCGGTAATCACAGATGAATTCAAGGGGGACCCCCTCCCACAAAATTGTACAATTTTCTATTAAATTCTTTCATTGTTGGATACATATTTCATCTAGGTTCACTCTTTCCAAATTTAATGAAAATGATTTACTCATCACTTTTCTATGGTTTACATCTCTTAATTTTTCTATCGAATTTCTCACTAAGACAATATTATTCGCAAAAAACATACATTAGCTTATCCGTCCAATTTTTTATCAATAATCGTACACACCTTATTTCTCATCTTGTCTTACCAGTGTACCACAACTTAAAATTGAAGTGTCTAATACTCTTGCATTCTTCCCAACTCACTTGGTTTCTTGTAGACACATAAAATTAATCTTCCTTTATGTCATTGTACTAACTATTTCCATTGGTTTTTCCCTTTAAGAATGGCTATATTTGATGTTCTGATTTGAATCCCATCCATGAATTAGCTTATTTACTCATACTCGTTCAGGCTAATACGGAAATCCTTATTTGTTTTTCACTATATCTAGGTTGTGTTGCAGTGATCCTTGCTCTTTTGAAATTGTACCTTAGTGATGCCTTGCTTCTGGGCAATGACCTAACATTAATATTATTACATCATTAATCTATATCATAGAGTTTCGACAAAATTTTATATTGATTGTCGACTGCCAATTAAGTATCTTTTTGCGAGTAAGAATTTGTAAGGGAACGAATGGAAGAATATAGTTCCAGAACTATAAAATACACTTATAATATGACTTTAAAACTTTCTATTTTTCATTATCCTTCAAAACTAAACTCGCAAACCAACAGAGATAAGGGATTGAGAGAGCGAAGGATTGGAACATGGAAGCAAAGGAGAAAGTCTTCAAACATATTTGAGTTTTCAATTCTTTTTTATAATATAATATAAATCATTCATATTTTATAATACAATCTAATATTTATGTAATATTATATTCATAGATGGTCACAGTATTATTCCCTCATCATTTGTATTATTTTTTATGAAAAATCAATATTAATTAAATATGAATATTAGATAATGCAATAATATTATATAAAATTCATACACTATTAGTTATATACTTTTTCCTTTTTATAATAACTGCATTTGTAAAAAATATTAATTATTATTTTACTTTTGTCCTAAATTAAATAAAAGAATTTAATATTTATATAGTATTAGTGTGAAAATGTTTATACTCTCAATTCATTATTCATGTTTAATACTTTCGCCATCAATGCAAAAAACTGTGACGATGCCCATAATATCTAGAGAAGTATAATTTGAATTGGATATAATCAATGAGAAAACAATTATGTATTAATAAGTTAAAAAATTTTAATTATTATAATATTGAAAAGAGCTTAAAGATGATATTATAAAACCAAGCTGCCACGAGGCACATCCTACTGCGTGTAAAGTGGAAGATAAAAAGGCCATTACCAAAGGTTCACCTGGTGGAGAATCCATATGCCTAGAGATTAATTCTATCCTCTACTCCAAATTCTAGTATAACATGGAAATTGCGGTAAGCATACTATTGTCTCTAAATAAAATGAAAAAAAAAACACGATTTAAATTGGAAATAGTGTAAGAGATAATAATTTATATATTGATAGTATATCATTTATTGAAATTAAATTAAATTAATATACATGAGTAATTGATGAACATATAAAAAATTAGTATTAATAGTAGATCGATATTATTATTTGCTCCTTATTGGATTGCCACGGCGACTATCTAGGCATGTGGATTTTGGAAAATAATATATATAGTACTAGTGTTGAATAAAAGTCTCGTATAATTATATAAAAATAGGTATAATTCCTTTTTGTAAGAACAAGGATCTTGTATCTAAAATCATTATATTCTCCTATCCTTAGTTAATAAACTTT
This sequence comes from Lupinus angustifolius, assembly GCF_001865875.1. NCBI lineage: Eukaryota > Viridiplantae > Streptophyta > Magnoliopsida > Fabales > Fabaceae > Lupinus > Lupinus angustifolius. Next base: position 12,519,959 of record NC_032023.1, read on the forward strand.
CATTAAATTATATAAAAATATTATTTTAGAATTTTTATTTTTTAATAATGTGATACTTTTTCATTTGTTTGAAAAAGGAAATTAGGAGATTTGATATTTGTCCCTTTTGTAAATGGCTTTTCTATTGAGGTGGGGTCATTCATTCCACTTTATACGCCATAGCATGTGCCCTGTGGCAGCTTTAAAATATCTTCTAAAGTGTTTTTTATAATAAATATAAGAACAACTTTTTTATACTGATTATCAAATTTGTCATTTACTAGTTTGTTCATTTTATCTTTTCATTTAATTAATTAATAGTTATATTTTTTCAATAAATTAATAGGATATTTTGATAATAAAATCAAATAGTTTATATAAAACTTTGAAAATATTCATGAACAATATGTTGATCTAGTAGTGTAAAACTTCATTAGATCCTTATAATGACCAAAATGTTAATGGTTCAATTCTTGAAAACGACATTTGTAAGGATGAACAATTACATACCCAAAAGAAATTAATTCTTACCCAAAAGAATAAACAATTATTCTTGGCAACTTTAAAAATATCCTTTGAAAAGAAAGAATTAAACACTTAAAATGGAAAAATCTATGCATGACATTCTAATAATTTTTATCCTTTTATTATATCATTCGCGATTCATATTTTATTATCTGTAATTTCTAAATATATATAATAGAAATAAATGGTGAATGATATATTAATTATATATAAATCTTTATATTAAAATTAGATAAATATTATATATATTTTGGTTTAAATTACAGGTAAGACTAGTTGCATCCAGTTGCTTATAACTCGCCTTTGTATCTTCACAAATCAATTCGAGCTCGATATCATCAGGCAATAAATATTATATGTATCTAAAAATAATATCATGTTGTACATGTGTAGATATTTCATAGATATTATTTTTGACTTGTATTTTATAATAACTAAAGTTATGTCAACAAAACAACCATGACCGGCCAACACACTTTCTTATGTATGATGGTGGGAATTTAATAATTGGTGTGTACGTGTAAAACAATATATTTATCGTTAAGATTAATTTACAATAATTAGAAAATAACCCAGTCTAGAATATGAAATCCAATACTAAATACTGATTTTCACATGACTTCAATAAATTTTTAACAATTATTTTAAATTATTTCAGAATAAAATAATTTTAAAAAGAGTAAATTATATTGACATTTTCTGAGTTTTAGCAAAATTACATAAATCACTCCTCACTTTTTTACACATACATAAAATGTGATAAATGCAATTAAGTTAACCAAAACATGATATATTATGGAGACAAGTCCAAATAATATATGAATCAATATCTCTTTATTATTTTTGATTCGTTACGATAAAGTATAAGAGCAATTTAAACAATATCTCTTTAGATCTGTTGATGTATTTTGTAGTAAAAAAATAATGAAGATACATTGATTTGTATATTATTTGGAGTTGTCTCAACAATATATCATATTTTGTTTAACTTAATTACATTTATAAAAAAAAATTGTGTATAATATTACACTTATTTCTCATACAAGAGTACTGAGTATAACAAAAGTATAAAATTTAAAATTTTTATATATATAAAAAGTGAAGAATAATTTATATAATTTAACAAAACTCAGTTTCCAATATAATCTACTATTTAAAAACTAACACTTCTCCGTATTCTACTACACTAGTTCACAACTTCACATGTACCGAAGACATTATGAATTCCATTGTTTCATAGATATGACGGCACTACTCCTCAAGAATATTCTAATTACTAAGAAATAAGTCACTAAATTAATAATCATTTCGTACTCAAATCAGAACCAGACACCAAAATCCACCATGTGAACTTTCCCTATATAGTCCCATGAGATAAACACTCACAAGAACCTCTCTAAATAACAAATCAACATTCACTACCTCTAGCAAAAAATATGTATCCTTCTACTTCCTTTACTTCACACCCTCTTCTTGAAAACTTCAACTCAAGAAGGTTACTCCAAACCTCACTTAAACCACTCAACTCAGTTAACCCCCCAACTTCCACAAATATCCACAACTCAACAGAATCTAGTAACTTTGATGCAAATGTTGTTATGGTACTCTCAGTCTTATTATGTGCTCTAATTTGCTCACTTGGTTTAAACACAATCATAAGATGTGCATTAAAGTGTTCAAATTTAGTTGCCAATGACTTATCAACCACCAATACTTACACTCCAACTGTGGTAGCAAACACAGGAATAAAGAAGAAAGCACTCAAGACTTTCACTACAGTGACTTACTCAGCTGAGTTAAATCTTCCAAGTTTGGACTCAGAGTGTGTTATATGTCTTTCAGAGTTCATAAATGGTGATAAGGTGAGAATTTTGCCGAAGTGTAACCATGGTTTTCATGTTAGATGCATTGATAAATGGTTAAGTTCACATTCTTCTTGCCCTAAGTGTAGACAGTGTCTTATTGAGACTTGTGAAAAGATTATTGGGTGCACCACAAGGCAAGAAACCTCATCAATACAACAACCTATGTTGCTTGTGCCTGAAACGATTGTAACCATAGCGCCATTAGAGCCAGAAGGTTTGGTTCTTAACTATAGGGAAGTTAGTTAGTTTAGTACTATTTACTTCTTTGTCAATTGTATAATGATTAGAGAGCCACTTAATCAACCATAACCAATGCAGTGGTTGTTGGTGAATGTGTACAGTTTGAACCCCAGATGTGTAAAACTAGTTCAGATTGTAATTGCATTCATTTTTTCAGTAAGGAATTAATCATTTTTAAAATGTGTAGTCTCTCTCGACAAATATTGCTCTTAGGAATTAAATCATGAACCTTTTATCTTTTTTGGATTTATCGAAGCCCTTTCACGACAATGAAGATAATTAGGAACTTAGATTTTTTCTTCACTAAATTTAACTTGAATGACTCAACAAATCAAGCTAGATTGTAAAAGTTATTAAGTTAATTATTTAAGAACCTGAGCATGCAATTACTAACTATAACATGTCTTTAGTGGATATCAAGTAAGTCAATTGATGTTTTTTAATTTGTTTTTTTTGTCTCCCTCAAGGAGTCACCACAAATTTTTGATGGGATTAATCTCTCTTCTTAGACATGTGATATTAACATCTTATTTGGAACCAGATTTTTGTATTTTTTTATCTATAAAAATTAATTAGTATAATTTTTTATTGAGTGAGGATCCACTTACTCTAATAGTAAGTTTTTTGAACTTACTTCTCATCTTAGCCATCAGTTCTATGGATATCTAATGGGTTGGATCTACTCACTAATTCAAACTATTGTATTTCCCTATAATTGATGGCTATGATGAAAAATAAATTTAAATAAATTTAATTTTGGAGTAAGTGAATCCTTATCTTTTTTTAATATATTAATCAATATAAATATTGATTGTTTATAAATATATATGTCCATATAAGTTTTTCTCGCTACTGAGATTTGAATTCTCACACTAGAAATAAAATATTCTCACACTAAATTTGCTATATATTGAGACACACCTTTTACTTAAATGAAAGAATATGCTCTTACCAAGATATATGATGCTTTTTAATTTTCTAAGCCAGAGATTATCAAGGTGGGTTTTACTTTTTCTAACATAGTATCTTTTTCAAACACATAATAATAACCCTAAAATAATGGTTAACAAACTTAATCATGTATTAGTTGTATTGGATCTAGTTAGTTACCATGTGTTGCATTTTTTTTGACCAAAATTTTTAATGTCATTATTTTATTCAAGGTTAGAGTTCATATGGAACTGGTTGTGGACATGAAAAAATTAAAACACAGTTAGATTAATGAATTTGAGGACGAATAATTTATTGGAATCAAAGGTCATGCATGACCACAAAATTGTAGCAAAAAGAATTAAAAAAAATTATACCATGCAACACACACGCAATAAATTATATCACAAAAAATTATGGTTGGTAGTATTTGCATTCCTATTCAATGCCATATGAATAAAATCCTTCCTCTACTTTAAGAGTTTGTTTGAGATTTTGATTTTGAAGAGAAAAGAAGAGAAAAAAAAAGTTTATGATTCACCTCATAAGTATATTTTATGGCTCTTAAGCCTTTCTCTTCGTTTCGTTGTTCTTTAAAAACTAACTCTCAAATGGTCCTAAATTACTAGCTAGATACCAAGAGAAAAAAACAAAAAAAAATTGAAGTGGTGTGCTTTATCCAGTCAATAGAGCATATATATATCATGAATGGAAGCTGAGGCTGCAAACCACTAATCACTTTCAGATCATATAAGTGTACTAAAAGGGAAATGTTGTAACACAGTATCACCATGTTTTTCATTGCTAATACTGACTAACCGCTGAAATTTAATATGCTAAAGTTTAATCCATTAAATTATGCATAATTGGCACTGCTTAATTGCAGCATAATGTGATGACATGTGTGCTTGGGACACTGATAGATGAAGCTGAGCATTAACATATATTATGTTATTATAAAGCAAATTGTTTCAGACGGAAAGCAAACTAGAAAAGCTATATAGCAATATAATTAAATACATAATAGAAGGAGAGATGTCAAAAGCAAACACTAATTAAACTCGCCAATAATTTTGGCACGTGGTTGTTTTATGATAGGAAACAAAATGCTATTAACTAATAAGAAATTAAGCTAACAATAAGTTTAATAAGATGTTTCATGTTTGAAATTACGAGAACACAACTTTGTAGAGTTTTATTGTTTAAAATGGTTCTACCATATTAGAGGAAGGATTGCGTCTTTGGAGGATACAAGTTATCCATAAAAATAAAAACTTAACCAATACTTCGGATCAAATTTCCTGTTACATTGTCCCATGCTTTCAGCAATTGGGTTGTGGTTTAAATGATAACTTAGCTTAGCTAATAGGAGAGCGGGCAAAAAGTATATTTGAAGATTAATAACTTATTATAAATCACAAAAAAACATTGCACCTACAATTCTATAAGTCTACTAGTGTAAGATTCTACTATATCCACAAAAGATCAAAATCTCAAGAATTTGATTACTAATAGCAATACTTATTAAAAAGAACAATTACGCATGGTACGAGTAATACAAAAAAATATGAGTAGTTCTATATGAGTACTTCCCATAGTAATACAAAAAAGTGAAATATGAATCCTCATGGATTATCCTAGGTGGCACGGTGAAGTAATGTGACGGCAGCAACTAACTTATGGTTGGGCCTTTTTAGTTTTTATAACTTAACTAATGGATGTACAGTGAAACTAAAATAACTAAAAGTACAAATTACTTTCGCTTTTGCATATTTTTTTGTCACTTTTAGATGTGAAAATCATCATAACAACATAAAGCGAAGGTTAAATAATAATAATAATGATAATCATGTAGCATAGGTAGACATGTAAAGATTAAAGAGACAAGGCCTATGCTGTAGCCAAGACACGGTAGCAATAGATATGCGGTCTCAGCGAAGGACCAACTATGAATATTTGTTACAATCTAGGATTAATGCCGTAGCACGAAAAAAGGTATTGAAAAAGGGAATGAATGGGCAAAAGAACAATACATAATTGAACGTGAAAAGGCAAAAGGATGAGGATTCCTTTATAATTGATGCACTGAGATTCTCAACAATCGTTTACCCCATAGACTTCACATATTTATCTCTACAAGTTCTCTTAAATTAAACTTATACGTGTTAAATTTGGATTATCTAACTTTGCTTAGATTAAGGGAAGCAAAAATGTACATATGAACTAACCACTATTTGGTATACAGTAGTTTGAATCTAATTATTACTTGAGACAATAAAAATCTCACAAAAATAAATATAAATATGCACAAACGGTGTTAGATTCTTTATACTGTTATTACATTATTCATTATTTTTAATTATTATTGACTCTTAAATAAAATTAATATAAATGAATGAAAAGTTGTACAAAAATAATACATTAACTATATATAAATCTTTACATTATCAACGCATAAATATTACATTCTAAAAATGAACACTATAGGAAAATGCCGTCACCAACTAAATAACAAACTCATTGGTGAATACTTTCATCAATATTTTTTTTGGTGAATACTTTCATCAATTAAATAACAAACTAACTAATAATTTACTTATTGTTGTCTGCATAAATTCCTATACTTAATTAATCAAAATCCCTGCCGTCAAATTCTTGGAATTTTCTTGGCAGGAGAAGGCCGTTGAGATTATTTGGAATAGACAAATTAAAAAAAAAAACACTCACATGATTGTGTGATTTGTGTCCGTTCATCGATTGATAATCTTGTAGATTCCTTCCCCTTTAACGCATGTGACCTTTTTTACTCTCTTTTTTGGGTTATGACTTATTGTGAAAATTTCTCATTATTTGATCAAGGCATAATACCTTATTTATGATACATGAATATGTAACAAACTTATCTAAACAAACTAATTAATAAACTAATAAAACATTTGTGTTAAATGTGTAAAATATGTAAAATGTGATAGTTTTGTTCTTCAATAGCCCCCTTCAAGCTGGATGGTAAATAACAATGACCGCAGCTTGATAATTCAATTTGATATCGTGACAATGTAATGAATCGGAATCTCGATCCTAACGTGATTGGATTTTATCAATCACTTGATCTTGTTGTTGTTGATCTTGTTGTTGTTATTGATCTTGTTGTTGTTATTGATCTTGTTGATCTTGTTGTTGTTATTGATCTTGTTGTTGTTGTTGTTGTCGATCTTGTTGTTGATCTTGTTGTTATTGTTGTTGTTGTTGTTGTTGTTTGTTCTTGTTGTTTTTGAAGCATATGGTGATGTTTGCGCTTACGGTGACCAAGTTTCTCTATGTGGATCCTCTTGCGGTGAATGGCTTCGACATCATAGAAACCATCATCACCAGAATGATGTAAATATATCTTTGGAGGTGTAGAATTGTGATCTTCTTCTTCCTCTTCTTGTTTTGTTTACCATTCTCATGTAAGGTTCTTGATCATCACCCTTCAAGACTTGGAATCTCAATTTCCATGGAAACCACAAATTTTCCTTCATCTCAAGATCACATCTTATCATCATATAGTGGAAGAAATGTATATATTTGTAATTGGAACTCACAAGCAGTATTAGAAGATGTTCGGTATAGATAAAGAAGCCAAAACAACTTGATGGAAGAAAGATTGTTGGTGATTTGATTTGCCTTTGTACTCCAAACTCCAGCTTCTTCTTAGTTTGATGGTTGATGCATAATGATGGAAGAGAAAGACAATAATTTTTAGAAAATGCACAGCGGTGATCAAAGCCTTCAGGATGAAGACTCTGATACCATATTGCGAAAAAAATGCGGAAGCATAAAGTGAATATTGTGAAATTTTCTCATTATTTGATTAAGGCATAAGACCTTATTTATGGTACATGAATATGTAACAAACTTACCTAAACAAACTAATTAATAAACTAATAAAACATTTGTGTTAAACGTATAAAATATGTAAAATGTGATAGCTTTGTTCTTCAATATGACTTACATGTGGTGTGACGTATGGCCTCATGTCACCAAATTTGTAGATAAATGTCTCTACGTAGTTCAAATAGTCTTGATATCACAACTTAAAATAATTCTAAATGATATCACAACTTAAAATAATTTTAAATGATATGAAATAATATTTATTGAGTCTTTTGGATTTTATATTTAAAAGTTCTCTCTAATAGTTTCCAACAAACTAATAGTTAATTCATAAGTTTACCTTGAATATGAATGATTAGATGATTCTGCTTAGATTTAATTTAGAGACTTTGAGTGAGTGTAAAAAATATATACATATTTACTACATTTATTTTTCATTTGTATTATTTATATTTATATTTAAAAGTTAATGATAATTAAATATGAATAATGCAAAATATAGTTATAGTATTTTTTTTTACATTATCAGTATATACATCATTGTATCCTAAATCTACTTTGGTCATGATTCTGGATGATAATCGGGAGCACATATGTTGTCCTATAATCGGTGTTATTCTATGTGGCATAAGCTATGAATGAGCAGAAAAATTCTTAAAAATTAAATTTTAATATAATATATTTTTCTTAACCAATCACACGATCATGGTACATAAAATAATACTAAGTATGAGACAACAGATATACACTTATGATAATAATGGTAGAATTAGACAAAAAATGTGAATAACCTTTAGATGTTTTTACCTTCGGCCATGTGTATTCTTTCCACCAGACTTCATGGATTTAGGGGACGTATATTTTATGAAGAAGCTAGAAGAAGAAATGAAAATATTATTTATAAGAGAAAGAAAATATTATGAAACATATTTTTAAGAGTGGAAAAACTATAACTATAAGTGTAAGAATTTATACATGGACACTACATCATTCATTTGGATTACTTTCTCTGAAAAGTTAATGATCGATGATTAAATATCTATAGTAAATGATACAATGATAATATATAAAACTCATACACTATCAGTGCATATATCATTTTCTCTTTTTAAAGAAAATAGATGTGTAGAAGATACAACATATTGAAGATGTCTGAGTGTCTTTAATAGAATATATTTAACTTGATTTGAGTTTCATTAGACTCAAGACACTTCTTTGAGGGACTTACATTTTTTTAGTGAGTTTTTTCCCACGATATTTTTCTTGCTAGAAAAAAATAGGTATTTAATATTTGAATCAACCATTTTCTTGGTTGGTAGCGATGTTGTGACTTTAATCAGATATCTACCCAGTTTATCAGGGGTGGAACAGTTACCCCCAGACTAGCAGTAGGGCTGATAGATGGGTGTGTTGTTAGACTCAATATATTCATTGCGGGTGGGCTTGACCTGGATCTGTTGATTGGGGTCAACTTGTTGCTATAGGTCCGGGCGTGCAAGTAGCTTCGAGGCATATGGGTAGGTTATGATAATAATTTGCCTTTGACCGACATGTGGAGGGTCAGTAGCGATTCAGGTGGTGATCTTAGGTGTCCAACTGATGCATCGGTTCATTTCAGATTCCTTGTTTCGTTTCTTGAGCCACTGTTGGATCATATTCGAGTGGCTTTGAATGAACGAGATGAGTCTCCGGATTGGGCTTTAGGCTAGGCTCGGGTCCAGCCTACTTCCTATAAATAGGGGGCTGCTCCCTTCATTCTTCCTCACTTCACTTTCAGAATATTTTCCTTTTGCCGATCTTGCATCATTCTTGAATCTGGCCATCAACCTTTTCTTTCTTCCAGAATTTCCGACTTCAAATCGCTCGGTAATTTCTTTTCTCTCCATTTTACCTATATATAACTTTTTTCGGTCGTAGCAAAGTTTAGTGAGGAGTCTAGTCCTGATGAGGTGGAGATCCTGTCCGGACCTCTGCCTATTTTCAATAAACCTGCCCCTATCATCATCGACGAGCTTGTCTTGCCTCTGCCCCGGGTACTAGCCAATCTACATCGAGGCAAAAAAGACAACTCTCCCAATCGACCTTGTTACGTAACCTGAGGAGGAAAAAGGCCGAAGGTGATGCAGTTGCGATGGACCAGGCAGCTTTCTCCAAGAAGTGGCATCTGATCTTGGATATGTCTAGTTGGGATTCTAACGCTTCTTCTAGTGACATGTTAATCATGAGGCTAAACTTCGCCAGTCGTGTCGATCAATTCATCATTCTAGAGGGTATGGCGGGTCCAAACTCCCCCTACTGGTGGGTTGACTGGGAAGTCTTGGGCACACCTACTTTCTTCCCCCTAAATGTGCGCCATGCCATAGATGTGCTTACTCGCCTTACAAACGACATCATGTGGTACACCCAAAATGACTAGGAGCGAGTTTTCTAGAACATACTCATCGAGAATCATAACTTGGAGATTTTATATGTACGAGTATGTCTGCCAACGAATAGGAGTGACAATCCCCTTCAAATGATGGTATACCGAGGTGCTACAACATCTCTAGGTGGCCCCTTCTCAACTCCATCCCGACTCCTAGGGGTTTATCTAGGCTTTTAAGATATTATGTGACATTATGGAACGGCCCTTCACCATCCGGTTGTTTTTCTAGATGTTCTGGGTGGCTCAGAGCACAAACAAAGATGAGAATAAGGAAGGCCGTCGGTGGTGGATGTCTTTGCAGTCTCAGAACTGTCGTACCCTCTACTAGCCCTTCGAAGGGTCAGTAAAGAACTAGAAGACTGATATCTTCCGGGTAGAGGCCAGAAGATCATGCCATACCTGGGCGTATGGCCCTGATAATCTATATTGTTTCCTTTTTTCCTGATAATCAGAAGCACGCCGACTCCTTCAGCTTTTCCTACAAGCAGTTGTGTGCTCAAGAAAAAGGGTGGCGGATGAGATGATGTCCTGGATCGAGGTGGGGGTATTATTACATGTTATAAGCTCGTCTAAGGCGATCAAGCGTTCGAGGAGTCAGTCAGTAGGTATCCAACTATAAGTGTCTTTAAAATAACATTCTGATTATTACGTTATGTGTCTGATTTGTTTCTTCTTGTTTTTCTCAATAGTGGCTATGAGCAACCAAGTAGATCAGCGCATACTCTGAAACATGCTGCCTAGAAGAGGAAGAATGTTGAAGCCAACAGGAGGGCCATGCAGAGTTCTCCTGCTCGATCTGACGACCCATCTAGGGGGCTACTACTCCTTGGAGGGAAGACATGCATCTTGCCAACTCGGGGGAGACTCCCCTTTCTTGCCATGAGCCTATTGCTATCACTCCCTCTGGGTTGAGCCCTAGTCATTCTACCGACTTGACAGCTGAAGCAACTACCCCTGCTGAAGTTGTTAAAGTGGAGGTCGATCGACAAGAGAGGTCTGGGATGGATAAGGTTGTTGGAGGGGGCAAGAAAAAATCAACCCCCGCCCAGGCAAGGTACACCTACAACATCATACCCTTGGCTAAATTTCTGTGTAGGACCCGAGAGGCTGGGGTTTTGCGACTTTGGTGGCTAAGTATCTTGATGGTGAGGGAGTACTTGCCACTTGGGTTGGTGAGGAGGCTCTGGCAAACCTGTAGGAGCAACATTTAGGCGAGCTTCATGAGCTTAAGGAAAACACGCTAAAGCCATGACGAGTTTGGAGGGGCAGAATCTTGCTACGACCAAAGAGCTCTCCGCCATATCAGTCCAACTAAGGGATGCCCGGGAGGCTGCTTTGTCAGCCCTGAAGGATTTCGGCGTTGCCCAAAGGGAAATGACCTCCTTTACTAATTGCCTCAGAAGGGCTGAGGATGAGAAGCTTCAACTTGGCGACAAGTTGAAGTTATCGGAGAGTCGGGAGGAGTCAACCCAAGCTGAAGTTACCGATATGCAGAAGGAGTTGGGTGACTTGAAAGCAACCTATATGAAGTTGGAGGATGAAGTATGTAACGTCCCGAAAATCATTTCATAATTACTATATTTAATCTCTTGGAAAAATTGGTAAATTTTTTTTACGTTTGTGTAACATATAACTTACAAATCATTTTTTTTTCATTTTATCTATTCTCTTTCAGGACGTCACATTTTCAAACCTTTGTGGAAATAATTTCTTAATACTTAAAATGTAATTGAAAGAAACACAATTCTATTATGAATACTTCTCATCAATCAATTCTTGAATTTGTAATACGTACATCATCGTTTACAAAATACAAGACATAGTCTATTCTTCGCCCCTAACAAAGACTAAAAATACAAATAAAAATAAAATAATGTCGCGGGCGTTGGTATTACAAAAGTACCCTACACAGGTTCCATATTAAAAGAAAGAAAGGAGCTCCTAGACCGGTGGTGCACTAGAAACCTCACTCGGGTCTTCCTCGATCTCCGAGTCTGAAGATATCTCTATAACCTCCATCGAAGGGTCCAGGGTGTACCCCCTAGGCCCCGATGAAGTAGTCATGCTTGCTCCTTCTGTCCCTCTTTGAGTTGAGTGAGTAGATGGGAATCCTGGCTGGGGCCATGTCCTGACAACCTCCGATCTGCCTCGTACCTCAGTTGGTGCAGATAGATCGGTAAGTACAGACCTTTGCTCTGGTAGGGTGAACGATGCTTCCCGAACTGCGTAATGTGCCGGGAGATGCAACATAGAGCCATCACATACGAGATCCAGTTCCAGGTCAAATGGACCAGTGTAAGTGTATCTGTTTCTTTCAACGCTCCATGCCTCCTCCTGGGACATGGTAAAGTAGTAGCCCCTGATCGTCGCCGATCTGTCCATCTAAACATGGATGTATACGAGTACACCATAAAGAGAGAGAGGGAATGAAACATCTAATGAAAAACTTATCATTGACATCGTGGAATAACACATAATATCACACCAAGATAAAGAACAAGTACATATATATCATATGATCATACACACATGTATTAATGATGAATAAAGTATAAAACTTTTGATTTTAGATTCAATATCGATAAATACCATGTATGTATGCTATGCATATGACCACCATCCTTACACCATTATCCTTCCAATAACTATTTAGAAATAACCGAGAGTACAAGTTCCATAACAAGCCGATTTGATCGCACCAAAACTTATTCCTCGCAAGGATATATATATGATCGATATGTTCCAACGAAACTGTCCATTTCAGGATGGTATCATATCAAACACTTTTTGGGCATCCCTCTCATCGATCCTGATTGTAAAGAGGGATTTTCAGAGATCATCTAGTTTGTGTTGTGAGCACTGTCCGATCCAACAGAATACCTCATCCAGGAATACACGGGACTCATCTAACCTAGACTCCCTGAAGACGTTTCTGACGAATCACCGCCATCGCCGTCCCTCTCAACAACTCGGGGCTCGTTCGTCTCCCGTAAATTTCCTCTCCACTACTTTCATTATTCACAATGAATATGCACACTAACCGAAGTTAGCAAATTAAATCTTTTAATCCATCTTTTATAATAGTATGCCCATCCTAAGACATCTCCCATCAGGAATGCTTCTAGTGGGACCCGATCTTAACATTTAAACCACAAAGAATAAACCTCAGCACCACTACGAATCATCGCTAAATCACCCTAAACGACTCTTAAGCCAAGCCTCTTACAGTCAGACGATCTTGCTGCATGGACATATAATACTTCTGAGAACCACTATGAACCATCGTTGAATCACCCTGAAGCATATTCGCACACCACTATGTCACGATGTTTTCTCCCTCACCTGAGTGTGTCGTGCAGATTGTTTCCTCAATTCCAGGTGAGCTTAATTTGTTGGGTCTCTTCTTGAACTCTTCCTCATGCCAAAATCATAATAACACTAATTAGGTCACTTTGATAATTATTATTCTTACGAAATAATATTTTACGCGAAAATAAAACTTCCGATCTAAAATGAACTTAATCGTTTTCATCCATCCGATTCAAGGTTAGATATTTCTTGAATCATCATTTATCATTGAAAGTCTTACAACACAGCGACACTATCTAAAGTAAAATTTTAACAAAACTTATAACAGAATTTTGTCATAATATGTGGATATACATCAGGTTAGTTCCCAGGAAAGAGAGGTGGGTCGTAAAGACACACTTAAATACCAAGTCTTTCCTTAGACATAACTTTTCTAGACATGTATTCTCACTTCATTACATTTTTCCGGTAATGATAACTATTCATAAAACTTATCTTTTGCAAGTAAAATATTTTTATTAAGATTAACCTTTTTAAGGAAGATTATTACACTAGACTTACCATTTTAAAGTAAGCTAACTTAAACAAAATCAATATTTTTAAATCCAGACTTTTTAAGTCAACCTTACCACTTTAAAGTACGCTAACTTAATCAAGATCAACAATTTTAAATCATTTTTCTAAGACTTCATAACACTTTAGGTTTATAAAGTCAAGACTTTTTAGGTCAATCTCCTCCTTTAAAGTATGCTACTAAAGAAAACACAACTAATTTCATGATCATCTCAACACCTCCAAATTTTAGGATAACCTCAAGGGTTAATAGGTGTTGATTTCATAGTCATGAACTATAAATCACAAGTTAACACTTTTACTACTTTACTATCCAAAACTTCATAACACTTTAAGTTTATGAAGTCAAGACTTTAATAAATCATCTTTTATCCAAAATCATTACTTTAACTTGGAAATCAAAGAATAACATATGCTAAACAAACTTTTACACATAATACCTTTTAAAAATGAAATATTTTCAACAAAACTCAAACATTTTGAACTTTCAAGAATAGACATAAACTTTTCTTAAACACAATACCGGTTCCTTTGATGTTCAAATCATCACCTTTAAACACATTCAAATACTAACAATAATTTCCAATATTTCTAAAGCAAATAAACTCATCTAACCTTGTCCAAAGATATAGTTTTTCCATCTAAGAACAAGGAAGAAATTTTAAGTTTTACATAAGTCAAAAACTACACAAAGGTTCATATGATTTCATTATCATCCCCTTTAGTCATGACTTACAAAATATTTAAAGAAAAAAAACATAAAATCAACTCCAGGAATAAAATACTAAGAGATCATGATTTTCTCACGGTGTATGTAGATAAAAATGGAGAAGAGAAAAAGAGAAAGAATACCTTAACTTTCTTTAGGAGAATTAGTATAAAAATGAGAGGATGGGGGGAGGTATTTATAGGAGAGCCTCACCCTCTCTCAAATATGAAAATTTATGAGAGCCAATCTAGCTTTAGGCTAGCTTAGGTGATGTGTCTAATAGTGGTGGAGTGAGGGGATTTGGTGAGTGATTTAGGGGATCATGGAAGCTTTGACTTTGCTTGTTTGACAAGCCATTGACCCATGATGTGATTAATACTCCAACTTGATTGATGTGACATGATTTCGCAATTGATGTCGTGCCCGAGTATTATCGGGTAACTTCGTCCGGAAATATACGATCTACCGATTTAGGTTTTTTGCCTGAAATGTCGAAACTTGAATTTCAAGGTGAAAAATACCTAGAGATGAGTTACCGACAAAAATTGGTGTATGTTTCAACTAGAAATAATATTTCGAAGCGAACAGAGAAATCGGAATTCGGTTCTGAGTTATGGAACTAAAAAACTGGGCAAAAACTTGATAAAACTCAACCTAGGTTTAGCCTAAAACATTACTCATTAATTTCTATAAATAATTCATTAATAACTAATTACTTAATTAAACATGCTAGGAAAAACACGATGTTACAAAGTAGATATGGCGGCCAACACTGGATGGGAAAATGCTTTCGCCCAAGTCCGCTGAGTCCTCCCAAATTCTGATTGGTCATGGACGAGGATAGACACCTGGGTGACTGCTTAGGGCGAGCTAGTGGATGACAAAGATGGTGATTCGGTCACGCTTCCTATGTCTGCCAGGGGTGGCCGGGGTGCTTGAATATTTTTTTTGTTTTTGTTTTTTATTTTTGCATTTCTATCATGTATTGCTCTGATCCTGTAATATCCCTTTTGTAATAAAATGTCTGTTTTTTATTTGCTTGTCTTGTTGTTGGTATCCCTTTTTTATATCGTAAGTCTTCATTAACCGAAGGGAACAGAACATAATAACACAAACAGGTTGTCCTTCAAACAAAGTTGACCTAATAACGATTAAGTGGCTAACATATGAAATTCCACAAATGAGTCAGATAAAGGGACTGAATAATTCTTAAGTGATGATGGTTTGGATTTTCACAAATGAATCAGATAATCAAACTGAATAATTCTTAAGTGATGACTGTTCATATTTCCACAAATGAGTAAGGTAATCACACTGAATAATTCTTAAGTGACGATTGCCCGAATTGTTGTTAATGAATTTAGATAAATTGAAGTGGCAATTGCCAGACTATTTTTCAATAAGATGGATTAGATAAGTCGTAAATAACTAATACCTTGGTTATTGTACAAGATGTGAGATCAAGGTACAGATCGTCTTTACATTTAGACCGCCGTAAAAAGGGGCAGACCTACGCCTTTGAGGGGTGGATTATTGGAGACCAAGGGGACTTGGTCCTCGCATTGGTTTTATATTCAAGCCGTCATCAAAGTGGGACAGGCCCACGCCTTTGAGGGGTTATAGATTGGAGACCAATGAGACTTGGTCCTCATTTGAGTCTTATATTCATGCCACCATCAAAGGGGGACGAACCCACGCCTTTGAGGGGTGACTGCTTAGAGACCAAGGGGACTTGGTCCTCGCTTGGGTTTTGTATGTTGGCCGCCATAAAAGGGGGATGAACCCACGTCTTGAGGGGCTTGATTGATGGGGGACCAAGGAGACTTGGTCCACGCTTAGGTGTTATAAGACATTCATCATCACTCCAAGACCCGTCAAGAAACATTTGAATAATACCTTGTTAATATATTTGTTGTACTGAGTTACATGGGTAGTCTAGTCGCCAAAGGGACCGACATATATGATTTTAACACTATCTCTAAGCAAAAAACTACAGTAGGTTCATTGCGTTCAAGTGTGGGGGATCTCCCTTCCTGAGAAGTCTTCAAGATTGTAGGCCCCTTTACCGATTTTGTTCGTTACACGGTAAGGTCCTTCCCAGGTTAGTGCTAGCTTCCATTTGGCTAGACCAATATCTGCTCTTCGAAGGATCAGACTGCCAGTTTCAATATCTCTAGGGATTACATAAGCGTTTTATTTATTGGAGGTTCATCTTTTGACAGTAATTTCTCTGATTTGGACCCGATCCCCTTTTCCTTCTTTCTAGCCTAGATTGTACCTTAAGATATTTGAGTTGACGACATCATCAAACTGCAACATCCACCAAGTGGGCTCGACGATTTCTACCTGGATCATAGCCTCAGCCCCATAGGTAAGGTTGAATGGTGACTCCTCGGTGGTAGAGTGAGGAGTTGTACGATAGTTCCAAATAACGTGATGCAATTGTTCGGGCTAGACTCATTTTGCTTCCTCCAACCTCTTTTTTATTCCTCTTAAGACGACCTTATTAGCAGCCTATGTCTGCCTATTAATCTGAGGGTGCTCAACCAAAGTAAAATGTTGCTTGATGTGCAAATCTGACAACAACTCTTCGAACTTCCAATCGGAAAATTGTGTTATATCATCTGTGACAATAGCGGTCAGTACCCCGAACCGAGTAATAATATATCTCCAAGTAAACTTTAAGATATTGGGTGAAGTGATGGTGGATAAGGCTTCCGCTTCGATCAATTTAGTGAAATAGTCTACTACCAATATTAGGAACTTGAGTTGCCCAGGTGCCGATGGGAAAGGACATAGAATATCCATGCCCCATCTATAGAATGACCAGTGAGTCATGATAGTCATCAACTCTTCAGGTGAGGCAATATATGTCTCCTCAGTCCCTGTTCAGAGGATGCTTCTATAGAGTTTTTGGGGGAGAGCGTCTCTTAGAAGAACTGGGTCAACGTGATGGTGGCGATCATCCTTGTCAGGCTGCCCTGACAATAAAATATTGTAAATGATCGGCCTGAATTAAGTCTTCAACAGTGTCCTGCAGTTGGGTGTACTATCTATAATATGCCCAAAAATAGTGTGGAAGTCATAGTATTTAGATCAATCTTGGGTCCATAGCTTTCTCCCTGGGTTGGGCTTAGGGAGATGGACCAAATGAGTAGCCATGACTTCCTGTAGTAATCTGGAGCGACTAACAGTGAGGGGAGTGTAGGTGAAATATTTTGATTTTTTGGGTGGTCGGTGTGTGTCATTTGGGATTTTCATGAACTTTTGGCCATTTCTTTTGACATGAGGGAAGTTGGTATTCTTTATGGTTAGAAGATGGGCGGGTTGGCCAAGTTTCTTCCAGATTGATAAACTAATGAGCCTTCGACTGGAGGTCTTCCATGGCAAGGTCCAAATATTTGGCAAATTCTTGTCTGAAGAGGTCGTCTTGCAGCCCTGTAACCAATATGTGCACTGCCACCTCTAGACTTAAGGTGCAGACCTTCATGGCCTTCATGTTGAACTTGTCCAAGTACGCACGTAGAGGTTCGTGTTGTTTGTAACACCCCATCATGATAATAATAATAATAAATTGAATTATTATAGTTAGTGTGTATGATTTTGAGCTGGTATGAAATGCTTGTTATATGATTTTATTAATATGTCTAGTGTTAGTTAAATAAATTGTGTAATATTTTAAAATATATTTAGGATTTGAATGACATAATGATAACCAATTAAGAGAATAAAATAGATAGAGTTTTTATTTAATAGTAAAAAAGAGATTAGATTTTTATAAATATAAGAGTAAGGAGAGGAAACCAAAAAAAAAGAGAAAAGGAAACCCTTACAACCACAAGAGAAGGAAAAGAAGATAGAAAGGAAAGAGGGAAAATTTCACCATCAAACTAATAACAAGTAACACTAAACCTAACATAAGAAATTCTAATTCCATAAAATGTTGTCATGAATTCAAATATGCAATATTCACATATTTAATGTATAACCTTGTGGCGTTAATTATAATAGATTATATATTATGGTGATTTTTTTCACTCCATCACTTATATGTATCATAGACTGTATAACATTGGTTTTGAAATTGTCTGTGAGTTGGTTTTGGAATTATCTAGGAGATTGATTGTTCTACTTTCTACTTTGACAAAGTCCAAATTATTATATTAGTTTTAAATAAATATATATTCATTTGATGGGTTACATCATTCTTTTTAAAATGTCACTGTTGTGGGCTTGTAGCACCATATATATATATATGACTTGGCTATTTTTTTCTATATGCAATATGTAGTGGAGTGATTTATATTCCATTTTAATCACACATCACAATGCAAATCAACATGTTTATATATACTTTTATGAGTTGATGAGTACTATTAATCTGTATTATGCTGATTAATATATGTAAAGATGTACATTCCGTGTGTTAGAATTTTTGGGGTATACTTATGGTGTAATTATATTGAGAGACTTTATGACACAATTAAGATGTTGCTGGGAATTTGACCCAATTTCTATTGATTGTTAGAGAAATCTATTAACTAGTTATATTGATTGTTGAAGGGGTTTATTACCCACTTATGTTGATTGTCGAGATGATTTTATGATCTTTTGATTGGTTTGGGCATAGGAAAATGAATTCTCAATCGCATGAAGTCGAGCTTCCTTCTGGAAACAGGATAAGATATTCCTACGAACTTGGGACACCGACTAAGGGGAAGACACCTCTAACAGGCATGTTGTGTGCAAAATTTTAATCATGCAATGAGGATTCCAGACAATTGACGTTATATGCAAATTGATTGATTGACGTGTTATGATGTGTTTAAATTATATTTCTCTTATTTATATTCAAGTTATGAGTAGTGAACTAAATTCTAGAGTTAAGTGAGATTATTTCTATTTATCTTTTACAATCTTTATGGAGATTTTCCGTACTTAGTATGGCTAGCAATGTCATATTTCCTAAAGTTTCATCCTTATAGTGTTACTGAGATTTATCTCACTATGCTTGAGTTTTGACATTTTTAGGGTCTTCTAAGAAATGATTGAGTACCAGGTGGAATAACCGCAGTCAAGCAACCATTGTAGATGATAGCTTATTGTTATTTGCTATTTTTATTATCTTGTGATTTGTTAAGGATACATTTATGTATTTGAGGATATTTTAACACTTTATTCCTATCCTCTTTAGAAGAAGTCCAATTTATGATGTTGATTTAATTTAATGATACTTTATTTTATTTTTGTTGAGGTGTTATTCTTCTACATTAAGGAAAGTTTAATGCAATATGAATATTTTTAACGATATGTTCTGCTTGTATGTTATTATACAAATTAAGGTGTTACATTTTTTGTAAAAGAGCAGTTGGATTCAGCTCTGATAATAGTAATAGTCAATCACTTCTATACTGGACATTAGAAACTTGATAGAGTCTTTTTGTGTTCCCTTGTTTGTTCTTAGTCTTCCAAATATTCTATATACTTGGTATATTATGTTGAGAGTAGCTAACTCAATATTTTGTGCTTTGTATACAGAACTATGGCAGAACCAGAAAGTTCAAGGAGTGAGCATAATAATGAGTAGTCTAATGATGATCCTTTAATGATTACCTTCCAGCAAATAGCCAACCCATTAGCAGAGAAGGCAGCTGCTACCGCTGCTACTAATCAAATCCTCACACAACTCTAGAATAATGTGAATGGAGGAGTTAACCATCAAGGATATGCGAGTTTGGCTGAATTCAGGAAGCATGCTCCACCATCTTTCAAAGGGGAGTATGATTTGATGGCTGCTGAGGGATGGATTCAAGATGTAGAGAAGATCTACCAGGTGATGGGATGCAATGAGGTACAAAAGGTTGACTTTGTAGTGTTTATGCTTAAGGGGGAGGCAGAACATTTGTGGAGAAGTGCTCGAGGGAGACTTGATGCACTCGAGACTACTATCACGTGGGAGGTATTTCAGTCAACATTCTTGGGAAAGTATTTTCCCTAGAATGTAAGGAATGAGAAGAAAACCGAGTTCTTGTAGTTAAAGCAAGTAGACTTAAGTGTGGGTCAATATATAGCAAAGTTTGAGGAACTCTCAAAGTTCTCTCGGTACCTGGTGAACTATCCTGACGGGGAATGGAAGGCGATGAAGTTCGAACAAGGATTGAAATCAAACATCAGAAACATAGTGGTAGCTTTCGAAATCAGAGACTACTCTACATTGGTGAACAAATTCTTGATTGCAGAACAAACACAAAAAGCAGTGGAGACAGAAAGACAAGACAATTGGTAAGTACAAAATAATAAAAATGATGGAGGAAGGTTTAATAATGAAGATGTAAGCATGCATGAATGCAAGATTGAAGAGGCAAGCATGCATCACATAATGTTTTGATGAAGACAAAAGACACACAAAGGTTGATGAAGACAAAAGAGTGTAGAAGGCAAAGGATTGACAACATGCATAAATATTGAAGGACAAGCTTGAGAGAATGAACAAATCAACAAACAACAAAGTATCAACTAAAGTCATGACTCAAGAGTATACAACGTAAAGCATGCAAAAGAAGATCTAGGGGTTAAGTATTGTTTATATATGTATTAGATCCTAAGTTGCTTGCTTAGTAAGAGTCTAGGCTAGGTTTAACAACTAATGAATGTCTCACAAGCTAAAATCAATCATATTTAAAATGAGACTCACATGCATACATGATTTACATGCACATGCATACATACAGGATTTACATGCACATGCATACATACATGATTTACATGCACATACATACATACATACATGATCATATGTTTTGAATGCATTTAAAAAATATTTTTAAATCATGTTGCATCATCATTAGGTTATAAATCATGTAGGAGGTTCATTAATCATTTAAAATGTGTTTTAGAATACCGTTAATCAATTAATAGTTGCGTTAATCAATTAACCCTTGGGCTGAACACATTAATCGATTAAATGATGACTTAATCGATTAAGGTAGTTAAGCTGATAACTATTTCTGTTTTCTTTTATTTTGAAGAAACTCGTTAATCGATTAAGGCTCAACATAATCGATTAACTACAGTTAAAAACATAATAGTATATTAACCCAAGTTTTTCATATCGGTTCATATCTTAACTTTAAGAAAAAATCAAAGGGTTAGAACACACTTTTCGAAAATAGAGAGTTTACAAGTTATTGAGAAAATCTAGAGCTCAAACTTTCATATCTTTAGGAAATATTTTCAAGTGTTATTTCAATAAAAGAAAAGGGTGAATCTTTACAAGATACCCATCGAGCTTTTATTGTCAAACCTGTGAAAAAGAAACCTGCATCTCACGCATTGTATTTTCTGTATTAGTGAGATCTTTTAGGGGTTCTTAGATTCGTAGAAGATTGTATAATCTGCACATTGAGGTGCATATGTAACTTAAAGAATTATTGTTAGACTTAGGCAATAACACATTATCTTGGTGTGTTGTATCACCAAAGAAAGAGAATAGGTTTTGAGAAAACCCTAGCTGTAGTTAGATATGTGTCTTTGCGAGAAGCAAGAGGTCTTGGTTGTAAGCATTTTTCTTGGCTGAGGATAGATCGTAAGAAAGGTTTTCTTAGGCAATGAGAATAATCAAAACAAGAAAGTATGGTTTAAGATCCAAGAAAGGAGCGTCTTGCATTCTTGTATTGGAAGTATGTTTGTATAAAACATTGAAGATTCCATAGTGAAGATAAAATCTCCCAAGATCAGAATGGGAGACCTGAATGTAGTTTGTAGTGGGCAGCAAACGAACTAGGATAAAAAGTCGAGTCTTCTTATTTTTTCCCTTATCTTTTTACATTTCCGCATTACATGATTTACTTAACTTGGCATGCATATAAATCTCTCATACTTGCATATTTTGTATAGTGCATTTAATGTACTTAATTATCTGTATAATTGCATGTAAGTTTGGTTGAATCTTAGTAATCTTGGATGACCGAAAGAATTCTGTTTATATTGTAATTGAACAGTTAATCTATTAAGTGGTTTACATAATCGATTAACTGCGGATAATTTAATCAATGAAGTTTGTTGTTAATCAATTAGGTAGTGTGTTAATTTATATAATTTCTATGTTTATCGAGCGACGGTAATTGTGTAACGTATCACCTATTCACCCCTCCTCTAGGTGAGTGGTAGAGCCTTGTTGGACCTAACAAATAAGAACTTCAAGCCTAAACCAGATATTAGGAAAGGAAAACAACCTAAATGGAAAGTCTAACCTTATAATCATATATGGCGAAATGTGGAAAGATTAATGGTGGAAGACCTTGCATTTTTGGACAGGAAAAATGCTACCGTTTCACTCAGAGTGGACACATTGCAAGAGACTGCCCATAATTAAAGACAAAGGACCAATCCAACCAAAGACCCTAAGCCATAGGGAGAGTCTACACTCTTAGTAGGGAGAAGGCTAATGAGTCAAATAATTTGATCCAAGGTACATGCTTAATTAAGGAAAAACTTTTAAATTGTATTATTCGATTCTGGAGCTTCACACTCCTTCATTTCTCAAAGTTGTGTGGAAGAGCTAGATATCCATGTAACTCAGTTGTCTTATGATTTAAGTGTCTCGACCCTTACAAAAGGGAACATTGTTACTTCTTATGTTTCTTTGAAATGCCCAATCTTTATTTTTGATAGGATGTTTTTTATTGACTTAATATATTTGCCTTTAAAGGGTCTTGATGTTATTCTTGGTATGGACTAGTTGTCTGCCAACCAAGTGGTACTGAATTGTTCCACTAGGACAGTTGAGTTTCCTTCTTTGTGTTCCCAACTGCTTCCAAACTCTCACACATTTTTAAATGCCACTCAAGTAGCGAATTGTTTGCTTGAAGGAGCCCAAGGATACATTCTCTTAGCTTCCTTAGAGTTTGAGGTGCCTATTGATATAATGTCTACTAAAGTAGTAAGTGAGTTTCCAGATGTCTTTCCTAAGGAAATTACTACCTTACCACCTGATAGGGAAGTAGAGTTCTCAATAGACTTAATTCCATGATTTGGTCTCATATCCATATCACCATATAGGATGGCCCCATTAGAGCTAAGTGAACTTAAGAGACAAATCGAGGAATTATTAGCTCAGAAATTCATTAGACCTAGTGTTTCACCTTGGGGAGCACATGTTCTCTTAGTTAAGAAAAAGGATGGAAGTATGAGGTTGTGTATAGATTATAGACAATTGAATAAGATAACTATTAAAAATAGGTTTCATCTTCCTAGGATAGATGATTTGCTAGATCAATTAAGGGGAACTTTAGAATTCTAAAAAATTGATTTGAGGTCAAGGTATCATCAAATTAAGATTAAACCTGAGGATATACCTAAGACTGACTTTAGGACTAGGTATGGACACTATGAGTACCGTGTGATGTCTTTTGGGTTGACCAACGTACCAGTTGTGTTCATGGACTACATGAATAGAATCTTTAGGCCTTTCTTAGTTAAGTATGTTGTGGTATTCATAGATGATATATTGATATACTCTAGGACCTATCAGGAACATGAGGAGCACTTGAGGATAGTCTTGCAGATTTTGAGAGAGAAACATTTATATGCCAAGCCTGAAAAGTGTGAATTTTGGTTAAGTGTGGTGAAATTTTTGGGACATTTGATTTCTCATGAGGGTGTTTTAGTAGACCCAAATAAGGTTGGTGCAGTGTTACAGTGGGAGCAACCCAAAAGTGTTAGTAAGATTAAGAGCTTCCTGGGTTTAGCTGGTTACTACAAAAAATTCATTCCTAAATTCTCTCTTTTGGCTTTGCCTTTGACTAGTTTAACTTGTAAGGGAGTACCTTTTTTATGGACCCAAAAGTATGAAGAAAGTTTCTTTGAGCTTAAGAAAAGATTAACCAACACTCCAATATTAGAGATTCCAGACCCATTAGGTGATTTTGAGGTTTATAGTGACGCGTCTAAAAATGGGTCAGGGTGTGTACTTATTCAAAATAAAAAGGTTATAGCTTATGCTTCTAAGCAACTTAGACCTCACGAGAGAAATTATCCTACTCATGATTTGGAGGTTGCGGCTCTAGTTTTTGCCTTAAAGATTTGGAGACATTATTTGTATGGTGTGAAATTTGAGGTGTTTAGTGATCATAAGAGTCTTGAATACTTATTTGACCAAAATGAATTAAACATGAGACGAAGGAGATGGATGGAATTTCTTAAAGATTATGACTTTGACTTGAATTATCACTCAGGGAAGGCGAATATTGTGGCAGATGCCTTGAGTAGAAAGACCTTACATATGATGGTTCGCGAGTTGTCATTGGTAGAAGAATTTAGAGATATGAACCTTGATGTGACTTTAGGTGCTCTTAGTTTGAGACTAACTACATTGAAAATATATAATGATTTTTTGACTAAGATAAATTTGGCACAAGAGTTAGATCTTGGACTTTAGGATAAACTACATGAATCAGGATTTTGTAAGAGTCAAGAATGTTGTATCCTGTTCTATGGCAGATTGTGTGTTCCTAAGGAGGGGAGCCTAAGGGAGGAAATATTAGGGGAAGCTCATAAGGGTATGTTGACTGTGCATCCTGGTGCCACTAAGATGTACCAAGACTTGAGAGATAGATATTAGTGGCCTGGTATAAAAAAGGATGTTGCTAAGTTTGTAGCAAAGTATCTAGTTTGCCAAAAAGTTAAGATAGAACATCAAAAGCCTACAGGTCTAATTCAACCTTTAGCAATACCTGAATGGAAGTGGGACAATATTTCTATGGACTTTGTCATGGGTTTGCCTCGAACCCAAACAAAGCATGGTGCTATTTGGGTGATAGTTGATAGATTAACCAAAACATCACACTTCCTATCCATCAGAGCGACTTTCTCACTTGAAAAATTAGCAAAACTCTATATCTAGGAGATAGACAGACTCCACGATGTACCTCTTAGCATTGTTTCTAATAGAGATCCTAGATTTACCTCTAGATTTTGGAAGGCCTTTTAGGAGGCTTTTGGAACTAAGTTAAACCTTAGCACTGCTTATCATCCCCAAACTGATGGTCAAACTGAGAGAACCATCCAAACATTACAAGACATGCTTAGAGCTTGTGTTTTAGATGAGGGAGGTAATTGGGATAAATACTTACCTTTGATAGAGTTTTCCTACAATAATAGTTACCATTCTAGTATTGGGATGGCATCCTATGAAGCCCTATATGGAAGAAAATGTAGGTCTCCACTTTGTTGGTTTGAGGTATGAGACAAAACCATTTTAGGACCGGATCTAGTGGTGGAGACTACAGGAAAGATTAAGTTCATTAAGGAAAGGATGCTTACTACTCAAAGTAAACAAAAGAATTATGATGATAAAAGAAAAAGACCTCTAGAATTTGAGGAAGGAGACCATGTATTCCTTAGGGTCACCCCAACCAGTGGGATAGGCAGAGCAATTCATGTCAAAAAGTTAAATCCTCGTTTTCTTGGCCCCTTCCAAATTCTGAAAAAGGTCGGAACTGTTGTTTATCAAATAGCATTGCCTCCACATTTGTCAAGCCTTCATAACGTCTTTCATGTTTCTCAACTTAGAAAGTAAGTTCCTGACTCTTCTCACATCATTGAGGTTGAATCAATACAATTAAAAGATGATTTGACATATCACTCAAAACCATTGCGGATTATTGACCATAGTACCAAAACTCTTAGGAGTAAGACATTCCCTTTAGTAAAAGTTCTTTGGGAAGGATTGATTTCGGGAGAGGTTACTTGGGAGCTTGAGGAGGAGATGAGACTGAAGTATCCAGAATTATTATGAATAGCTGGTAACTTCGAATTTTGAGGACAAAATTTCTTTAAGGAGGGGAGAAATGTAACACCCCATAATGATAATAATGATAAATTGAATTATTATAATTAATGTGTATGATTTTGAGCTGGTATGAAATGATTGTTATATGATTTTTTTAATCTGTCTAGTGTTAGTTAAATAAATTGTGTAATATTTTAAAATATATTTAGGATTTGAATGACATAATGATAATTAATTAAGAGAATAAAATAGATAGTGTTTTTATTTAATAGTAAAAAAAAGATTTGATTTTTATAAATGTAAGAGTAAGGGGAGGAAACCAAAAAAAGGAGAAAAGGAAACCCTAACAGCCACAAGAGAAGGAAAAGAAGATGGAAAGGAAATTAGGAAAATTTCACCATCAATCTAATAACAGGTAACACTAAATCCAAAAGAAGAAATTCACATTCCATGAAATGTTGTCATGAATTCAAATATGCAATATTTACATATTTAATGTATAACCATGTGGCGTTAATTATAATAGATTATGTATTCTGGTGATTATTTTCACTCCATCACTTATTTGTATCATAGACTGTATAACACTGGTTTTGGAATTATCTGTGAGTTGATTTTGGAATTACCTAGCGGTTGATTGTTCTACTTTCTACTTTGACGAAGTCCACATTATTATATTAGTTTTATATAAATATATATTAATTTTATGAGTTGCATCATTCTTTTTAAAATGTCAGTGTTGTGGGCTTGTGGCAACATATATATATATATGTATGTACATGACTTTGGCTATTTTTTTCTATATGCAATATGCAGTGAAGTGATTTATATAAGAATGAGATTGCAACTAAGAGGGGATGGTGAATTAGTTGACTTAAAATAATAGCCATTTTTTCTGCAAAATCAAGAGTTAAAGTGCAGCAGAAAATATATGCAGAAAATTAATAAGTAAAATAAAAGAGATAAGGGTGAAGAGAATACACAATGATTTTTATACTGGTTCACATTCTTGTCCACCAAAGGCTACATCCAGTACTCTTGCAACACTAGCAATTTTTCCATTAAAGATAATGAGTTGCAATTATAAAATCTCACCCCGAGATTTTTATGTACCTTACATACTCTTTAATCATTATTCACATTTGGAAAGCACATTTCCAAGTGATTCTAATTAGGGGTGGCAATATGGGCTTAGCCCGACGGGCCAACTTGTTTGGATAGCTATTTTTAGCATGCCAAGTTGAGGATTTTAGCCCAAAAACCCATATTCGGCCTGTTTTAGTAGCCCGTTTTTTAGACGGGCCAAGGAGGGTCGGGTCGGGCTGGCCCGACAGGCCATTGTTAAAAAATAAAAAAACTAAAGTGTGCGACACTGTGCTGTGCGTGGGGCGTGGCAACTGGCAGACTCTCTTAGCATAAACCACAAACCATTAAACTACTTCTCTCTTAGCATAAACCACAAACCACTTCACACTTCACACTTCCATTTTCCACTTTCGAGCTCTCTTAGCATACTAATCTCAGGCTCTCTTAACATACTGATCTCAGGCTCTCTTAGCATCCATTTTTCAGCTCACTACTCAGTGCTCATGTTCAATTTTATGTTAAAATTGTTTTGTTTGATCTCCATTTCTTATTCCATTAACACCCTAATTCCATTATCTCACGATGTTTCTATGTTAAAGTTGTTTTGTTTGACATCTACTTCTTTATATTTAATATACTTTTGTTTTACTAAAACTTGCACACTAACTGTTTGTTAAAATTCCTAAGAGCATCTGTGAGAATGCGTTTGGTTTTAAAGAGGATGTAATGATCCATTAGTACAATGATACTAATGTAAGAGAGATGATTTTTTTACGTTTATATTTTTTGCAACATATATAGTGACATATGGAGATTTTGAAGGTGCATTAAAATTGTGAATTTGAAGGGCGAGGGAGCTTTCTAGCATAGGCCAAGACCATTACAAAATCCTTTGATGAGGACCCAATGGTTGCTGGAATTCTGTGTGATGTGGAAATTGTATCAACCTCTAACTCTGTCAAATTATATAGTCTTAGTGTTGGTACCACTACTTGTCCCATAAATTTAATCTCAACCTGCAACACATAATTCACTCAACAACAGTTACCATCATGTTGCTTTCATCCTACTACTACACAAAAATCATAGTGTCAAGTGTCAAAAAAAGAACAAATAATATTATATTTAATATCACTCTCCATTGTGTGAATCAAAATATATATGAATTATGAATCTAAATTGTATGTTTTGTAGCCTATTAATATTCACATAATGCTAACTTTATTTTGTATGTTTTGTAGTTATTTTGGACAACAATTAATATGGAAGGTCATAATTCAAATCCTATTAATATTGATAATGAGATGGAAGACGTTGAAGATGATATTCAAGAATCTCAATCGGTTGAATTAGGTAAGAGTAACAATCAGTCTAAATCTCTAACTTCCGATGTATGGAAACCTTTCACCAAGATAGGAGATGGAGATGATGGGATTGAGAGGGCTAAATGTAATGGTTGCAAAACCATATATAGATGTGGGATTAGTGATGGTAAAGACTATGGTACATCACATTTACGTCGTCATAGAGGAAAATGTACCAAAATAAGACATGATGATATTGGTCAAATAGTTATGGATAAGGAAGGAAAGTTGATGTCTCGAAAGATTGATCAAATGGTGGTACGTGATATGTTAGCTTCTGCAATTATTGAATATGATTTACCTTTTCAATTTGTTGAGTTTAAGAAGATTAGATCCTTAATTAACTACTTGAATCCAAATTCTATTCATGTTTCGAGAAATACGGCTAAGGCTGATGTCATGAGAATCTATATGATAGAAAAAGACAAGCTTAAAAAAGAGATGTATAGCATTCCTACTAGGATATCTCTAACTTCTGATTTATGGACAACTTGTACAACTGAGGGTTATATTTGTTTGACTGCTCATTATGTTGATTCAAATTGGAAGCTAAGAAGTAAAATTATCAACTTTTGTCACATGCCTCCCCCTCATACTGGATCTGAATTGTCTAAGAAGATACTTGAATTTTTGAATAAATGGGGTATAGACAAAAATATTTTTTCTCTAACTTTAGATAATGCTTCCTCCAATGATGTCATGCAAGAGCAATTGAAAAATAAGCTTATTGTGGAAAACTCATTGTTATGTGATGGACAATTCTTTCATGTACGTTGTTCTGCACACATATTGAATCTAATTGTTCAAGAGGGGTTGAAGGTAGCTAGTGATACCTTGTATAAAATCAGGGAGATCATCAAGTATGTGAGAGGTTCAGAAGGTAGAATGCTCAAATTTAAGGTATGCATTGAGAAGATAGGTGGTGTTGATGCTTCTGTTGGCTTGTGTCTAGATGTTCCTACAAGGTGGAACTCTACTTATTTGATGCTTGAATCTGCTATTAAATATAAGCATGTATTTGAAAAACTCCACATGTATGATGATAATTACATATTTTCTCCTTCGGTAGAAGAGTGGAAAAGAGCAGAAAAAATCCATGTGTTTTTGTTGCCTTTCTATCGTACCACAAACTTGATTTCTGGTACATCTTATGCTACTTCCAACTTGTATTTTATGCAAGTTTGGAAACTTCAATGTGTACNATTTTATGCAAGTTTAGAAAATTCAATGTGTACTCCTTGATACTTTAAGAGATGAAGATGAAGTTTTGAGGAGCATGGCTAATAGGATGGTTAAGAAGTTTGAGAAATATTGGGATGATTACAGTGTTGTACTTGCAATGGGAGCAATTCTTGACCCAAGAGTGAAGTTGGAGACATTGAATTATTGTTTTGAACTAGTTGATGATTCTACTTTTGAAACAAAGTTGCAAGTAGTTAAGAGAAATTTGTACATGATATTTGAACAATATCATAATACAAGTGCTCCTACTTCTATGCAAACTCTGACTTCTAATGCTCCTCAAAAGAAGGCTAAAATTCAAGACTTAGACTATATGTTTGATGTAAGTATTTTATACTTTTATGAATTAATGGTTTAATTATATTTGTTATTAATATGTTTTATTTCTGAAATATTTAATAGGAACTCGATAGGCAAAAGATGCAACTTGCCACAAAAACGGGAAAGTCACAACTTGATCTTTATTTGGATGAAGTATCTTTAAATTTTAAAGATAACAATGATTTTGATGTATTACAGTGGTGGAAAGAAAATAAAAGTCAATTTTATCTTTAAATTTTAAAGATAACAATGATTTGGATGTGTTACAGTGGTGGAAAGAAAATAAAAGTCGATTTCCAGAGCTATCAATTATGGCTCGTGACTTGCTTTGTATTCCTATTATAACTGTTACATCTGAATCTGCATTTAGCATTGGTTCACATGTTCTTAACAAGTATAGAAGTCGACTTTTATCAAAAAATGTGGAAGCTTTGAATTGTACTCGGAATTGGTTGAATGGTTTTGTTTGTGAAGGTAATTTATTTTTTTCAGTACAGTTATCATATATTTGCTAGTTAATTATTTATTTATTCTTATAAGCATATATTAATTTAAACATATACATAATGTATATGAAAGAAGAAGATTTCAAAGACGTTGATGGTGATAATAATAGAAAAGTGGAGGTATCTTCTTCCAATATAGAATCTAATATTTAAAAATTGAAATTTATGAGTTAGAAGTTTTATTGTGAACTAATAGTCTAAAAGTTTAAGACTATGTTGGTTTCTTCTTTAGAATTTACAAGTTTTAAGCTAAAATGTTATGTTGTTATTGTAATATTGTAGACTTATGTTTGTGATTTTTTGTTTTAAAAGACATTTATCAAGTTTGTTGATTATTTTTTGTCTAAAAGCTTTAATTATGTACATTTTGGAGGGGGGAAACGGGCCAGCCCATCAGCCTGTCAGCCCTGTAAAATATGGGTCGGGCTGGCATTTTGGGTCGGGCCAGCCCTTATTTTGGCGGGTCAAAGGCGGGCTGGGCCGGGCGGGCCCGCATTGTCACCCCTAATACTAATCTCATTTCTTATCACACCCTATGAAAGAAAGTATTCTACAATAATAATGAAGAATTTTAAACAATGGCAAAATTGCCTTTACAAGTACGAAAGTGATGCAACTTGCAATCCAAATAACTTTTTAGTATACTTAGTAATAATGTTCTTTATAAGTTTGTAAACTTGAAAAAATTACTTCAAGTAACTCATAAAAATTCTCTTTTGAAAGTTTAAGAACTGGATGCAAAAGTGCAGAAAAATAGTAAGAGAACTTTTAGAATTTGTGTGAGAGTTATATGAAAGTTGTGTGTAGTGATTGTGAGTTTCAATGTCTTTATATAGGCTTTCCAATAAGCCAAAATGTCTCTTTGAAAGGGTAGGAAATGATTGGAATGAAAACATGTCTTTTGGGTTGAAACTCATTCAATTTGAATTCAAAAAACTGATGCAACAACTTTCAGTAATGGATTACAGTATTGAGTAATCGATTACTCAAATGTTCTGTCCACTGATCATTTATTTTCAAATTAGAGCAATCGATTACAGCAAGTCGAGTAATCGGTTACTCAACTTTAATAACACTAGTAATTTGTTACTCAAAGACAGTAATGTATTACTCTGATCAGTTTTAAGTTGGATAAATTTTTTCTCACACTCATAACATGTTACTTAGATGAAATAACTTGTTACATACTATTTTTTAAAGTGTTTCAATTTTCTTTTAAAAATATTTTGAGCATTTCTACTATTGTATAATCAAGAGTATAAGATAGAAGTACATATTTTAGACTTAGACTAAAAGTCTTGAATATCTTGAAGCTTGAATCCTCATTGTCTTTATAAGTATTCTTCCTTTTCTTCTTTTTGGTGATGTTGGTGTCTTCATCAAAACTGTGCCAAGGTCAGGAGCAAAGATCTTCTTCACAATATCCATTTTTTTTATGATGACAAACCAATATCTTCTGAGTGTAGTTTACTAATAGTAGCATACTTTGTGATATTCTTGATTTGTCTTGAGTATGCTCCCCCTTTCATTTGGAGTTATGTGTCTGAAATGTTTTAAACAGAAAATACACTCTCCCAACTTTTCTCCCCCTTTTGACTTCATCAAAAAGTAGAAAAACCAAGAGTTTTCCAACACAATATATATACCATACATGCAATAGGATATATATAACATATAATAATATGAATATCAAGATATAACGAAATTTGAGAAATATCATAAAAATAAAAAGATGATCAAGCATTAACAATACAAACAACATAATAGAAATTTGTCCGAAACCAGGAGAAATTAACATTACAATCAGAAAAGCCTAACAACGGATAAGGTCCAAGACTCAGGCTCAGAACTGTCTTCATCAACGTCCATGTTACTCAGCTTAGAAGAGAGACGATGAAGTTCAAACTTTATTTGTTGATTCTGTGAATCAAAGGCATCCATCCGGTTAGTGATGTAGCCTCGAAGAGAAATCAACTCATACATAATCATCTGATTTGAAGGCATGACAGCATATGAGGAAGATTGAGCATGAAACTCAAAAGGTTGAGGTTCAGAAGGATTAGCAGGGGTAGGTTCTGGTTCAGGAGGAAGATGTCTATCTTTCTTATGCTTGTAGGTTCGGTCACGAAGATCAAATGTGAAGCCCATTTTGTGGATTACATCCACATCAATATGGCTTTCACGAGGGTTAAGCGGGACCTTAGTTTCTCCAGTAGTAGAAACATCGAAATGCTCAAGGATTTTTGTTATGAAGATTGCATATGGCAACGGGCTTTGGGTTCCTCTTACATACCAAATTTGTCTAATTATCATCAGAGTCCAATTGATTTTCAGATTAAATTTCATACCATACATCAATTGGAGTTCTATGTCACTTATTTGAGAGTAGTTTGAAAATTTTGGTAAGATGACATAGCTCAGAAAATAGTGAAGCAAACGGTCTTCTAGTTTGAGATGTCCAGCAGAAATGATATCTTTATTTTTAATGGTTTCATCATAACCCTGTTGCTTAAGCGTTTCTATTTCCTCTTTAGTAATTCTACACATAGAATAATAAAAATCTTTTCGATCGTAGTTTTCCCATTCGCATACAATGCTGAAGCCTGCAATGTTCCCCTAATAGGCTATGTTATAGCACAATGAACTCATGGTTTTCAAATCCAAAGTAATGTCTTTTCCTTTTACATAGGAAGTTAGACGGTTTTTCCTAAAGTTCATGTTACAGTAAAATACTCTAATCAGTTCATGATAAATTTCATTTGATTCACAACAGAAATCGAAAAGTTTTTGTTGTCCCAAGAGATAAGGAAATAGAAAATCTTCAAACTCAAATTTCCCGAGATTACAGTATTTAGGAGTGAAGATAATGCGACCATGGAAGTACTCCTCAAAGATTTTACGTTGTTCATCATTAGCAAGAAGTTTTGTTAAGTCAAGAGGGTTGGACTCCAAAGATGGAGTTCTTTGATTCCTCTGAGTAGCATGGGTGCGTTGTTTCTTGGTTCTAAATGAGGAAGCCATTGAAATGAGGTTTTTTAGCTTTAAGATTTTTGAGTTTTGGAGAATTGGGTTTTGGAGAATTTGGAGGTTTTTGATTTAGGCCACTAAACACAAAAATGATGGTGTAGAAGTATTTAGAATTGAAAATATGATATGAACAGACACAAAAATCACCCAAAACGGATCAAAAATGAAGATTTGAGGGTTTGAGAGAGTTGAGCAAGAGAGAACACAAGTTGATGAGGAAGATGAATTTGAAAAGGTTAAAAAATGCAGAAAAAATACATATATAACAGCATAGAGTAATCGGTTATTAAAATTAAAAAATTTAAAATTTTCGAACACCAACATAGAGTAATTGGTTACTCATTTTGAGTAATCGGTTACTGATACATGTTGTTCAACCCTGTAATCAGTTACTATCCAGTGTAATCGATTACTGACCCATAAAAACTTATATTTAGGCAGAATTAAGCTATGAAAATGATTTTTAACCCAAAAATTGAAATTTTAAACATAAATAAACACATTTAAGTTCAAATAGGCATGAAATAGATATAATGAAGCACACATATAATTATATATAAGCATTTAAGATAAGTATACTTCATCAAGAATGCCTAATTCTCGTCTAATTTTTTAAAAAGGTTCTTTAGCCAAAGGTTTAGTGAATATATCTGCTAGTTGGTTGTGAGTATCATCAAATTCTACAGACACATCCTTCTTTTGGACATAGTTCATAAGGAAGTGATGCCTTATATCAATATGTTTGGTTCTAGAATGCATAACAGGATTCTTTGTGAGGTTTATAGAACTTGTATTGTCACATTTTAAAGGAATACACCCCGAGTCTAAGCCACAATCTCATAATTGTTGTTTGAGCCATAACACTTGGGCACAACAACTACCTGTTGCTATATATTCAGCTTCAACAGTGCTTAGGGCAACACATGTTTGTTTCTTGCAAGACCAAGAGACTAAAGCATTTCCCAAAATATGGCAAGTATCACTTGTACTTTTCCTCTCAGATTTGCACCCAGCAAAATCTGAATATCCAAACAAATCACATATACTTCCTTTTGGATACCACATCCCAATGTTAGGTGTACCCTTAAGATATTTCATGATTCTCTTAATGGAAACTAAGTGTGATTCCTTTAGTTTAGATTGATAACATACATACAGACATACACTAAACATGATATCCGGTCTACTGGCAGTTAAATATAAAATAGATCCAATCATACCTCGATACTTTGATATTTCAATGTTTTTTCCTACTTCATCCGTATCAATGTAAGTATCGGATCCTATACGAGTGGCTATTGGCTTGCAGTCATCCATGTCAAATCTTTTTAACTTCCCCATCATGGACATTTCAAACTCTCCTTGCATCATTTTGCCAAATTCACTATACAAAACCTCATTAGTAGAACCAAAAATAATATCATCTACATAAATTTGAACAAGTAGAGTATGATGATTTATTCTTTTTTATAAAGAGTGTAGTGTCGACCTTTCCTTTTTTGAAACATTTTTCAATTAGAAATTTAGTTAGACGATCATACCATGCACTTAGATAAATATAATACCAATGTTACTTGTACCAAAGATTTTTCTTTTGATGTTCTATGCATAGGTAACAAGACCTTTATTGCTTAAATAAATAATAATTTTGAATCTCCTCATGCTATGTGCTTTGAACAACCATTGTCATGATAATACATTTATGCTTATGGCTTACAAGCACTCCTGCAAAACAAATTAAAAATATTTTCTAGGTACCCAATGTGATTTGGGTCATGCGGGGTTAACACCTTTCTCAACCCAAACATATTGGCCAGTTGGAATACCAACTTTTCTAATATGGCATGAATTAGGAGTATGAGCAACAATTTTAGAATAAAAGCACGTGGGTTGATGCTGATGCATCTTTTGTTTAGACTTGTAGAAAGAATGTTGATCAAGATTTTCTTTAGAAATATTATGCATGCAATCATTCTTAATTTTCACAAAAGTACTCTTTGTCATACCATTAGCTTTTCGGCTATTTGTGTAGCCTAGACCTCTTCGGTCATTGGTATGTTTTTGAGTATTTAAAATATTGTCCAACTTATGAGTAACCTTCTTGAACATATTCATTTCTTGATTTAATGAAACAATTTTAGTTTCAAGAGTATCACATTTTGGACAATCAATGCACTTGTCATTTGATTTGGATTTTAAAGCATCCAAATCTTTTTGTATAAGTTTATTTTGACTCTCAAGAAGTTCTATAGTGTTTTTCTGATTTATGCACACTTTAGAGAGACTAATAAATTCTTCATGTAATTTACAAAAAGTGTTATGTAACTCATTATATGAAAATGTATCATTTGGTTCAGAGTTACTAACCTCATAATCGTCATTTGAATTGTGTGAAGTCATTAATGAAATATGTGTTTGCTCCTTAATTCTGAGTTCTGCATTTGAACCATCATTTTTATCTTCTGATATAACATTTGTTCTTCTACGCTTCTTGTCCTTCTTTCTTTTGAAAGTATGATGCTTTTGTAGGGCTAAACAAGCACATTTTATATGATCTGGTTTTCTGCATATTGAGCATGTAGATTTTTGTTGTAATGTTGATGTTTCACTATTTGTTGTTATGTTTGAAATTTGAACTAATGTTTTCATATTTTATCATATGTTCCACTACATATTATTTTATAAGTGTAACATTTTTATAGTATTAGTTTAAATGTTTATACATAATCAGTATATCATTCATATTATTCATTTTTAGTAACAACTTATATCTAATTAAAAATCAATAATAATTAAATTTTAATAGTTAATTTGTAGTATATTTAATTTGTATTATTTTATAGTGTAATATTTATGCAGTTTTAGTTTAAATGTTTATACATAATCAGTATATCATTCATATTATTTATTTGTAGTAACAACTATTACAGTATATGTGTATATTTCATTTTCTCTTATTCTATTCATGTTTTTAATGAAAGAGAGAAGTAGAAAGAAGCAACAGAAGCAAGTGTGTGTTGAGGTTTTAAGATTAAGTTTATTCTCGTCTGCATTTTGAGGTTATGTTAATTTCTTTTGGTTTCCCACGAGTATCTTTATATTGGAGGCAATCATGTTTGAGAATCAAACATGTATTACTTGAATCAATCCTCATTGGTGAAGTTATTTTAATTTTAAAATGATACAATGAGGAGAATCTTATAATTTTAGAATAAAAGAGTTGAGATTTTTAATAACTGAAGAGGGAATTTCTATATCACAATCCTGTTTTGGACAATTATACTCACAATATGCTTAGTATGTTTTTTCATTGGTACTGATCTTTTCTCATTTTGTAGCAACGATATAACATTTTTTGGTACTATTAAGTGTATTTCTCATTCTATGGGTAAGGATTTAATCCCTTTTGGAATGTATGATTGTTCATCCCAACAAATGTTGCTCACAGGAATAGAAACCTTAACCTTTAGTCATCCTAGAAATCTAACGAGCTTTATATCATTAGACCATTGACTTGTTGGTAGAGATGATAATCAAAACTGAACTTGTATGTACCTGCCCAAACTCAACCCGAATTGAACGGGAAACCCGGTGTGAGTGGGTTCGAGTTTTACCCAAGTTCAACTTTCGATTTCGCGTTCGGATTTGGTACAATTGATACTTGTCCCGAACCTGATTAATATATGTAAAATTATAAAATTAGACATAAATATATATATATATACATATATATATATATATATATATATAACCTATATAGAAAATTTTGAGATATATATAGAACATATATATAAATACATGTTTCAGATAGATTCCCGTCAGGTTTGATTTACCGAAAATCCAATGGTTTAGGAATGATAGTATTGTTTTCAACCTCGCTTAATTTGGGTTCATGTTTTGGATTTTAGGTTCGGGGTTGAGTATACACAAACCTAACCCGTCCCGGTTGTCATTCCTACTTGTTCGTGCAGCCATATAATATGATTCAAACTTGTATTTGTTGGTAATATAATAGTCTTTTTTATGCATGAATAACGTTTCAAATATACAAAATGGGTAATGAATAACTAGTATTAGTGCCCGGCCGTGGAAGTAAATGAACCAAGCCTATTGGGAAATAATAAACTAAATTTATCCCAACTTATTTCACTCACCCCAGTTAAGCATAGAGTAAAATCCACCAAGTTATGGTGCTGAAGACGCCTTTGGGGTTGAGCCCATTAAACACATACTAACGGATCTATATTCCATAATTTCTTACTAGTTTTTTGTTTTTCTGGCCTTTTAGCCCTTTTGTTCATGAAAAAATGAAGATAACATTTACATATTTTATAGATACAAAAAAAATATAAAAATTCACTAAGAAAGCCCCTACATGGTTTATAAATTGATTGAGTTTCTTAAACATTTAAATTAGACATGTTTATCTCTATCATGTACTTAAAAGATGTTTTTCACTAGTAGAGACAATTGGCTAATAACTAGTTGCACCCTATAAACCGAAGTGCCACAAAAAATAACATGGAGAGCAAGATTTGCCAATAGGAGCAAGGCAATCTAACCTTATCCACACGTCCACCACAATCTTTAATTTTCATCCATCATCACATCACTCTTCATCATCCATTGCTTCAGCCTCAAAGAATATCAAAAGGATAATAGAAAATAACAATAACCCACTAAACATTAAACTTGCATCCATATCACAAAACTTGCATCCATGTCTGCAATGAACTCTAGTGTATTGGCTTGTAGCTATGCCATAACTAGTGCAGGATGTTCTGACCTCAATGCAAAGCTTACTTCCGTGCCAGTCCCTGGTTACAAGTTGCCTATGATCAAGGCTCAGCAGGCTAGATTTCCCCAAGCCAAAGAATCTCAAGCAAGTGAAGGAAGGAGAGGTGCCCTTGTTTTATTGGCAGCTACCCTGTTCACCACTGCAGCTGCAGCCTCCAACACTTCTTTTGCCAATGCTGGGGTCATTGAAGATTACCTTGAAAAGAGCAAGGCCAACAAGGTTAATCAATATACACATGCCTAGTCTATGCCACGCACATGCTTTTAAATAGTATAGCAGATTCTATTTTAATTGTGTTTATTGTAATTACGGATTATCGTAGGAAAATGTGATTGATATTCGGAAGTAAGTCTATGTTTATCTCGGAATTATTTAGAAGGTTGAAATAAATATGTGTTGTATTATTCCTTGCTAATTGTTTTTTAGACGAAACATGATATTGTGTTGCAATATGCAATCAATGCAATTGAGGAGATTACTAAATTTAAAATCTTTGTCACACATCATGGTTCCCCATTTTCTTTTGTTGTTTTTGCTATTATGATGTAAGTTTAATTAATTTGATTATTTGATATAGGAACTGAATGACAAGAAGAGGTTAGCTACTAGTGGAGCAAACTTTGCTAGAGCATACACTGTTCAATTTGGCACTTGCAAGTTCCCTGAGAACTTCACTGGTTGCCAAGATCTTGCCAAACAAAAGGTCTATATTATTTTCACTTGTTTGCGTATATCCCAATTCTTTAAATAATTTATTTTCCTATTGTGGGGTTTTATTTATGCAGAAAGTGCCATTCATTTCTGATGATTTGGAGCTTGAATGCGAAGGAAAGGACAAATACAAGTGCGGTTCTAATGTTTTCTGGAAATGGTGAAGATGGCATCATTTTCCTCCCTAATTGTACTTCTTTCAAATGTACCAACTTCTTGAAAATATACCATAATTTTCTGCATTGCATTAGTATTATATTGATGTTATTTTTTTAATTGTTTATTTTTTTTTACGTAAATCGGGTTATTTTCTCTAGGTTACTTGAAATTACATCTAGGCTCTCAAATTCCAATGCTTTTTTTAAGGGAGATATTTGATATGGATCAACCATATATTCACCATTTCTGTAAAAGTAAATAAATTTAGGGATAAAGGTTGAGTTGTTGTTTAAAGGTGAATATGTCTCTTGGTCCTAAATCTGCATACTTCAGTCGTTATATCAATAAGAAATGATCCATCTACGACTAAATAATCTGACTTTGGCCAAGTGATCAAACCTTTTTAACTTATAAACCTTTAATAACTTCAACTAATTAAAAGGTCCCTTGTGTTATAATTTATATGTCATTGTTTTTTAGCACACCAAGTCCCAGCTAAAGATTCTAACACAAACATCAATGATGAGTTATAAAATCTGTCAAAAAAATTAAAATAATGCTTTATAGGATTAATGCGTGTATTGTCAAAGTCCTAGACAATATCAGTTATAGAAGATAGGTCTCTCTGGATCTTGCTGTTTATTGTTAGCATCAGGGATAGTCCAATGAGGGTGTTCTGATGCTCCGGTCATATGAAAATATGGTGTATGTGCGTGCATTTGGACCTTCATGTTTTAGGGGTCAACTTTGACCTGATACAAGAACATGAGTTCCATTAACTTGTTGTTGGGTATTAAGAAATTCTACATTGTGTAAAAATGGAAATGTATGAACACATAGACCTAATTCTTTAAGATTTTCGGTTAAGATATTTTTTCACTTAGCTCATAGATGAATGTTATAGTTGATGAATGAAGATCCCCAACACATCTAGACATGAATGGCGTGGGAGCGTAAAGGTCTTATGATGATCCTGTTGGGTAAGATCACATTGCTTGTTGGAATTGCTCGGTCCTTGATCTTGGATTAGTGTTTGTTTCCCTCGAGTGTCCTTGTGAATGTTACTATTATTGGTCTATACCTATAATGAGTCGCTTCATCTTAATCGGGTTGGTGTAATTTTCCCTCAAGCGTCTATTGTTGGTCTACACCTATAAAGAGTTGAGGCAAGTGCCACGAGTTTTTATTCTCGCTAGTTATTAAATCAACATTTGCAAACATTGTGTCAACTAAGATTGGTCTAGTTCACAAGAAATTTGCTCATAGCTCACAAGGTAGTGAGTTCAAAGCCCATGCA
The DNA here is from genome assembly GCF_001865875.1 of Lupinus angustifolius. Classification (NCBI taxonomy): domain Eukaryota; kingdom Viridiplantae; phylum Streptophyta; class Magnoliopsida; order Fabales; family Fabaceae; genus Lupinus; species Lupinus angustifolius. The sequence goes on from NC_032023.1 coordinate 12,560,692, forward strand.
TCGTTAAGGGAACATGATGCATCATGTATTGGTGATCATTAATGTGGACAATAAAATGGCTCATGGTCAAGTCTGAGAGATGGAAGTTCATTATTTTGAAGTTTTTCTGGATAAATGTTGAGTGTCAAAATAAGTGTTTCAAAAAATTAGAATGAGTTAGAATTTAATAATTTAGTCATACACCTCGTGGTGAGGAATGAGACTCTTCTACATTAATGTAGATGGAAGTGCTACAAAAAAAGTAAAGGAAAAGTAACATAAATTATATGCATTACTTAGAGAATTCTCACTTCAGTTCAAGTGCTAACTCCTTCTATTAGCCTCCACACCCAAAGTTTGATCTGAATAGAAAATGCTAACTTACAATTTTCATCTTTTACCTATATTTAAAATTCTAATTTGAATTTTTCTTTATTAAAAGGTCCAATTTGGTTTTTTAACTTTTTAAATCGCACTTTCCATCACTTGGATGACTACACAAACAATTAAAGGGTAAACATATCTATTTTATTCAGTTACAGAAGAAACATTTTTATACGCTCCTCAACTTAACTACAAGCCATCTCATAATGCTTTTAACAAAGTGATTGTTTATAATAATAATGTTTGGGTTTAATCCATTAAAATTGATAAACTCATACGTAATGTAAGTTAGGATATATATCTAAGTAATGATTTAATAGATAATAGATGGATAATTAAATGGATATTATTTTTTATACATTCATTATAACCCGAGTCCCAACCCATTCATTTGCAATAAATAAATATATATATATATTATAAAATTTTAATTCTATTCCTGGCTAGGTCTGAAAAATGCACGACCGGACATGATGGATAAATAGATCACATGTTTCTAAGGATATTTTATTATCTGTCTTGTATCAATTAAATTTTAATAAATAATATAAAAATATTACTTTTTGTTTTTTTGAATTTTTATTTTTATTTATATGCGATTAGTCCATGATAGGGAATGAGACATCATTGAGGATATTTGATCTTTGTTGCCTGATAGACCAAATGAGCCTAGAAAATGTGATTTTCGCTTGTTCAGGTTGGCCGGTCAGAATGACCTACATCCTTTAATTATGGGTGAGTATGACCTAACCCTACTCACTCAACTAGTTTGGATCGGTTATGATCGAGCCCGAATAGGGTCAGGTCTCATCGTGTCTGGAGTCGGGTTCAGATTTAAAATTGGACTCAAGTAAATATTGAGTGGTGTATGGGGCAAGCATGATCTGACTCGACCTTTGTCATGATCACTCACTCATCATATTTGTATGTATGTTCTATTCAAGTGTGCATACAATTATAAAATCTTTTGGTCGAAACTAACATTTTTTCTTTAATTTTTCACCATTACACTTGATTAACAATATATATGCATATATCATTTTCATATGTCAAATTACATATCATAGTAATAAGTAATATTGGGAAGACTTTATCTAAAAATGTATGTACAAGAGGTGCCAAAACTGGCTACCTGAACGGGTTCAGGCTAGCCCACATCGGGTGCGAGTTAAACTGGACCGGACTAAAAAGCCCAGATACAGTTTATGTATATCAAATTGTAGCCCAAACCTCCCTAAGCCGGTTGTGGGTTGTGGTGGGCCGACTCGCATAATACTAAAAAAAATTATTTAATCTATTTAATATATATATAACATTGGATATTAATGTATAACCTTTTTAACATATTTGTTATGCTCAATACAACTAAATTTATACATTTAATGCATTGTGTTTGAGTTAAGATGTGATGTCAAGTCTACATATATGATTTTTAACATAACACATACTAAATCTCACTCACTAACATTATATAATTTGTAAGTTGACTTTAATATATAAATATTTGAATACTATCAAAACATTATTACTTTGGTTTATAGTAATGGTAATATAGACTCAAGTTTAGAATGAATTCTATATGTCAAACAATTATGTTGGTATTTTAGTTTTATTATAAATATTATTTTCTTTATTATATTTTTGTTGTAAAAATTAAATCTAATTAAATACACAATTAAGAAACGAAAAGTGGAATCTATATGATCTAATGTATTCTTATTTGATATGATACACTATGTTATTATTGTACTTAAAAAATATTGTGCAAAATCGGAAAAATATTATAATACTTAATTTTATAACATTATTGTAATTTATAAATATTTATGTTATAGACATTAATATATTTGTTATTCAAATTTATAACATAATATTTATTATAAGTTATTTTGTAAGATAATTTTTACTTAAGGTTTATTATCAAACCAAAAGTCCAAAAAAGATTAAAAAAATGAGGAAAAGCTGGTAACCCATACCTGCCCGGATAAGTCCAGTTTTAATATAGTCCGATCGGGCCGGGCTAAAAAGCCCACATTTAATAAAAATTACCTAAAATGATACCTAAGTCCTATAAATTTTTAGGTTTTGGCGAGCTAACGTGGCCAAGATAACCTTTTTGATACCTCTAGTATGCACTATATTTCATTGGGTCTAAAGTTGGATTCAGGTTCAAAGACATCAACATTTATAGTCAGATTATCTTTGCGTCTTCAAAAAATGACCAACCAACATTAGGGCTTAGTAAGTGCCAATGACAAAATTTAAATTTTTTCTATTTTGTGATTGAAAATGTCCATGACTGAGGGTGCGTTAATTCACTTGGAGTTACAACTCACTTTTTCTATTGGGAAAATATTTGTTTTGCTAGTGTGATACACAATATCACAAATTGAAAAAAAGTGAAAGGTATAAAAATATCCTTCGTTGTTGGTACTTGGTGGTGAAACGGTGGTGTGGTGGAAATGATGATGGCAACTGTTTCAACACCAAACGATGATGATGGAGGGCACGATGCAGTGATCGAAAATATTTAGAAAATGAATATAAAAAAGAAACACATAAAGAGTGTGGACCGTAGCTGAAGCTGAGTAAAAAAGCTGTCAGCCAGGTCACCCTATCTATCTTTTCTTGTGGTTGAAATCATTCCCCCTCTCCTATCCTCCAATTTCAATTCCTTTTTCTTCAAATTTATGTTCCCATCTTGATTCTAATTTCAAGTATGAATGATATAAATGATCTAAGACCCTTGGATAGCTAGAATGACAAATAGATAAAGTATCAACGATTATTTTAAGTAACAACAAACAAACATAACATTATTAGATATAAGGTTAGACAAAGTGTTGATTAAATAAAAGAAAACTTCCAATTTCAAGTGCATTGCATTTCCTTAAGATGAGCATAGTCTTAAAAAATATTGTATGTGAGTGAAATTAATTGTTTTTAATGAGTAATTTTGAAAACTTTTCTCTCGAGACCCACATTGTATATATATACACCCTTCTACTTCTCTGTTATCACAGAGTAGAGAGAGTGTGCCAAAGCCATTTTCTTTTTTTAGAGCTTGGCTTTGGTTAACCTCGATCTATTCCCACTTCTTCTTCCTCTACTTCAAGGTATATTTATTCCACTATTTATCAACTTCATTTTGCTTCTGTTATATTTCACTTCTAGATTATTGCTTTGCTGTTCATTTTTTAATGTTTTTTTTGCAGTATCGAATGCTTACCTTAGATTTGTTTATAATGTTTTATTTTTTCTCTATTCATTGCTACATACATTGATAAATGTTATTTATATGATTTGATATATTAATCTAATATGTCTGAAATGGAGTTAGATTCTGAATTACTCAGCTGATCCATGGTTTTTGTGATACATATCTATTTGGTTCTGTTCTTCTGAGCCCAAGATCTAGGATCTTATTGAACTAAAAAAATCTTTTAAATTATTAATGTCTGTAGATAGCTGTTATTTTCAAAAAGTTTGTGGTTTTGTTGATTTGTTGGCAAGCTTTATTGTCTGATCTGGTTTTTTTTTCTTCTTAAAATCGTTTTCCTTTCTTTTAGATAGAACATCATATGGTATTTCAGAGTTTAAGTCAGTTATATTCCTGAGTTGGAGGAAATTTAGGTTTTAGTACATCCTAATTGATGAGCTTCAACTTACAAGTTTTGCATGCTCTTAAGTCTCCTCCCATGTTTATAAGCAACATTGAGGGTGAGTTTGGTGCAACGGTGAGGTTGTTGCTTAGTGACCATGAGTTTACGGGTTCAAATCCTAGAAATAGCCTCTTCACTTGTGTGGATAAGATTGTGTACATCTATCCTTCCTAGACATCATTAAGTGGGAGCCTTGTGTATTGGGTCACCCTTGATTGTGAATATCTTCCACTGGCATATATTTTTTGGCGGTTTACCTGAAAATTGTAAAGGGTCATCTCCTTTGTTTATCAATTTATGTACCTTTGCTGTTTCCTTTCTTTGAAAACCTCAATTTATCTATGTAATTAATTTAGTTAATTAAGTATATTGTGCAGTACCAAATCATTTCATTCCCCTGGTTTCTTGCTATTGTTTTGTGTTGTAAACTTGTAATGTACTTATGCCATTTCTCATGTAAATATGATATGGTTGAAGTAAATTTAATCTTGAAAGTCTAGGTTCTGTAGGTTGTAATACATCCTTGTTGGTGCTGACACTCTTTCTTGCCTAATGTAGGTTGATAAAATATGGCTGATGCTGAGGATATTCAACCCCTCGTTTGTGACAATGGAACTGGAATGGTGAAGGTTAGTACTTCGTAGTTCTGTTTTGTCGTGTCCAGTGGCAAAGCCAAGGGGTAATTGCATGCCATGGTCACTCCCAATTTATTGTATTTTGTTAATGTTATTATATATAATTACATTTTTGGTCCCTCTCTTTTGCAAATCTTTTATCTTGATTAATAATGTATTTATTTGAAGTCAGAAAGTCTCTTGGCAGTATGAGTATCCATTTTTGTGTGTCTTTTTTGCATGTTCACATCTATAATTTGGTTAGATTGTAAAAAACACTCAGAAGTCATTTTATGTCTACTTTTTCTAATTTCCTTTGTGAGTAATTGTTTATAGAGAATGCATTGGTTAAGGAATAAAAAAAAGGAAATTTCTATGCTATATTTGTTGTGTATTTAATGTAATATATTGAAGTGTCATACACTTAGGATCCGTTTTCGCGAGTTGATTTTTGGAGGGAGCCTTCTCACAAGTGTATTTCATGCTTTCAAGCCCCTCCTTTCCTTCCAAAATTCATCTCGCAAACACACCCTTGGTTTCTGAATGTAGACTTTACCATTGTTGATTCCTTCACCATGTTTTTATTCGAGAGTTGAAAATTTTCTTTACATATAAATCTCATATTCTTCGATCTTGGCCCCCTTGTTCCACAACTCGTGTTCTGCCCTTGGTTGTGTGCATATTCATTTGTTAGTCTTGGTTCGATTCATGAATGATTTCCTCTGATAGTCTGTGTACAGGCAGGATTTGCTGGCGATGATGCTCCTAGGGCTGTGTTTCCCAGTATTATTGGCCGACCTCGCCATACTGGTGTTATGGTTGGGATGGGTCAAAAGGATGCCTATGTTGGTGATGAAGCCCAATCAAAAAGAGGTATTCTGACTCTGAAGTATCCCATTGAACATGGTATAGTCAGCAACTGGGATGACATGGAAAAGATATGGCATCACACATTTTACAATGAATTGCGTGTTGCTCCTGAGGAGCACCCGGTGCTTTTAACTGAGGCTCCTCTCAACCCGAAGGCCAACAGAGAAAAGATGACCCAAATCATGTTTGAAACCTTCAATGTGCCTGCCATGTATGTGGCAATCCAGGCTGTCCTCTCCTTGTATGCAAGTGGTCGCACAACTGGTTTGTATTTGTATCCATATGATTCAATTCGTACTTTGTCATTACATCATTCTATCCCTGAATCAATTTCTCTCCAGGTATTGTTTTGGATTCTGGTGATGGTGTGAGTCACACTGTGCCAATCTACGAGGGCTATGCACTCCCTCATGCCATCCTTCGTTTGGATCTTGCCGGTCGTGATCTAACAGATTCTTTGATGAAGATACTGACCGAGAGAGGGTACATGTTCACTACCTCAGCTGAGCGGGAAATTGTTCGTGACGTGAAGGAGAAGCTTGCATATGTTGCCTTAGATTATGAGCAAGAACTTGAGACTGCAAAGAGCAATTCTTCAGTTGAGAAAAACTATGAGCTTCCTGATGGACAAGTTATCACAATTGGAACTGAAAGGTTCCGTTGCCCAGAAGTGCTTTTCCAGCCATCTATGATCGGAATGGAAGCTGCTGGAATTCATGAGACCACATACAACTCTATCATGAAGTGCGATGTAGATATCAGAAAGGATCTCTACGGCAACATTGTTCTTAGTGGTGGGTCAACTATGTTCCCCGGCATAGCTGACCGTATGAGCAAGGAGATCAGTGCCCTTGCACCTAGCAGCATGAAGATTAAGGTTGTGGCTCCACCAGAAAGAAAATACAGTGTCTGGATTGGAGGATCAATCCTTGCATCCCTCAGCACCTTCCAACAGGTGATTGTTTTTATCATAAACATCCTATTTCTGGTTTTATGGCACTTATATGGAACTCAAAAATATGTTTTGATTTTTCAGATGTGGATATCTAAGGGTGAATATGATGAGTCTGGCCCATCAATTGTCCACAGGAAATGCTTCTAAGTCCAAAATATGCTTTTTATTGCAAAGTTATTTTTTTGCATTGCTTGCTTTTTTGGTGTCTGTGTCATGTCATGTGAACTATGTGCTGGGCACAGAGTTGATAAGAGGCTTTTCTTTCATTGGATATCATTCTTGCCTTCTTAAGTAGGTTGTTACTTGTTTGTATTAAGGGAGTGATTGTGATGTTTATTTTATTTCCTTTTGCCCTTGGACCCTTTAATGTGAATATTTAGAGGAAATTATACACGGACGCCCTCTTAGTTTTAGCGAAATTACACAAATCACCTCTCACTTTTCTATACCTACACAAACCCCTATTTTTTATGCTTTTATTACATTAACCACCTCCGCACAAGAAATAAGTGTAATTTTTTGAACAAAAAATATAATAAATGCAATTAAGTTATACAAAACATGGTATATCGTGGAGACAAGTCCAAATAATATACGAGTCGATATCTCTTTATTATTTTTGGTTCGTTACAAAAGTATAAGAGCGATTTAAACAATACCTCTTTGGAATTGTTATGCATTTTATAACCAAAAATAATAAAGATACATTGATTTGTATATTATTTGGATTTTTTTCTCACAATATACTATATTTTGTTTAACTTAATTGCATTTATCACATTTTTTGTTTAAAAGATTACATTTATTTTTCAGGCAGGAGTAATCAGTCTAACGAAAGTATAAAAAACTAGGGGATATTTGTGTAGATGTAGAAAGATAAAGAGTGGTTTGTGTAATTTCACTAAAACTTAGGGGTGTTAGTATAATTAACTCCAATATTTATATGCATCTAAGAATTTTTATTATATTATTGAAAATTCGCGCTCATGAACTTTTACACTGTGAATTCCTTCTTAGATAATTTCGGGTTTATGGGCAGTTTAAGTTCTTTCATGAATAGTTATTAGATAGATTTTGGTAACTTCTAAGAGTTGTGTTACTTGTGAAATCTTCAGGTTTGTTGTAGTAACTGGTACTTGGATTTTCAGAAATCTTGGTTTAGAAATTGTTGGCTTAACTGTGGACTTATTTTCAAACCTAGTTGATAAAAGAAACCATAAAATGAAGAACATTGTCACTGTATGTTGAATAATGGGCATGAACCGGGAAAAAAGCCGATCCACTGAACATGGTATGAGAATGGTAGACAACTAGAATGCATAATTTCATTATTTAGATATGAAAAATGATGGCAATGTTATTTTTCCTACTTTCATGTAGTAATAATAATGTGGAAATAAATAAAATTAGAGCAAAAACATCTTTTCATAACATGAGATAAGTTATATAATTATGTTATTAAAATTATGATAAATATCTTATTTTTCTTTACCTTTTTGAAAATATTTTTTATAGAAAATAATTAAATATGATATATATTATGATTTTAGTTGCGGAATGAATTTTAGTGGCTTTGCCCCTCCTGTTTTCAAAAATGAAGTATCACAAATTCTTTGGTTTAAAATATCGGAATGTATTGAGGATGCACATTTTTTTACTTTATTCAAATTGAAGATGAAGTGAATTTATGGAAAATTTTAGTTGAATATTCATATAATTTTTTAAGAGAAGGATTCTTACTTTAAGAGTAAGTTGAAAAAAATTTCATATCGTAGCCATTAATTCTATAGAAATATAATGATTTAGATTAACTCACTGATTCAAACAATTTCCCTAAAATTAATAGACAAGATGCGGAATAAAATTTTTAAACTTATTCTTAGAGTAAGTGAATTCTCTCCCATTTTTTAATTAATAATAATTTTATAAAATAAAATCTTATAATCATAATTGATTAATAAAAAATATTAATAGATAATTAGAAGAGAATAAAATATCTCAGTACACTGGGAGATTAATTATCTCCTTAGATTGAGTCAGTATTTGATATATGTCTTATTTATATTATTTCTAAAAGTTTTATTTGAAAATATAAAAAAACATTTATCAAATACTATGTTGATTTAAAAAGATAAATTAAGGAGATAGTTTATTAAGTAATTGGAATAGTATGAGGAATGTAGTGTTGTTTTTCTCTTTGCCCGCTTGCAAAGACAGGACTCAATTGAAAATTGAATAAAAAAACAACGAAGGAATAAAGAAAAGCATCGAAGTTTTGGCAAAAGAAAAATAATGAAGGATGGCCATCCGTGTGTTTTACACACTAACCAATCACAATATTCAAATTCAATGTACACGGATAGCCGAAATAAAAAATTTCAAAACCCAAAATCAGTATCCTCCGCACCACTTTAAAATACGAACCTCTAAAATTTCAAAAACTCTCTCAACTATAAATTCCCTCATTTCCCTCTCTATTTCTCACAACACTACACATTCACACTCTCCATTTCAATTCAATCCCTTCTCAGTGATGGCGCGTACGAAACAAACCGCTCGCAAGTCCACCGGCGGCAAGGCGCCAAGGAAGCAGCTGGCAACAAAAGCTGCCCGGAAATCCGCTCCGGCAACCGGAGGTGTGAAGAAGCCACACAGGTTCAGGCCAGGAACTGTAGCACTTCGTGAGATCAGAAAGTATCAGAAGAGCACAGAGCTTCTGATTCGTAAACTCCCTTTCCAACGTCTTGTTCGTGAGATTGCTCAGGATTTCAAAACTGATCTCAGGTTTCAGAGTAGTGCAGTTTCTGCACTTCAGGAAGCGGCGGAAGCTTATTTGGTTGGGCTTTTTGAAGATACTAACCTGTGTGCCATTCATGCTAAGAGGGTTACTATTATGCCCAAAGATATTCAACTTGCAAGGAGAATTAGGGGAGAAAGGGCTTAGTTTTATTATTCTTGTTAAATCTTTCAGATGTTAATGTCTTTTTTTATCAGCATGAAAACTTTATTAATCAAGTTCAGATCTCAATGTCTAAATTGAAATGTTGGGTTGTTACAATAGTTGGAAATTGATTCCCTGTTTCAATGTCTAGGGTATTATCCCTCTGTGTCACAAACTTGGATGCACTACCATACTGTTATATTTTATATGGCATGAGATTTTGATAGGTTGGAAAAAAACTATAGTCATATTAAAGTATAATTGATGGTCAATTTTGATTAATTATAGCTTAAGGTACATAAAGTATAATTGATTGTAAAAAAGAAGATGTGAACATATTTTTTTGGTGTTGTGAATATATTTTTTTGTACTTGGTGCTGTGAATATATTTGTCTAATTTAAATTAAAAATTTAATTATTAAGTATTATTCCTATAATTTAGAATATATGAAGTGATATATATATATATATATATATATATATGCTATTCTTGGTATCAATATAAAACTAACTCTACATTTGTTGCTTCTTGTGGTGTTGAAAAACATTTTCTATTTTTATTTTCAAGTAATATTTTCATTTCCATAAAAAAAAATTAATTTGTTATTTTTCTCAATAAAAGAAAATGTTCCAAAAGATAAAAAATATATTAATAAATAAGTATTAATTAATCAAATTGACCATCAAATTCATAGGACTGATTCTTCATTGTAATATCTTCCAATTCAAATTCGGAAGAAAAAAAGATAGATCTCTCTCCTCATTTTTAGTAAAACCTAAGTGTTCTTTGGTATAGAATTGGGGGGTAAACCGGATGATTTGAGTCTAATTGGGTGAGTTGATGAAGAAGAAATGGAGTTGATGCTTATTGTTGTTGTAGACCCATCGGGAGAAGTAACATAAAATGTTCTTTGACGCTTAAGCAAGAGGAGTTTAGAAAGATAGAGATGCAAAGTATAAGTAGAGAGAGAAGTGATTAGCAAATAATATATTAGAGATAAAATACTCCCTTATTTATAGGAGCAATGCAACTGATGTGTACGTTGCCCATTGACCAGATTGGGCGGTCGGTGGTGGCGCACGAGGTCTTCATGTGCTAGACCCAAAGTAGACATGATTTGGGCCTTGAAGCCAAGCCCGTAGGCCCAATCTAATGTTCCTGGCCTAACTCGGAAATGTGGGGTGACCCAGGATGACTAGGCTGCCACGTGGCATCTTACTCTCATCGGACTGGGGTAGCTCGGGACTTGATTGGAGACAACATTGTACCTGGTTTATTTGGGTATTGCCATTGAGTGGCTAGATTATCCAGGCTGGAAAAGTTTCCCTCAATTTATCGGTATGCCCGGGCTTGAGGCATGCTGGTGGATTTATAATGGTCTGGGATGTCGATGCGGTCGCCCAATGGTCTTCTGATCCACCATACTGGACGTTTTACTTGGGTTTGAAGATAATCGTCATGGTCTATTTACCCGCTCTAGCTCGACTCAACATGTCTAAGTTGATGGTGGCCCCATCAGCAACCCATAGGCGTAGGGTAGGTTATGATTATGCTTTGCCCTCGCCGACACGTGGTGGGTGAGGTGACGTTTCTCTTGGAGGTCTGGGGATGTTTATTTGACAGGTCTGATCGTTTCCTCTCTTACGTGTTGGTTCTAGGGTTACCGTTGGATTGCACTTGAGTTTTATTGGACAAACCATATATCGTTTCTGGATGGGCCATGGGTGGGGCCCAAGTCCAACTCTCCTCTATAAATAGGGGACCCATTCCTTCGTCATTTTCACCTGACCTTGCAAAGTATTCCTGCCGAGCTAGCTTGTCTTCAGAACCCGCTTCTACTCGGTAACTCCTTATCCTTCTGTTTATTAGTCCGTTTTTTAATTCCCGATGGACGATGGAGGGTTGATTCCTGATGACAATTCTGATGCTGCTTCTAGTGATAGGTTAATTATGGGTCGTAACTACGATGATCGTGCTGGTCGGCCGGTCATCCCGGAGAGGATGAAAAGTCCAAATACCCCCTATTGGTGGGTGGACTGTGAAGTGATGGCTTCTCCTACTGTTTATATGCTGGATCATAAACCTATTGTAGAGATATTGATCCGCCCTCGTAATGACGTCATATGGTATGGACTAACTGACCAAGAGCGAGTGTGCTAGAACATATTGGTCGAGAACCAAAACCATTACAACTTTTACATGTACGAGTATGTCTTTTGGCGGATTGGGGTGAGAATCTCCTTTAACAAATGCTACGTGCAGGTTTTACACCACCTTTAAGTGGCCCATTCCTAGTTACATCCCAACTCTTTGGGGTTCATTGGGCCTTAAAATTTTTTTGTGATGTCCTAGAGCGGCCGTGCACTCTTCACCTCTTTTTCTGGATGTTGTGGGTGAGACACAATACCAACAAAGATGAAAATCAGAGGGGGAGGAAGGGTTGGACGTCGCTTCAGTCCCAAAATGGTCGTGCTCTCTTCCACCCCTTCAAGGGATGGGTGAAACACTGGAAAAATAACTTCTTCTAGGTTGAAGTACGTGGAAGTCAACATACTTGGGCTTACGGGCGTGATGGTCGCCCTCAGTTCCCGTTTTCTTAGAATGGAGAGGTTCATCATAAGCTCGCCAAGACGTTTAGCTTTGACTATGTACAATTGGACTCCTGGGAGGAGCAGACCATTGAGTGTTACAAACTAGTCTAAATGACCATACTTTTGAGGACTCGGTAGGTATGTATTCGATCATCGAACCTCGTGTGTGGTCTGTCAATTACTATTAACTTATCTAATTGATATTTTTTTAGTAGCCATCATGGGGGATCAAGCCAACTAGACTAGACTGCTTCAAAAGGCGCTCTAAAGAGGAAGAGTTCATAGGCCAGCACGAAAGCTCGGTATGATTCACCTGCCCGATCTGTTGGATACTCAATGGAGGTTACCGTCCCATAGAGGGAAAAGAGTCTGCCTAATTGATCAGAAATTCCTCCACCGAATGGGCCTCCAGTCGTGGAACACCCTACTCCGATCTCAAAGGTAGTTCTCCCAGTGGACTTAATTGGGGCGGAGACAGGTGCTGAAATTGCTCTACCCGCCAACTTGGCTAGGTCAGGCAAAGGGAAATCTGTGGTGGCGGGCAAAGGGAAGGCGAAGTCTGCCAAGATGTCTTCTATCTTCCTGATCTCTCAAGTTGTGGACGAGGGCTTGCTGAACCAAGGCGTGATCGACACGATGAAGACCATGTCTTTTTCTAATTTTCTTAAAAGATAGATGGAGGCTTCGGTATTGTCGGCCTCCGTTTCTGCTTACCTGAATCTGGAAGGGGTCCTAGAGGAGAGGGTTAGGGAAGAGGTCCATGCCGTCTTGCAGAAGTGGTACATGTCGAATATCTCAAAGTCCTTGAAAAGAAGAGCAACGCGGTGGCCGAGCACCTTTTGATGGTGAACCTCCAAGTCAAGGATGCACATGAGGCAGCTCTACAGGCTCGGTAGAACCTGTTGGTCGCCTAGAGGGAGATATGCGTTATGGGGGAGCGCCTTGGGCAGGTGTAGAAGGAGAAGATGTAACTTGGGGAAAAGTTGTAGGTATTAGATGCTCGTGCCGAGTCTGGTGCCGCTGGAATTGCTCGCATGTCTGATGAGCTGGTCCAACTGAGGGAAGCTTATCATAAGCTGGAAGAGGAGGCCATCATTGTGGTTGTGGAAGGGTGGGCGTTTGCCTTGGTAGGCCTGGTCTTTCTTGGTCTTGATTGGTCTTGGACCAGGATTGATGCTCGGGTGACTCCCACTAGCAGGTTGATGGTTGTAGAGGGGGAGTAGGTGAAATTGAGCTATTGGTTCCTCCTAGGGGAGGTGGGGCTACTGAGGCCGGCCTTCCAATGCCATCCAATGGAGGTGGCTCAAATAAGGGAAAACTTCTAGGTCCGACCAAGGGGGAGTGGCAACCCCATGATTAGCTTTCGTTTGTAATTTTCTCTTTTTGTACTTGTAAGGACTGGGAGTCCCGAGTTTTTAATGGAAGTTTTCTTGTTTGTTTATTCAATTTGTCGATCTTTATGTATCCTTAGCTTGGTAATGTTTTTAAATCGTAAGTGTTTTTCAATATGAAGTTATAACCAGTCGAGTTTTTGAATTAAAAAAGTTTAATCAAGCTTGAACTAGAAGTTCACTTAGCCTAAAAAGGTTAAACCTAATTAATCTTGATGAAATTATGCTAAGTTGGAATGTGGATTAGCCTAAAAAGGGTTAACCTAATTAATGTTGATGAAGATATGCTAAACCAGAATATGGTTTAGCCTAAAAAGGTTTAACCAACTTGGTTGGAGCCGGGGCTAGTGGATGTCCTGGGGGGAGTTTGGTTAGGGACCAAGGGGTTGGTCGGCACTTGGGTTTTTAGGTGGATTGTAGAAGTCGGTTGGTGACCAAGGGGACTTGGTCCGCCCTTGGGTTTTTTAAGTGGATCGTAGAAGCCGATTGGCGACCAAGGGGATTGGCCGCAATTGGGTTTTTAAGTGGACTATAGAAGTCGGTTGGCGACTGTAAACACCTAATTTTGACTGTGGGAAAAAAATTTCAAAATAAAAAGAAGGGGAAATCAAAATTTCAAATGTTTGTGGCGATTTGGCTTTTTCCCTTAGCCCAAACAGAAATCCTAATCCCCACCCCCTATATAATACCTAACTTAGCAACTCACAAGTGGGGGGAATCAACAAAAAAAAGGGAGGCAACCCTAATTTTTGAAAGAGAAAGAGACACACTTGGAAAGAAAAAAATACTTGATAATAAGAGACGGGAGAATAAAAAACAAATGTATTATCTTCTTCATTTTCCACAAGCACTAAAGAGAAATAGCAGCGATACTAACCCTAACCCCTAATTTTTTTTTCTTAGCTACTGTTTTGGGTTTTTTAGTTTTAATTTTTTATTATTTCGTTTTTATTTATTTAATTATTTTTTATTTCCTTTTTTATTTATTTAATTGCTTTTTTTATTCTGCTTATTTATTTATTTATTTATTTATGTATGCTATTTATTTTATTATCTTTGACAAATCAATAATAATGTTTATATATACATGGAAATGCAACATGAAGTTTTTTTAATTAAATCAATGAGAGGTAGTGCACTAAGAGACTTGTGCCCTGTCACGTTAACGTAAATTGACATTTTTAAAATTAAATCAATAAGAGGTAGTGCATTATAGTACTTGTGCCCTGTCACGTTACCCTAAATTGACCTTCCCAAAAATAACTTACCTAGATCAATGAGAGGTAGTACACTATGGGACTTGTGCCCTGTCGCGTTACCTTAAATCAACATTTTCTTAATTAAATCAATGAGAGGTGGTGCACTATGAGACTTGTGCTTTGTCGCGTTACCTTAAATTGACATTTTCTTAATTAAATCAATGAGAGATAATGCATTATGAGACTCGTGCCATGTCGCGTTACCCTAAATTGACATTTTCCAATTAAATTAATATCGGGTGGTGCACTATGGGACTTGTGCCATGTCGCGTTACCCTAAATTGACATTTTCAAAATAACTTAACTAAATCAAGGAGAAGTAGCGCACTATGAGACTTGTGCCCTATCGCGTTACCTTAAATTGACATTTTCTTAATTAAATCAATGAGAGGAAGTGCACTGTGAGACTATTCTCTGTCACGTTACCTTAAGTTGACACTTTCAAAACAACTTAACTAAATCAAGTCGCGTTATCTTATCCTATTTTTAAAAATAATATATATATATATATATATATATATATATCAACCAATCAACTTTTTTCTGAAAGAACTACGTAGCCTTAATTTCTCTATTGCAGTTTGAGATACGTAGGAGCAGTTATTTTCATGTCAGACACAAAAAAATAAAAAATGTTTTTGTCTTTCCTTATTTTGTTTAATAAATGTGATGGTAAAATTAATGTTTTGAATAAATATCCACAAAACAACCTAGGTACCATTTTTATAACGGACGATATGAGGTGCCTAATACCTTCCTCATCCATAACCGACTTCCGAACTCAATTTTTATTTTGAGCAAATCAACCTTATTTTCAAAAATGGGTTTTTCATGTTTTCCCTCTAAAAAAATATCGATGATGACTCCATTGTATTTAATTGCATATTTCTTTCTTGTCGCATCCACGAAAGCGGGGTAGCGATAGAATGACGACTCCACAGGGGACGTGCTGAGAGTCAGGCCTTATAACATTAATTATGTGGATATTTAGTTCATTATTTTAATTTTTATCGTTCCATTTTCTGTTGTTGTTATTTATTAATTTTTTTTATTACTTATTTGTAAATAAGTCTTGTATATAGAATTTGTGTTTTGATGGCGTGTACAGGTTCTGGGGTTATTTTTGGTTTTTATCCATTTGTGTTATCAAGGTTTGTACACTCCCTCACACACTTCACTATCATGCATGGTTACTTTCGGCCGTCTACCAGGCCTATTTACCTATTATTAGGGATACATTGGCTTACCGTCATTGTGCCTTCGTGCACATTTCAATATTGCGCTGATGTATCACTCAGATTGTTACTGGGTACTACAAATATGGGCCCCATGGTGTCTCGTACATCTTCGTGTCATATTTATGATATCTAGGTTGTCAGCTTCCACTAGTGACGATAGTCCGGGGACCTAGATAAAGTCTAATACCATCAAAGTTCTGCATATATGGACATTAGAACTTCACCCTAGGGTTTGACCTTTTAGACCGAACAAACATTGTAGGATCCAACACCTTTATGAAGGACACGGGAGTATGCAAATTTTCATTTGTTATTATATTATTCGGCATAAAGTCGAGAAAACCTCTATCCCGCACTCATAAAGTGACTCACCATCACATGAGCCTAAGTGAATTAAGGTACCATTACACTTCGGTATTCTTGTGCCACGATGGAAGGCTTACAAAAAATAATAATTTCATTACAAACATTCGCAAGCATATCATACAATCATGCATGTGGTCATAAATAAAAAATAAACAAATCATGTCGTTATAGCATTCACATGCATATCATGCACTTAAGAAAAAAAAATCATAATAGCATCTAGATGCATGTAAAAAAAACAAAAACAAAAAAATCATGGCATTCACATGCATATCATGCACTAATTAAAAGCAGAAATAAAAAAAAAATATTATAACATTCGTATGCATGCCATGCATTTAAAAAGAGAATCATTTCATAGTAGCATATATAACTATATCATGTGTAAAAAAAAGAACAAAAATGTGTTACTTGCATTCAAATGCTCAATCATTCAATTTCATGAATGTTGCATCCAAAAAAAAATTGGAAGAAAAAGAAAAGAAAATAGAGGATTCGCGCAACATTCATATCACTACAACATTCATTGTATCACTTATGTAAAGTGCATTCATAGCTATACATCCATTACTTACACATATGTGAAATGACTAATATTATCATATGTTTTTTAGATCTTTTATATAACGTCTCATTCTATATATCAGAAGACCATGAATTATCAACATAACATATACAATCATATTGTGGGATCAGTATGCTCTCTCTATGATTGTCGTCAACCACTACATGATTTAGAGGGGTTATAACCCTAGAAAACAGTTGTGGGTGGTCAACATGTTATGTGGAAAGTTCTTCATTCGATAATGGAAATAGTTTCAATAATTCAAAACCACACTCTTTGAGAGTTACAAATTCAGAATTGGAACAACGCTAATCAAAGTCATATTTTCAATACCAGAGCTCGAACAACAATGAAGGCTAACAATTTACAAAAAGAAGGAATCAACATATATGATGGAAAAATGAGAAGGGTTCTATCATTGATCCTTATCTCCACCTTTTCATTAGTGCATTAGATTTAAATTAGCTTAGGTATTTTACTTCTCCTTTTAGAAATTCGGAGGAATAGGAGTCGGAGAAGATATGATCTAGGAGCTTGTTCTTGGATCAACACTTGAAGTTCAAAGCATCATTCATGGAAGGCTAATCAACTCACGTCTTTGGACTATGGTGTAACATTTCTTATTATTTGTATTGATTCTGAGTTTATTATATAAGTTATATGTTTCTATTCTATTATTTCATTTCATCTACTCCTAATGTTTATCTTAGCTTGATCACGTAAAATATGTTTTCAAAGATCCAAAAGTTGGGAGAAATGACAAATATTCTAATATCATGATGGTGTACTAGAATATTTGTCATTTCTAAGCATTCATTTGAAGCAACTTTTGTAAGTGTCAGAGTGCAACTAAAAGGGGGGTGAATTAGTTGTCTTAAAATAATGGCCGCTTTTTCTGCAAAATCAAAGTTAAAGTGCAGCGGAACAATATGCAGAAAATAATAGGAAATAAAATGAAAGAGATAAGGAGAAGAGAGTACACAAGGAGTTTTTATACTGGTTCACCTTCCTGTCCACCGAAGGTTACATCCAGTACTCTTGCCGCACAAGAGATTTTTCCACTAAGAATTATGAGTTGTAATTACAATATCTCACCCCGAGATCTCTATGTACCTTACACACTCCCTAATTATTATACCATTGGAAAACCCCTTTTCCAAGTGAATCAATTCCCTTTCTCTTCACACCCCGTGAAAGAAAGAATTGAATATATTCCACTTTCTCTTCACACCCCGTGAAAGAAAGAATTCTTTTACAACAATGAAGAATATTCAACTATGGCAGATTGCCTTTACAAGTATGAAACTTATGTAACTTGCAATCCAAACTCTGAATATATATAGAAGTATATAATGCTCTTTGTAAAAGTCTTTGAAACGCTTGAAGCAACTTTTTAAAATTAACTTGAAAGTTTAAGAACAAGTTGCAAAGAGTTCAAAGATAAGTTCTAAGAAAAGTGTGAGAGCTTTTGAGAAAATAGTATGAAAGTTGTATGTATTCTCTTGTATATTGTGTGTTATTTGTGTGAGAGTTTAGAGCCTTTATGTAGAGTTTACAAACACCCTTTGAAGGTTTCTGAAGGTGTATGAGTTGTTTGGAGTGAAGAGATTTCGTTTGGAGTGAAAACCTTTCACTTTGAAATCTGAAAAACACTTCCAACAGCTCTCAGTAATGGGTTACTCATTTGAGTAATCGGTTACTCAAACTTTCTGTCCAACAGATGCTTAAAAATTATTTTGAGTAATCGGTTACTCAGCTTTCAAAAATCAGTTTTTCAGTTGGATAACTCTTTTCTCACACATGTAACCTGTTACTCAATGAAGTAACCTGTTACACACTATTTTTGAAAAATGTTTTAAGTCTTTTAAAAGTGTCTCACATTTTCTAAAAAATAGTTTGAGCATTTATACTTGTATATACTTAAGAGTTTAGGATAGAAGTACTTACAAAGACTTAATCTAATGTCTTGAAGCTTTATCTTCATTTGTCTTCATAAGTCATCTTCCTTTTCTTCTTTTTGGTGATGTTGGTGTCTTCATCAAAATCGTGCCAAGGTTAGGAGCAAGATCTTCTTCACATTTTGTGTCTCATTTCTTCCATGACGTTTCACAAATCAACAAATGTATCATAATTTTGTAGAGACTTTGTCCAGTTATAGGGTACTTGAACATTTATCAATTGATTCTTTTGTGATACCTGATAATGATCTCATTGAGTTGGCGATGGAGAAGAGGGCTGATGATTAAAAGAAGATGCAATGAAGCAATCGAGGGAAACTAGGAATATGGGTGAACTACCGAAATTTGAACAAAGCAAATATGAAATATGGTTTCCTCATCCTCATGTTGATGTTTTCATCAATGGTACGGTTGTGAGTCATAAGTTATGCCTAATGGAACAATATGTGGAGCATCATAGACAACAATAATGTACGAGTTGGAAGTTGTTTCGCACATAGAAGCAGAATTCCCTTGTTAAGAGTCTTCATGAAAGCAGAGCAAGAAGAGCCGATATGGGTTAACTTCAAGTAAAAGTAATTGCTCATGATTGAAGAGAAAAGGTAGGCATCCATTTGGCACGATGGTCAATTATACCAAGGTAGAGTAACGAGGGCTTTTGATAGGAAGGTTAGTCTTAGAATCATTCAATTTCATGAATGTTGCATCCAAAAAAAAATTGGAAGAAAAAGAAAAGAAAATAGAGGATTCGCGCAACATTCATATCACTACAACATTCATTGTATCACTTATGTAAAGTGCATTCATAGCTATACATCCATTACTTACACATATGTGAAATGACTAATATTATCATATGTTTTTTAGATCTTTTATATAACGTCTCATTCTATATATCAGAAGACCATGAATTATCAACATAACATATACAATCATATTGTGGGATCAGTATGCTCTCTCTATGATTGTCGTCAACCACTACATGATTTAGAGGGGTTATAACCCTAGAAAACAGTTGTGGGTGGTCAACATGTTATGTGGAAAGTTCTTCATTCGATAATGGAAATAGTTTCAATAATTCAAAACCACACTCTTTGAGAGTTACAAATTCAGAATTGGAACAACGCTAATCAAAGTCATATTTTCAATACCAGAGCTCGAACAACAATGAAGGCTAACAATTTACAAAAAGAAGGAATCAACATATATGATGGAAAAATGAGAAGGGTTCTATCATTGATCCTTATCTCCACCTTTTCATTAGTGCCTTAGATGAAGATAACATGTTCATGAACAATGTCATCCTTCCAGATGAAGATAATGAAGTTTTAAAGAACTGACGATCTGAGCCGATGATTGACATAGTTGCATAGTAATTATTTGATTATGTTGTAATTCATATGCTTTGAATTTTCTTTGGACTTATATTTATGGTACTTGAAACGATATCTTAGTGAATTTGCATGACTATCTAATGATTCATCTCCATTCATTAATTTTTATCATCTTCACTCTCATATATTTACCCTTCGTCCATACCTTTACAAACAACCATATTGAAAGCACCAATTGTTAGGATTTAAGCACATGATAAGAGTCCAACACAAAAAACTAGTCTATTAGGTGAGAGAGCCTCATGACTTAAATACCACATTGAGTTTCTTGTTCTACTCAATGTGTCACTCCTAACAATTACACTCAACTTCATGAGTTTAGTGAAATTGCATAAATCATATACTTTTTCCTATATATGCATAAACCCCTTAATTTATATACATACATTACATTAACTACATTTGTATGAGAGATAAGCACAATATTTTAAATAAAAAATACTGATAAATACAATTAAGTTGAACAAAATATGTTATATTGGAGAGAAAAATTCAAATAGTATATGAATCAATACATCTTCATTATTTTTATTTAATTACAATAATATAAGAATGATTTAACCAATATCTCCTTAGAATTATTGATGCATTTTGTAACGAACCAAAAATAATGAAGAAACCTTGATTCTTATATTATTTAGACTGTCTCCACAGTATATCATATTTTATTTAATTTTTAATTACAATCATCACATCTTTTTTGTTTAAAAAATTACATGTATTTCTCGTGCAAATGAGGTTAGTGTAATGTACGTATATAAATATGAGTGGTTTGTGTAAGTACAAAAAAGAGAAGGAAGATTTGTATAATTTCATTAAAGTTCATGAGTGTCAATGTAATTTATGTAAGTATCATAGTGCGACTAAGAGGGGGTGAATTAGTTGTCTTAAAATAATGTCCGATTTTTCTGCAAAATCAAAGTTAAAGTGCAGCGGAACAATATGCAGAAAATAATAGGAAATAAAATGAAAGAGATAAGGAGAAGAGAGTACACAAGGAGTTTTTATACTGGTTCACCTTCCTGTCCACCGAAGGTTACATCCAGTACTCTTGCCGCACAAGAGATTTTTCCACTAAGAATTATGAGTTGTAATTACAATATCTCACCCCGAGATCTCTATGTACCTTACACACTCCCTAATTCTTATACCCTTGGAAAACACCTTTCCAAGTGAATCTATTCCCCTTTCTTTTCACACCCCGTGAAAGAAAGAATTCTTTACAAGAATGAAGAATATTCAACTATGGCAGATTGCCTTTACAAGTATGAAACTTATGTAACTTGCAATCCAAACTCTGAATATATATAGAAGTATATAATGCTCTTTGTAAAAGTCTTTGAAACACTTGAAGCAACTTTGCAAAATTAACTTGAAAGTTTAAGAACAAGTTGCAAAAAGTTCAAAGATAAATTCTGGAAAAAGTGTGAGAGCTTTTGAGAGTTGAGAGAAAATTGTATGAAAGTTGTGTGTTGTTTGTGTGAGAGTTTAGAGCCTTTATATAGAGTTTACAAACACCCTTTGAAGGTTTCTGAAGGTGTATGAGTTGTTTGGAGTGAAGAGATTTCGTTTGGAGTGAAAACCTTTCACTTTGAAATCTGAAAAACACTTCCAACAGCTCTCAGTAATGGGTTACTCAAACTTTCTGTCCACTTGAAATTTGAATTTTACATTGAGTAATCGGTTACTCACTTTGATTAATCGGTTACTCAAACTCTCTGTCCAACAGATACTTAAAAATTATTTTGAGTAATCGGTTACTCAGCTTTCAAAAATCAGTTTTTCAGTTGGATAACTCTTTTCTCACACATGTAACCTGTTACTCAATGAAGTAACCTGTTACACACTATTTTTGAAAAATGTTTTAAGTCTTTTAAAAGTGTCTCACATTTTCTAAAAAATAGTTTGAGCATTTATACTTGTATATACTTAAGAGTTTAGGATAGAAGTACTTACAAAGACTTAATCTAATGTCTTGAAGCTTTATCTTCATTTGTCTTCATAAGTCATCTTCCTTTTCTTCTTTTTGGTGATGTTGGTGTCTTCATCAAAATCGTGCCAAGGTTAGGAGCAAGATCTTCTTCACATTTTGTGTCTCATTTCTTCCATGACGTTTCACAAATCAACAAATGTATCATAATTTTGTAGAGACTTTGTCCAGTTATAGGGTACTTGAACATTTATCAATTGATTCTTTTGTGATACCTGATAATGATCTCATTGAGTTGGCGATGGAGAAGAGGGCTGATGATTAAAAGAAGATGCAATGAAGCAATCGAGGGAAACTAGGAATATGGGTGAACTACCGAAATTTGAACAAAGCAAATATGAAATATGGTTTCCTCATCCTCATGTTGATGTTTTCATCAATGGTACGGTTGTGAGTCATAAGTTATGCCTAATGGAACAATATGTGGAGCATCATAGACAACAATAATGTACGAGTTGGAAGTTGTTTCGCACATAGAAGCAGAATTCCCTTGTTAAGAGTCTTCATGAAAGCAGAGCAAGAAGAGCCGATATGGGTTAACTTCAAGTAAAAGTAATTGCTCATGATTGAAGAGAAAAGGTAGGCATCCATTTGGCACGATGGTCAATTATACCAAGGTAGAGTAACGAGGGCTTTTGATAGGAAGGTTAGTCTTAGAAAATTCGAAGTTGGGGACTTAGTGCTTAAAGAGATCCTCCAAAATCAAGAAGATGCTCGTGGAAAATAGATCTCAAGCCATGAAGGTCCCTAGATTGTCAAGAATGCATTCTCAAGGATGACTCTGATCCTGCAAGACATGGATGAGAATGTTTTACTCAGACTTGTGATCATAGACGCAATTAAGAGATTACATACCTAAAAAAGGAAAAAAACCGTTAGATTGAAAAAATTGAAAAAGTAACCTAAGCAAAAATTAGGGTATCACTAAAAGTCTGGTAGGTTGAAAACCTGAAAGGGCGCCCATGCAAAAGTTAGGAAAAAAATGCATTCTTTCTTGTCAGTCTGTCACACTAAGGGCGAACCAATACCATTCACGTGTTTGTGCATCAAGTGAGAATCATAGAAGTTTTGAGCAATGTCGGAAGGTGTAAGACGTTTTGTGAAGAATCAAACAAAGCCATCATAGTGGTCCGGTTATTCGGCTATCTCGAAAGAGCAATTGATGAATGAACAATTATCTTATACTAGGCAAAAAATTTGAAATTTTTTGTGACTGGTTCTAGTTTTAAAAAACATGGATGAAAATGTTTTACCTAAACCTATGAATAATGACGCAATCAAGAGTGTCTATTCCTATAAATAGCAACTTGAAATAAAAGAAAAGCCCATTATGTTGAAAACAAAAATGGCCAGCCTAAGCAAAAATTAGGGTATGAATGAAAAGCTCGTTAGGTTGAGAACTCAAAAGGGCAACCTAAACAAAAGTTAGGGCAATGAAAAGGCGACTATCTTGAAAGTCTACTACTATTGGGGTAAGCCAAAATCCTCCTTATGTTTGCACATCAAGTTGGAATTGTAGAAGTTTATGGCATTATGAGATGAAATATGAAGTTATTGGGAGTACCGAACAAGGCTAGCACGATTGTCCAGTTATCCGACCATCTTAGGAGGTCAATTGATAATTGAGCCAATACCTTATACTGGGGCAAAATTTTTGCAAAATTTTGTAACT
Organism: Lupinus angustifolius; assembly: GCF_001865875.1. Classification (NCBI taxonomy): domain Eukaryota; kingdom Viridiplantae; phylum Streptophyta; class Magnoliopsida; order Fabales; family Fabaceae; genus Lupinus; species Lupinus angustifolius. The sequence continues at coordinate 12,584,522 of NC_032023.1, forward strand.
TATAGTACCTCTCATAACACATAATCCTTTTATCTTCCTATTAAAATTCCTTGAATAGAAGAAAATTTATTCATCTCCCAACTATACATTGATGTTTGCATGTTCACTTAGATAAGTCTCAAGTTATACAAATATGATGTTCAAACTGCATAATTAGATAACTCTTATGATATTGTCTTTCACTATTGATTCAGGCGAACAAAACCCAATGGAACTAAGTCTCAAGGTGTATATCGATGAGGAACGAATGATGTATTTTTCAGTAAGGAAGAAAGGTAGACCCCAGCAGATTCCAAAAAAGAAAAAGGAGATGATGTGGTCAATATCGACTTGATTAGTTGTTGTATATCGAGGAAGCATTATGGTTTCATGTCAATCAAACTTCATAATGATAATCAAGTTAATCACATATGTGTAACCCCTGATACATGCATCACCACAAACATCTTCGCATTACCCATGCATCATCTGCATTCACATCATCATATACACGCATAGCCGAAAGTCTTGATCCCATGTGGCTTCATCCTATTTTTGACCCAGAGTTCCTTATTATCCGTGCGTTCTCGTGGTCTCTCTTCACACCTGACCCCCTGTTGGTCTCGTGATTGTGTCTTGACCCCAAATGGTCTCATCCTATTTTGGACCCAGTGTTCCTCATTATCCATACGTTCCCGTGGTCTCCCTTCACACCTGACCCTCCAGTAGTCTCGTGATTATGTCTCGACCCCAAGTGGTCTCATCCAATTTTGACCCAGAGTTTCTTATTATCTGTGCGTTCTCGTGGTCTCTCTCCAAACCCGACCCCTCAACGGTCGCGTGATTGTACTTTGACCCCTCAGCGATCTTTTTTATCCTCTTGCACCCCGACCCCTCAGTGGTCGCATAATTGTGCTTCGACCCCTCAATGGTCTCTTTTATCATTTTGCACCCCAACCCCTTAGCGGTCGCATGATCGTGCTTTAACCCCTCAGTGGTTTCTTTTATCCTTTTGCACCCCGACCCCTCAGCGGTCACGTGATCATACTTTGACCCCTCAACGATTTATTTTATCATTTTGCACCCGACCCCTAAGTGGTTGTGTGATTGTGCCTTGACCCATCAGTGGTCTCTTTTATCCTTTTGCACCATGACCCCTTAACGGTCGCATGATTATGCTTCGACCTTTCAGTAGTCTCTTTTATCCTTTTGCACTCCGACCCCTTAGCGGTCGCATGATTGTGCTATAACCCCTCAGTGGTTTCTTTTATCCTTTTGCACCCGGACCCCTCAGCAGTCACGTGATCGTGCTTTGACCCTTCAGTGGTCTCTTTTATCCTTTTGCACCCCGACCCCTCAGTGGTCATGTGATTGTGCTTTGACCCCTAATTGGTCGCGTGATTGTCGATCCCTCAGTGTTCTCTTTAATCCTTTTGCACCCCGACCCTCAGTGGTCGCGTGATTGTGCTTTGACCCCTCACTGATCTCTTTTATCCTTTTGCACCTCGACCCTTCAGCGATTGCGTGATTGTGCTTCGACCCCTCAGTGGTCTCTTTTATCGTTTTGCACCCCGACCCTTCAACAGTTGCGTGATTGTGCTTTGACCCCTCAACCTTTGGACTCGTGAGCTCTTTAGCCACTAACCTCGAGCTTATGTTGTGTGCTTGAGCTTGAGGCTTTTTCCTCTGTGTGTTATTCTCCAGTCAAAATTTGGTTTTTTTATCTTTACTTCCTTCTCACCATGATAACTTTATCAAAGTTCATCGCTCCTGTTATCTAATGAAAGGCAAGTAAAGAGGGACAACTGTAAACACCTAATTTTGACCGGGGTAAAAAAAAATCAAAATAAAAAGAGGGGGAAATCAAAATTCCAAATGTTTGTGGCGATTGGGCTTTTTTCCTTAGCCCAACCAAAAACCCTAATCCCCACCCCCTATATAATACCTAACTTAATAACTCACAATTGGGGGGAATCAACAAAAAGAGAGGAGACAACCCTAATTTTTGAAAGTGAAAGAGACACAATTGGAAAGAAAAAACACTTGATAATAAGAGAAGGGAGAATAAAAAACAATTGTATCATCTTCTTCATTTTCCACAAGCACTAAAGAGAAATGGCAGTGACACTACCACTAAACAATTGTATCATCTTAGCTACTGTTTTAGGTTTTTTAGTTTTTATTTTTTATTTCGTTTTTATTTATTTAATTATTTTTTATTTCGTTTTTATTTATTTAATTGATTTTTTATTCTGTTTTATTTATTTATGTATGCTATTTATTTAATTATCTTTCACAAATCAATAATAATGTTTATATACACATAGAAATGCAACATGAAGTTTTTTTTAAATTAAATCAATGAGATGTAGTGTACTATGAAACTTGTGTCTTGTCGCGTTTCCTTAAATTGACATTTTCAAAATTAGATCAATAAGGGGTAGTGCACTATGGGACTTGTGCCCTGTCGCGTTACCCTAAATTGACCTTTCCAAAAATAACTTACCTAAATCAATGAGAGGTAGTGCACTATGGGACTTGTGCCTTGTCACGTTACCTTAAATTGACATTTTATTAATTAAATCAATGAGAGGTAGTGCACTATGAGACTCGTGCCCTATCCCATTATCCTAAATTGACATTTTCCAAATTAAATTAATAACGGGTAGTGCACTATGGGACTTTTGCACTGTCATGTTACCTTAAATTGACATTTTCTTAATTAAATCAATGAGAGGTAATGCACTCTGAGACTAGTTCTCTGTCGCGTTACCTTAAGTTGACACTTTCAAAACAACTTAACTAAATCAAGTCGCGTTATCTTATCCTATTTTTTTTAGAAAAAAAAAAGATATCAACCAGTCAACTTTTTTCTGAAAGAACTACGTAGCCTTGATTTCTCTATTGCAATTAGAGATATGTAGGAGTAGTTATTTTCCAGTTAGGCATAAAAAAATAAAAAAAATGTTTTTGTCTTTCCTTATTTTGTTTAATAAATGTGATTGTAAAATTAATGTTTTGAATAAATATCCACAAAACTAATATCTACATAACTGATCTAGGTACCGTTTTTATAACGGGCGGTATGAGGTGCCTAATACTTTCCTCATCCGTAACTGACTTCTGAACTCAATTTCTATTTTTGAGCAAATCAACCATATTTTCAAAAATTGGTTTTTCATGTTTTCCCTCTAAAAAACATCGATGACAAATCCATTGCATTTAATTGCATATTTCTTCTAGCATCCACGAAAGTGGGGTAGCGACACCGACCAAGGGGACTTGGTCCACACTTAGGTTATTAAGTGGACTGTAGAAGTCGGTTGGTGACCAAGGGGATTTGGTCTACGCTTGGGTTTTTAATTTCCTTTTCTGTTAGGGTGTTGGATGAATATCTGCCAACGAAGTGTTTGATTAATTCCTCGGTAACGTATATAATCTTTTTGGTGTTACATTGGTTGTCTGACTCTGTATGGGGCTGACATTACATTTTATATTTTAAGTAAAAAGTTGTCTGACATTTCTAGCGTTCCATGTGCAGGGGATCTCCTTTTCAGACAAGTCTTTCAGTTTATAAGCTCCATGCCCAATTTTTGCTTTTACCTAGTAGGGCCCTTCCTAGTTGGGTGATAGCTTCCTAGTTGGGTGACAGCTTCCTAGTTGGGCCTTGCCAATACCCGTCATTCCGAGGAACAGGCTTCTGGTCTCAAAGTTTCTGGGGACCACCGAGGTGTTGTACTTGTCAGCAGTTTGTCTCTTGATGGTGACTTGTTGGATCTAAGCCCGATCTCGCTTCTCCTCTATCCCATCCAAATTTTACCTTAGGAGGTTTGAATTAACGGGTTCACTGAACTGCAACATTTGCCATGTGGGTTCACCAATCTCCATCGGGATCATGGCTTCCGTTCCAAATGTTAAATTGAACGGAGATTCTCCAGTCGTTGAATGATGGGTTGTTCGATAGGCCTATAAAACATGGTACAACTGCTCGGTCCATGCTCGTTTTGCTTCCTCAAGTACTCTCTTAATTCCCCTTAAAATGACTTTGTTTGCTACTTCAGCTTGTCTATTGGTTTGGGGATGTTCCATGGAGGTGAAGTATTGATTGATGCTTAACTCAGACAATAACTCACTGAACCTTCTGTCGGAAAAATGTGTTCCGTTGTCCGTTTTCCTGATGTTAGTGGAGATGATGGTAGACAATGCTTCTGCCTCTATCCACTTGGTGAAATAGTCCACTGCTACTACTAAGAACTTTAGTTTTTCGGGTTTAGGAGGAAGGACCTAGGATTTCCATGCCCCATTGGCAGAAGGGCCAAGGGGTCAGGGTAGTTATCAATTCTTCTGGGGAAGCCTCGTGGAGGTCTGTGAACACCTGAAAGGGCAGACACTTATTCGTTAGGTCGGAAGCATCTTTTCCCATAGTCGACCAATAGTATCTTGCCTTAAGTACCTTCTTGGCCAGAGACGATGCTTCGAAGTGGTTCCCACAACTTCCTTCATGGCCAGAGACAATGCCCTATCAGGGCTGAGGCATTTCAACATTGGGGTGGAAAAGCCTCAGCGATACAATATTCCTTCGACCATGGTGAACCAAGAACTGAATCGGAGGAGTTGTTGTCTTACCTTTTGATCAGTGGGAGGTCTCCTTGCAGCAAATACCTTATAATGGGACCAGTCTAGTCGTCTGGAATCAGAGTTTGGTCAATTTGCATTACGCTAGGGTGTGAAATTATCCCTTGGACTAACGACATGTTGTTACCCGGGCTCTTTGTACTGGCGATTTTAGACAGGATGTTCGGTCGGGCGTTATGTTCTCTTGGAACATGCTGGATGGAAGCTTCCCGGAACCTGGATATTAATTCCTTAACCTTGGCCAAATACTTACTCAATAATGGGTCCTTAGTTTGATAAGTGCTGATTATTTAGGACACGACCAACTAGGAATCTCTTCACACAACCACTCTTTTTGCTTCGACCTTCCTTGCTAGTTGCAAACTAGCTATACAAGCCTCATACTCTACCTGATTGTTAGACGTGGGGAAGGTGAAGGTCAATGAATGTTCTATAGTTATACCTTGTTTGTTGTCTAGTAGGATCCTTGCCCCGATTCTCTTGGGGGTCGAGGATCCGTCCATGCAGATTGCCCACACATCCTTCGGGCTACCTAGTATGGTGGTGAGTTCTACAATGAAGTCCACTAAACCTAGCTTTTGATGGCTATCCTTGGTTTGTATTGAATATCGAATTGGGACAAATCAATGGACCAGGAAACCACCCTCCCAGCTAACTCTAGTTTGTGCAAAATTTGTCGGATGGGCTGGTTGGTTCATACTACCACGGGATGGGATTGGAAGTATTGTCGAAGTCGCCTTGTTGTTATCAGAAGGGCTTATGCTACCTTTTATAGCTTCTGATACCTCACTGCAGGGCCTTGCAGGGCTTCGCTAGTGAAACACACTAGGAACTGACCAGCTTTGTCCTCCCGGACTAGGGCTGCTGCTATAGCTTCGTTGGTCACTGCTAGGTAAACATACAAATTTTCACACGGGTCTGGCTTTGTCAGTACTAGAGGTGTACCCATGTGTTGTTTTAAGGTTTGGAAAGCCTTCTTACACTCTTCTGACAAGTCAAACTTTTTGCTTTTCTTGAGCAACTGAAAGAACGGGATGAAGTGTTTGGCTACGGCCGAAAGAAACCTTGACAAAGCCGCCAATCGACCATTCAACTATTTAGCTTCTTTTATGGTCCAAGGACTACACATGTCAATAATCGCCTGACATTTAATGGGGTTGGCTTTGATGCCCCGACTTGTCAATAAGAAACCTAGGAATTTGCCCGCCTCAACTCTAAATGTGCATTTTTATAGGTTGAGGCACATGTTGAACGTGTGCAGCTCTTGAAAATGGTTTCCAAAGTATGGACGTGATCCTCCTTCGGGAGGCTCTTGGCGATCATATCTTCCATGTAAACGTCGATAATTTTCCCAATATGGTCTTGAAATACCATGTTCATCATGCACTAGTAAGTAGCCCCTTCATTTTTCAATCCGAACGACATCACTATATATCAATAGGTGACATTCGTTGTGATGAAGGCGGTCTTGTCTTGGTCAGGTGGGTTCATCGTTATCTGGTTGTATCCAAAGTAGGCGTCCATAAAAGAAAGATACTAACACCTAGATGAATTGTCGACTTGGTGATCAATATTAGGCAGAGGGTATGGGTCTTTCAGGCACACCTTGTCGAGATCAGTGTAATCCACACACATTCGCCATTTACCTGACGACTTTTTGCACCTGGGTTGTTGGTTAGCCGATGACATATTACTAAAGGATCGATGCCTGGCATATCCGCTGCATACCAGGCGAATAAATCCTTGTTGGCCTTGAGACATTATATCAGTCATGATTTTTGGGCATCGAGCAAGGTCGTTCCGATGTACACCACATTTTCTTTCTTTGGACCGACTTGTAAATAGGTTTTTTCTCCGTCTGGTTGAGGGTGGAGGTCGCCCTCATTCGCTCTAGCATCTAACTCTACCAGATGTACACCCATCTCTACCTCCTCACCGAGGGGTGACTCTTTCTTTGGCGGAGTATTCTGACACACACTCATATGATAGCAAATTCTTGCACAATGTTAGTCCCCTCTCACAGTACACACCCTAAAGTCTGAAGAGAGGAATTTTGTGCATAAATGAGGGGTGGATACTACGGCTTCGAGGTGATTGAGAGTGGGTTGGCCGATTATAGTGTTGTAGGCTGAGGCACAGTGAATAACTATAAATTTGGTTTGAATTGTTTGGGTCAGGGTTTGATCTCTCACAGTAACTATGCAAGAAGTAGTAGCCTCTTCTTCACCTTCCTTTGGTAGACTTGAAATAGGAGATAAAGAGAGTTTAAGGAGAGAGAAAGAAAATTGAGTGGGACATAAAAAATTTCCCCCCTCAGAGTGAGAAGAAATGGGAGGGGAAGAGGGACCATGATCTTTTATCTTAAACTATGTCTCAAACCAATGATATTGAAGGAAAAACAGAAAAAAATAATGAATATTTTTTTTAATTAACATGACACGTTTTTATTGATTCAAGAAATGATTTTGAACATAATTTGGGGTAGCATATCCTTGTCCAATGAATAGTGGGGGAGAAAAAAACCATTGTCTCTTTATTTTCTATAGAACCAAACAACATTAAAATTCATTCTATTTCTCTCTTTTCACCATCTCTCTCACATATGTCTCTTTTACTTTCATGGAATCATTAGTGTGTTTGGTGGTGAGGTGTGGGATGCTAACTGCTTGTTCACATTTCTTATCTATAAGTTAATATTAAGTTGAATGATAAAAAAATAATTTAAAGGTACGTTTGCAATTTACTTTTTGAAGGATAACAAAAGAAAGAGAAATATTTAGAGATCGTGAAATACATCTGTGAGATGTATCTGAAATATTTTATTTCTATTTATTATGTTCAAAATTCAACTTACAAATAAATCATAAATAATGATTTATGGAAATGAGATTTAGGGTTTGAAATATTGATATATGTCGGATGATAAAATAATAAAAAGTTAAATTTTACAAGCATGCCCTCTAAGACACTCTTTTAAATCATCCTCCCTGGTCACTTTTAAAAATATATATTACTCAACTACAATAACTCTGTTATAAAATGTAAACAAAATATTATAGTTTTATTATTTTAATGTAATCGGATGCAGGGTGTATGCTTAATATAAACAACTTATGTAACAAATTATAGGTAACAAGTACAAATGAAATAAAAAATATTACTAGAGAGTAAATGGATTAATTTTTTTGAATATGAATTATTTATTGTAAAATGAAATGAAAAAAATTAAAAACAAGTTTTTCTTTTGAAAAATAAAAATCATATTTTTAAATTACATAAGGTAAGTTTTACATGGATTTGAATAAATATATAAAAATAAGGAAATGACCCAGTTATGATCCATTACAATTAATATATATATATACGTACATATTGGATAGTGATAAATATTTTGATACTGGATTTTTTGTTAAAGAAAACAATCTAATTGTAATAAGTAGTTGGATATTAATAAATACTAATTACTTATAAATTCGAAGATAGTTAAATAAAATAAATATTACCTAGCTGTTTTAAAAATAATAAAACTCTTGTTTAAAATTTAGCCAAATTATAGATAGAGAAAGACATATATCATACTGGTAGTGCGAGAATTCGAAGAAGCAACCATGTTAAGGTACTCTGACTAAATAAATATGGATTGATTTTATTTTTGGTACATTGGAAATCAAAGGATAAAAGAGAAAAAAACTAAATTACATGAGAGATCCTGTGCAAGATAAGGCTGACAGCTAGATGGAGCATTATCACATATCCTGAAGTTATTCGATGAATGAGAGCCAAGCCTCGCCATGAAATCAGCCACTTGATTAGTCTCACGAATCACAAACTTGATTTCAACGATCCAATCACAATCTAGCAAAAGACGAATATTAGATACTATCCATTGAATTTGATGAAGATGAATAGGAATTCTATCCAAAACAATACAGACAGCCTCAAGATAATCAAATTCCATGAGAACCTTCTTCAGCCCCAAATTCCAAGTAAGCTTCAGACCCTGCTTCGTTGCCATTAGCTCTACTAAGATATGCGACCCAACTCCAAAGTTTGATGAGAATCCAGATAACCAACGACCTGCACAGTCACGAAAAACACCCCACAACCCATTATATTAGTGGTCCTGATGTAGCTTCCATCGACATTGATTTTAACTTGTTCGGCTTCTAGAAGACATCAAAGAGTCTCCTCTGAGGATATGTCTTCACCTATCTGACGCCAATCCCAATAATCATGATAAATATTGCGGGCCAAAAAATTAATACCCCAATTGGCTCTACCGAGGATGGAATTATTTCTTCCCCTCCATATCCACCAAACACTAGCCAAAAAGAGCAACCCATATTGGTGAGAGCAATTGTCTAGCACCCAAGAGCAAAAAAACTGAGAAACCCAAAAAGATGAATTATGCCAGCTAAGCCTATTCCAAATAGTGGAGGAGTGTGGACAATCACCAAAAATATGCATAAGATCCTCAATGCATACATTACATCTCTGACACATGAAATTAGCAGACATATTCCTATTAAAGCGAAGCTCATTTAAAGGTAAAGCCTCATGGAAACCTAACCAACACATCATTCTCACTTTCTCTGGAACTCTAAGCCTCCATATTAGCTTCCAATCAGCAGACAACAAAGTTCCATCCTCCTCAAGGTTAGTCATCCACCAATATCCTGAATTCACCCCTCTTCCATACCAGGTGAGCCGGGTGAAAAGTGACTAGAGATAATATCTGTTACTTCAGAAGGAACTATCGTGTAGAGCCTCCATATCAGATCTACTACCTTCCCAAATCTAACCCTGAAATGATTGTTTATTTATAAAAGGTTTGTTATGTATTTAAAATATAATTTAATATGATGATCGAATTGGAAAGCAAGGGTTTACAAAGATTTCATAAACCAAAGATACAACAAGTACACATAGAATTAAAATATCATTTATTATATAAATCGGCTTATGAGTGTATGGTTAAACAGTAACATTAATACGAGCATACCTATGGGTGGACCATTAATCTTCTATGAAATTCAAATGTATCGTTGATTGTCACCATATTTACATGAAGAATATTTCAAGATAAATTATTAACTGTGGAAATCTTACTTAGTAGGAGAGTTGTACCATTATATAGAAGAGAATTCTCATGTAGGCTTTTGAATTGTTTGACACTATGAACTTGTAATTTTTCAGGTATCTTATAGTTTTTGATTCATTCAATAAATTACTAGAGTCGTTAGGAAAACACAAATTGAGGGGAATTGTACAAAAAAAGTTTGTAGTGATTAAAAACTACTTTTAAGAAAGCTACTTGAAGTAATGTTTAGAAACTGAAAACAATTTTTCACAACTCCGCTTATTAATTTTATGGCTTCAAAATTTTAAAAAATTGCATTAGCCACCCCAACTAAAAAACTATTATTTTTTGTTGTCTCACTCTCACCTTATCTTTTACCATACGTTTCCTCCATCTTTGTTGCATGTCCAATTATAAATACAATATTAAAATAAAGAATTGAAATTTTTTATTTTAAATTATTTATTTATTTAATTACTCAAATTAATAATTAGCCACTTTTCAAATGTAAGCTAGTTACAATGTCAATTTTAACGAAGAACTCTAATTTAATATATTGCCTGCAAAACTATAAGTTTCAAGTTGCCTTCATATATATATATATAAATTGAGAACTAAATGTTAGTTTTTGTTAGGTGTGTAAATTATCTTAATTCATACGGATAATTAAATACTTTTTGACTCTAAAAGTTAGAAAAATGTCACTCATACTTTGTATCTAGTTGAATTATTGCATAAATCTTATCATATTAATTTCTATGTCATTCGAGGTCTAAAAGAGCAAAAATGAGCAAAAATTAGTGAAAAGCAGTTGAAAACAGTCAAACCTAACTCAAGACACTTGGCTAGGTGAAAGGTCGAGATCAGACGAAGAGTTGTGCTCAATGAATGTACTTGCACCCATCGAAACATGCAAAAATTAGTAATGTTTAAAAAGATCAAAAATGCCTTTTTAGGGAGATTAGATGTAAAAGCAAAGGGGAGGTTAAATGAGTCAATTTATGCCTTTTTCACATTCATGCCCGTATTAATGTGATTACTAGACATAGATTCTATGAACATTGAATAACTCTAAAATTTATTAACATAATTGCTAACTGCTAGACATAGAGGTATGTTAGCGGATCATGAATCTTCATCTTGCTAGTATAGTTGTTGCTAGAGCTACATCTATATTAATAAGATACTAATATGATCAAGACATTAACGATTAGTACTTTTGAGATGATACACTGAAACTCAATCTCACAAGCATAGTTGTTTGGCATAGAGGTATATTTTGTAGGTCATTACTCTTCATGTTATGAGTAAAATTTCTAGATATAGAGCTTTATTTCATGAGCAATTAAATTAAACAAGACATTAGCGTTTATTATCATTGAGATCCTATTGTTGTCAAATAATCATTGCTAAATGAACATATGTTATTGAAACAAGTGTGTCAAGCAATAATTCTTTCATAATAATGATTCCAACATCTTTATTCCATTATTTTAGTTTAATACTTCAAATCATAATTAGTATAATAAAACAAACAAACCAAAACATATTTAAATCAACTTAGCATTATTTGGTTGAAAGACTAGTGTCAAATAAGTCCTTGTAGATTCGAGAGCCTTTTTAAATTAGTTTGCAATACACGACTTAATATTTGCATTGACAAATTTGTTAGTTAGCATTTTTTCGAACAAATCCTTTATAATGAACGACTAGAATCTCCTCAACACATCTTCTCTTCCTATAAGTTTACTTATTTAGTTTAGTTTGCAACTGATATATAATTGGCTAGATTTTAGCATCACACTACCTTCGAGAACCAATATTATATAGTTAGTGGCCTATTCGTTTAAACAATATTATCTTAACTCAATATAAATATATGCCAACAGGTTATTGAAACAAGAAAGATAAAATCTTGACTATGAATTAATAAAAATAGGGGCAAGCCAAGAATGTTTTACTCTGATTAAGTTGCCAACCCCGTAAGTGTCTTATGAAATTTTCTTGATTTTATTTATCTATCTTAATCATATCTTCTTCTTGTGGTTTTTTTAAGTCTCTCAACTTTGCGTTACTGTTGTATTACTTTGGTACATTTGGTTCTTCTTTTTTGTATACTACCAAGAGTATTCTCTCATCCTTTTCGCAAGGAACTAATTCTTTTCAGGGTTCGTGATTGTTCATTCCAATAAGTATTGCTTCTAGGAATCGAACTCTTATCCTTTTGGTTATCTTGAGAATATCTTTAATAAAATTGTCTTTCACTTCTAAAAAAAAATTGACTAAGTTAGGTTGCTGATGAATGAAATAAATAGTAATTGAAAATTGCTAAATTTAATTTAAAGTAAGTCTAGAAATTGAATGAATTTAATTTACATATGAAAAAAGGTAAGTATTAAATAAATAATAATTAAATAATATACACAGTAATAATTAATTAACAATAATTCACATACGTATTTGACAATGATAAAATATAGATACAATTTATCATTTGGATTGAAAACTATTGAGCAGAAATAAAGAACTCCTTTATTCATAAGTAGTAATAATCCTAGTTATATTTTATAATAATAAACAGTAATAAATAATACCAAGTACATTTAAATAAATAAAAACATTACATTTAAGAGGTAGCAAAATTTATACCGATTTGGATGTGTCTAATAGAGTTAGAGAAAGATCCGAAATAAACAGTCATATTCAAGATTTCATAACTTAATTTACAGTATGTATTGTATTATTTAATAACTAATATGAGGGATAAATAAATTAGGATATTGATAATAGTGATGAGTTGGAGCAGTAAGAAGAGAAAACGTCAACAAATATGTGATAGAAAAATGAAGGTTGTGGAATTATATCAGCTTTCCCATATTGCTATATGGATAAAGATTAAGGTTATAACTTTTGTGAGATTCAATGCACATCAATAGTAGTATAGGAGAGTCGAATACTATTGGATATAGATACTTACATGTGGCACAATTTTTTAGTGGCCCACATTTTATTTATTTTTATAATAAAATAATATTATAAAATTAATAAACTCTATGATCTCTTATTCCAATAAGAGAGGGTCCACCACTAAAGAGTATTCCAACCCATCAATGGTTTCAATCTAAACCATCAAAAGTCAAAACATGGATCATATTTTCCAAACAAATTTGTTCTCCATATTATAAGCCAATCATATTATAACAAGTAATGAAAAATAATTATTTTCTGTTTTTATGATTTTTTTTAACTAGTTAGTATTTGTTAATAAGATTGGTACACAATGAGATACCAAATCTCGGGACAAGTGATCTTCATTCTCAAAAAGCCAACATTACCAAGAAGATCATAGGTCTAACTTATGCTAATTTCTAATTTGTATATCAATCTAATTAAAAAGTAAGAAAAAATATATGCAATAATTATGTATGAGATTTATATACTGTCATTACGTCATTCACCATTAATATTTAATTATCATTGACTTTTCAAACAAAATAATTTAAATGAATGTTAGATAGTGAAATATCTATGTATAAATCTTTACATGTATAAATTTTACACTCTTACAAAGTATTACCTAATGAAAAAGATAATATATCTCACTTTTGGTGGAATGTGATTGATTTGGAGATAAAAGTTTTTTAGAATATGTTGAATAAGGATTATATATCCCAAAAATTCATACCTCTGTGTCCCAAACCAATCAAATTTACCAAGAAATATAAAAAAGAATTATTTTTGTTTCTAATTGGGTGTCACTTTTAATTAGATTGAGACACAAATAGGACATCAAAAAGTGAAAGTAGTCTCCATTAGTTCCAACATCACTCCAGCACAACAACACATAAAATCTAACAAATTGCAATTCAGCTAACATCATCTCACATATAAATTCATCTCCCCCCTCTTCATTCAACACCAACAAAAACCAGACAAAAATAGTGTTCTGCAGTTTCATATTTTCTCTGCACATCAATGGTACGTGCAATGCAAACTGCCCGCATTTTCACAAATGGCAAGACACCAAGAATGAGGTTGGCGGAGATAGCTGCCCGTAAATCAAGTACAAGAATCAGTGCAGTGAAGAAGCACCGCAGGTTCAAGCCTGGTTCTGTTGCTTTAAAGGAGATAAAGAAGTATCAGAAGAGCACAGAAAACCTAATACCTAAGCTTCCCTTCCAACGTCTAGTTCAGGAGATTGGACAGAAAATCAAACCAGGCCTTAGATTCCAAGACATTGCAATCGCCTCGCTTCAGGAAGCAGCAGAGGCTTATGTGGTGAAGTTGTTTGAAGACACCCTTTTTTGTGCTACGCATGCTAAAAGGGTTACCATTGTGCCAGATGATATGAAACTTGCAAGGATGATGAAAGAGGAGAAGCCTTAGCGTGTGTGAATGATGAAGGTGAAGACTTGTAAGAACATGTTTTATCGTTATATATGTTTGTGTTTTTTAGCATATAAAATGTTGGATAAGTATGTTGAAATTGTTGTTATTTTATGCAAGAATATAATGAAATGAAGTTGATTGCAATAACCAGAAACACAGCAACATAGGTGTTGGAAAATGAGGGCATAAGATGAAGACGACGGAGATTTAGGAAAGATCATAATTTTTTCAAAACATTAATTTATTTTTAGTAACTCGTAAAAGTATTAAACATGCTATAATATTATTAAAAGAGATAATTGAACCATTAAAAAAGAAAGTTTCAAAGGAATGTTGCAGGTGGGGCAGCTAACATTCATCTAATAAAAATGAGAATAAAATATATTATGATATAAATAGACACATTATCCCTAAAATCATGATATATGTCTTATTTATTTAATTTTTATAAAATATTTTTAAAAACTAAACAAAATAATACACATATCATACTTTTAGTATATAGAAGAGATAAATTATTTACATTATGAAATTAGATCAAATTTATGAAATTACAAAAAGAGAGCAAACTATTTATTTATTATTTTATTAATTAAATTATTACTATCAATTGGAAGTAATGCTTTTTTTCAAAAGCAATATAGTCTTTCTAATATAACAAAGAATCTAAGGATAACTTATCTCCTTAAATCGAGTTAGTGTTTGACATATATCTTATTTATCATATCTCTAGAAGTCTTCATTTTAAAATATAATAAAAAATAAAAAATAAAACACTTATCAAATATTGTGTAAATTTAAGGAAATATCTTATCTACTCATGGAAGAACTTTATTTCCTTTCTAAAAACTAGCTTCTCAAATGCTAGAAGATATTTTTAAAAGTTAGTTGGAAACTTTTGGAGTATCTTGTAATTTTTTGAATCACTCAATATGAAATTTCTTTAAATAAAAATTGAAGAAAAATTATAGCTTTTAAAAGTAAGTTAGGCGATAGTTTTCAGAAATCTACTTTGTCTATCAATTTTACTCTTCAAAATATTTAAAAAATTTATTAATTACATCTAATTAAAAAACTATATTAATTATTACATTTTAATCATGTTTCAAATTTTAATTATTTTAAAAAGTAGTTTTTCCGAATAGCTCTAATTTAATAAAATATTTACAAGCTTCCGACTACTTACTGAATAGTTTTACAAACTTCATCTGTTTTTCTTGTATCGAACAACTCTAATAATTGTGTTGCATAGTATAATAAGTGTTCTATAGACATAAGCTAATCACAACCATGAGATACATCCCACATAATTAAGCTAATAAGTGTTCTATATGCATAAGCTTGCAATCATAAGAAAAACATAAACTACCTACACAGCTACAATTTGCAAGCTCATATTTACAAGTTAATTCCGTTGAACAAATATACAAGCTTTATTCAATTTCCATTTACTGAACGACTAGTGTATTGACTAAATTAAAAAGTTACAAGATTGTGTTATATAATGTAGTAAGTATTCTATACTCATAAGCTAATCACAACCATGATATGCATCCCACAAGAATCAAGCCAATCGAAAACTTTTAGATCCAAGTCTCTCTCATGTGCAATAATAATTTGAATTATTTGATCACATCACCACAAACCAATCTCCAAAATTCTAATATCAACTCAATTAATCTCACCTAGAAACCCCATTCCAATTTCCTTCTCTACCAAAACCACTAATTATTAATCACACTCTTCAATATCTCGGTATTTTCTCATAGCATCAATGATACACATGAAGCAAATTTCTCGAAAGATCTCCAAGACAAACGTTCTCTAGAACTGCATGTGTTTCTAATCCACTAGATCCCATTTAGCAATTTCATTTAGGGAAATAAGGATGATCTCCCGAGGAAATGGTGCTATATGATATTAAACAAAATTAACATATAAATTTTAAATTATTTTTCAATAAACTTTTTAAATCATAAAATTATTATGGGCTTTACATTCCAGTACTGAATTATCCAATATCGAAAATGATCCCAACTATTATTAAGGACATCATTCAAGACTTCAATGATGACCTCAAGTACTGGAGTAGTGCAGTCATAACTCTTCAGGAAGTAGTAGAATCTTATTACGTTTGGTGGTGTAGGACACTAACTTCTTCACATTTCATGTTACTA
Source organism: Lupinus angustifolius (assembly GCF_001865875.1). Taxonomy (NCBI): domain Eukaryota; kingdom Viridiplantae; phylum Streptophyta; class Magnoliopsida; order Fabales; family Fabaceae; genus Lupinus; species Lupinus angustifolius. The sequence goes on from NC_032023.1 coordinate 12,600,782, forward strand.
ATTTAAAATTTCGCACAAGGATAATAGATTTGAAAGGATGATTAGAAAGAGAGATTGTTTAGGGTTTAAATTTCATAAATACATTAAAAGCTTTTTATACTATCTCTGAATCATTCAAAATTTATTTTTAATTATTATTGACTCTTCAAAACAAAAAAAACCAAATAAATACTAGATAATGCAATGACTATGTCTAAATTTTTATATTGTCAATGTATAGATATTATATTGGAATGCATTGTTTTGAATAAGAAACTTGGAAGAATTGTAATTGAAGATGTACATTGTATATTGATTACAAGAGAAGCCAAAGCTTATATAGATAAAGTAAATAATGTGCAAAACAAGTAACTCATATAACAGGGACAAAATACAAAATGCAACTCCTAATTAACCATGTGACAAAATACAAAATGCTCTACTGATTTCCATACACTTTCAACAAGTGTTTGGAGGCCAATTATGCCTTCATTTATTCAATTAATTTGATGCACCAAATTCTGTCCTAGACTGATGTGCCTTGGTCTGGTTTGGCCAGAAATCCATTCCCTCGGTCACGATGTTCCATTCCTCGGTCATGATAAGCCTTGATCATCTTTGGTCATATTTGATGTTATAAGTCAAGGTATATGCATATGTGGTTCAATCTGTAGCTTTCTTTTAGTCAAGGGCTTCTTGTGAGCCATGCTCAATACCCCCCCCCCCCTGTCTACAGGCTGCTCCAAAGTAGAAATAGGGAGAAGCTGAAGGCGCTCTCTTACCACATGATAATCAATGTCTATGTGCTTGGTCCTTTCATGAAAGACGAAATTTGCTGCAATGTGCCTGGCTGAGTCATTATCACAGTAGAGCAATGCTGGTTGGGTGAAGGTCACCTGGAAGTTTATGAGAACGTAGGTGAGTCACTGTATCTCACAAGAAGAAGCAACTAATGCCCTGTACTCTGCCTCTGATGAAGATCTTGCTACTGTTGTTTGCTTTTTGGACTTCCAAGATATTAGTGAGTCACCAAGGAGGGCACAACAACCACTGATTGATTTTCTTGAATCCACACAAGCTATCTAGTCTGAATCACTAAAAGCTTTGATCTGCTAAGAAGAAGAAATAGGATAGAACAATCCTTGGCCATGATTGCCCTTAATATATATGAGAACTCTAGTTAAGGCCTTCTGATGATTAATAGTGGGGGTAGCCATAAATTGGCTTAGTTGTTGAACTGCAAAGCTTATATCAAGCCTTGTGTTAGTTAGATATAATAACCTGCCCACTAATCTCCTATAACAGTCAGGGTCAGAATAAGGAGGTGAGTCATTTTGAAAAAGCTTGGTAGTTTTAACTATAAGTGTAGGAACAGGTTTTGATGCAAGGAACCCAGTGTCATATAGGATATCCAAAGCATATTATTTCCTTTGGCATAGGGTTATACCATTCTTTGATTTTGAATTGCTTATCAAGATAATGTTTGACCCTTTCAATCTCATTTTTATTGTTGCCAAATAGAATTAGATCATCTACGTAGATCAGGAGAGCAGTAAAAAGGGATCCAGACTTCTTAGTGAATAGAGAGTGGTCATGATGAGATTGTATATATCCTAGGGATAATAAGAACTGAGACAGCTTGGTAAACCATTGTCTCCCTACTTGTTTTAGTCCATATAGGGACTTGTGTAACTTGCAAACTTTGTTGGGTTGGTTAGTAACAACTCCTTGAGGTATAGTCATATAGACATTCTCTCTAAGGTCACTATGAAGGAATGCATTATTCATATCCATTTGGTGAATAATCCAATCCTGAGATGAGGCTATGGCAAGAAGAAGCCTCACTGTGGTGAGTTTTACAACTAGGGAAAATGTGTCAAAGTAGTCTATGCCCTCTGTTTGGTTGAATCCATTTGCTACTAACCTAGCCTTATACCTCTCTATGGACCCATCTGACTTATATTGGATTTTGTATACCCATTTGAAGCCAATGGCTTTCTTATTAGGGGGTAGGGGTGTCAAAACGGGCCGCCCGGCCCGTTTAGCCCACGCCCGCAATAATTTAAGCGGGCCGGGCATGCCCGCAATTGGTTAACGGACAAAAAGTTAGGCGCTGCTCGTTTTAAAACGGGCTAACGGGCTAACGGGCGGCCCGCGGGCATTTTCATGTTAACATTCAAAAAGCAACAATGGTGAATGCTAAGTTATCAAATGTCAATTCAAATTTCCTATGCAATACATTAGGCAGTAAATCAATAGATTTTACATAACCACATTACATAATAATTAAAAGTCTCTATAATAATAATTCAAAATATGTCTCTCTAACCATATTAGATAATAATTATCTCTAACAAATATGCAATAATTAAATGAGTTTGGGCCACTACCCACTGGGCCAAAATTAAAGTTTTAAAGTGTAGAATGTAATATTCGCGGAGCCCGTTTAAAATGCCCGCTAATAAAGCGGGCAAACGGGCCGGGCAATATGAGCTAACAGGCAAAAATACCATGCCCTGCCCGCATTTTTTTGCGGGCAATGCGGGCTGGCCCGCGGGCAATGCCCATATTAACACCCCTATTAGGGGGTAGGTCAAATAGGCTCCAAGTTTTGTTTACCTCAAGAGCATTTAGCTCATTCTGCATTGCCTCTATCCAATGATGTGAGGTAATTGCTTGATTATAGTGTTTTGGCTCATTGTGAGCACTGATGGAAAAAAATGTGGCCTAAGTGTTTAGAGGATATGGAGTGATAGGATAGAACAAAGGATAATGGATGAGTAACAACAGAGTTATTTGTGTAAAATAGGTGACAATGGAAATCCTTAAGGTAAGTGGGTGGGTTCCTGGGGCGATTTGACCTTCTTGGGCTTTGTATGGTTGAGGCATCTGGATCCAGGATAGTGGTGCCAATGTTAGGTGCAGTCTGGTGTGAGGGAGTTTGCTCAGGTATATTCTCTGAGTGGCTAACACTAGTTTCATTTTGATCAGCGGATGTGGGTCTATGTATAATGAGTTGATCATCTAAGAAGTAGGAGTCATTATTAGTGTTGCTAGGATCACGATTGGCATTGAGTTCTGTGTTTTTATAAGGAAACAAGTGCTCATAGAATATAACATGTCTAGAGGTAAAGGTCTATCTAGTTTGTAGGTCAAATAGGACATATCCCTTTGTTCCAAGCCTATGGCCAAGAAAGATACGCTTCCTGACCCTGGGGTCAAGCTTAGTCCTTTGCTGGACTAGGATGGATGCAAAGCACAAACACCCAAACACCTTGGTCTCGAGTAGGTTTGGTTGCTTGTCACATAGAAGCTCAAAAGGAGTTTTGTTATCTAAGACATGACCAGGCAGCCTATTTATTAAGTAGATAACATGCATGATAACATAGCACCAGAAGCTCTTAGGGAGCCTAGATTGGAAAAGGATGGTTCTGGTTACATTCATTATATGTCTTTGCTTCCTCTCAACAATAGAGTTCTGTTGGGGAGCTTCAATACACGTGGTTTGGTGGATCATGCCATGTTTCTTAAAGAAGGCAGACATGTTGGATTCAACTCCATTATCAGTCCTAACAATATTTATTTGCTTAAGGAATTAAGTTATGACCATTTTAACAAAGTCCTGCACTAGCCCTCTACACCCAGCCTTAGATTTCATAAAAAATAACTAGGTTTGCCTAGAATAATCATCGACAACACTTAGAAAATATTTGTGCCCATGTATGCAGGAAATAGCCAAAGGGCCTCAAATATCCAGATGAATCAAGTCAAAAGTATGTATGTTCTTATTCATGTTATTAGGAAAAGGTAACTTAGCTTGTTTTCCTAGATGGCAAAAATCACAAACTTTTGATGAATCAAACTTAACATAGTCATAAATCTTGCAAACATAATTCAATACATCATGAGATGGATGGCCTAATCTATAGTGTCGCAAGTCAAAATTGTCAGCTTTACATATGATATTGACATTGTGCTTATTTGCTATGCATTTCTCAAAATCTTTTCTAAGAACATATAGATTGTTTTTAACCTCAGCACGTCCAATCATCCTCGAGGTAGTCGTTCCTGAATAGAACATTTTGAGTCATTAAAGGTTAGTGTAAAATGCATAGAGTTGGTTAGTTTGTACACTGAAATGAGATTGAACTTGAAATCTGGTATATATAACACATTATGAAATATAAGAGAATTTGACAGAGTAATGGATTGAAAAACATCAAATTCCATCAGGTTGGGGCACACATGATTAGTGGTCCCTATGTCAAGAATCCAAGTGGAAGATTTACATGTGATTTCATGTTTCCGATTCATAGGTTCTGAGTTTGAGTCACTAGCTGGTATTGAGTTTATGCTCAATTGATTCACATTGTGCTCAGAGTTTCCAGCTCCTATGCTTTTGAATAGAGAAGCTAGTTGAGCATATTGCGTCGGCCCGAAGTTGAAGTTCATGGTGCCTCCTTCCTGCTCATTCCCTCCATCCTTTCTAGAAGTGTTGATTGATGTTGTGGGTGGCCTGGTCCTATTTTGTTGCATGTTTGGCGAAAAACCATGCTTGAAGTAGCATGTTTCAACTGTGTGCCTTTCTCTACCACAAAATGAGCACATTTTGATTCCGCTTAGTTTATTGCCTCCATATGACCTTGTACTGCCCCTCCCTCTGTTTGATGCAGGGTTTGATCTTCCAAAAGTGTTTCTTGGCCTCCATGATTGTGTCTGATTTTCTGGAGTCAATTGTGGTGTGTTGCTAACTACATTGAATAGAATCTTGGATTCAAAGTAGTTGAGCCAAGAAGTTGCCTTTCTTGTTGAAGGACTAGTGAAAAGGCTTTATTCATCGAAGGGAGTGGCCCCATCATTAGAATTCATGCTCTTGTGGTGTTGAAATCATTATTCAAGCCCTTCAAAAAACAAATCACATATTCTATCTCACGTAGATCCTTTATTGAGCCAACCAATCCACATATACATTTGATCTCACACATACACGATGCAATAGGTCTAAGTGAGTCAAGCTCATCCCATAGTATCTTTATGTCAGTGTGGTAGCCTGATATTCCTCTATCATCATCTTGCTTATTAGAATGAAGTTCTTGTAATACATCTAACATTCTGAAATAATCGCCTTTTGAGTATCTTTCCTTTAGGTCCTCCCATAGTTGTTGTGCGTTGTTTATATAAATTGTGCTTTGTGATATCTGAGGTGATAGACATCTTGTGATCCAAGAGATCACTATGGTATTGCATCGTTCCCACATGTCGAAATTAGGATATGTTGGACCCCTTAATGAGATGGTTCCATCAATAAACTTGTATTTGTTCTTGGAGCGTAATGCCCTCTTCATTGATCTGCTCCAAGTGTGGTAGTTGGTCTCATGCATTGGAGGTGTAACCAAGATTGCCCCTAGGCTCCAAGGTGTAGATAGTAAGGATTTCTTTACACATCATTAGTGTTGCTAATAGCTTGTATTTCGGTGTCTTGACTTTAGCCTTCTACCATTGTGTTGTTGTTGTTGTTAGAGAAGAGAAAAGATTCTGATATGAAGAGATTAGAGGAGATGAATGACCAGAATTCTTGGTCTATTGAGAAGAGGCAGAGCAGAACATTCAAAATGAATGCTCTGATACCATATAACGGAACTTAGTGTAATGTATTTCTTTATTCTTGATTTCTTAAGCCAAAGGCATTTTGGATTTATACAAGATGTGACTCTAATATAATTGGTTGCTTAAAGAATAAGTAGCAACCAATAAGAGGAAGGATTTCTAACTAACTTAACTACTTTAACTAACAAAGGAGGAGAAACAAATGGAATTAGAATTTTGGAATTTTATGGCTCATGGTCTTGCTGATATGGACCAGAGATGATTCTGATGTGTTATGGCCCATGGCCTTTTTTTCCTGTTCCATGGTCAGGTTTGGTGCGCAATGGCCCATAGCTCTACTTTCCTGTGCCATGGTCAGTTTTTGTACGCCATGACCAATAACTTTCCTTTCCTGTGCCACAATTAGTTTTGGTGCGCCATCGGCCATAACTCTGCTTTCCTACACCACGGCCAGTTTTGGTGCGCCATGGCCCATAGCTCTACTTTCCTGCACCACGGTAAGTTTTGGTGCTTCTGGTACGCCACACTTGTCTTGGTCAATGTTTGGCTCGTATGCGCCATAGGTGCCAATGTCGCGCATGTGATGTGGGAAAGCCTTGTATGTATCTTGGTCAGATATGCTTCTTGTGCCTCGGTCATGTGCGTTGTTTGCTTCAATCATGTTTGCATTCCCTCAGTCAAGGTATGATTTCCCTCGATCATGTGTGGTTTTCCTTCGGTCAAGTGCTTCTTGTGAGCCATGTTCAATATAATTATTGATTACTCCAAGCTTAGGAAGAAGATAAAGAAATATAGAAGACTCTAAGGCTTTAGTGAGGATATCAGCTACCTATTCTTTAGTTGTAAAAGGAAGCAAGTGATATAATTTGTTTTGTAAATGTTCACGAGCCACATGGCAATCAATCTCATTATGGTTCGTACATTCATGGAATATAGAATTTGTAGCAATGTATCTAGCATAATTACTATCATAATACAACAAGGATGGTGTTTTATAATTAACATGTAAATTATCAAGTAAGTATATGAGTCATTGAACTTCACAAGAAGCAATGACAAGTGCTCTATATTCAACCTCTAAGGATGACCTTAAGACTGTGTATTGCTTCTTGGATTTCCATGAAACCAAGGAATTGCCAATGAACATGCAATAACTAGAGATAGATTTATGAGTATCAATGCAAGTGATCCAATTAGAATCATTAAACCCTTTGATTTGAGTGAAACAATTAGTGGAATAAAAAATTCTAGTCATTGCTTTAAAATGATTGATAGTGGGGGCAGCCATAAACTGACTAAGTTGTTGTATTGGAAAGCTTAAATCTGGCATTGTGTTGGTAAAATAGATGAGCCTTCCAACAAGTTGTCTATAAAGTCGGGGATCATGATAAGGGGTGCTATCATTTTGGCTTAATTGGGCACCTTTAACCATAGGGTGTGGGTACTAGTTTTGAGTGTAGAAAACCAGTGTCAGAGAGGAGGTCAAGAACTTATTTCATTTGGCATATTTTAAGACCATGTTGTGATCTTGAGACCTCAATGCCATGAAATACCTTAAGGATCTAAGGTCCTTTATTTTGAAGTTTGTATCCAAATGGTGCTTGGATTTCCCTGCAAGAATTAGGTCATCAACATATATGAGAAGAACAATGAAGTTAGATTTGGATTTCTTGGTGAATAAGGAGTGGTCATGATGGGACCGAGTATATCATAAGGAGCATAAGGCAATGTACAATTTAGCAAATCATTGCCTCTTAGCTTGTTTCATGCCTTAGATGGACTTGTTGAGTTTACAAACTTGATTGGGAATAGAATAGGTGACACTAGGAGGGAGTGTCATGTAGACTTCCTCATCGAGATCTCCATAAATGAAGGCATTATTAATGTCAGTTGTTGTAAGGTCCAATTATGTGTGGTAGCAATGGCAAGAAGCAATCTAATAGTTGTGAGTTTCAAAACTGGGGAAAACGTGTCATGGTAGTCAAGTCCTTCACTTTGGGTGTAGCCCTTAGCCATAAGTCTGGCTTTATGCCTTTCAATGCTACAATCAGAGTTAAACTTGAACTTGTAGACCCACTTAGATCCAATGGCAGATTTATCAGGGGGGGGTAAGAGAGCAAGATCCCATGTGTTATTCTATTATAATGCTAATAGTTCATTGTCCATTGCTTGTATCCAATACTTGGATTAGATAGCATGTTTGAAGGTTTTAGGTTCAACGTTAGTTGTAATTGAGAGACAGTAATTAAGATGCTTTGGTGATAAGGAGTTGTAGGAGAAGACACTATGTAAAGATTGTTTAATCTTGGTGTAATGAGCAAGTTTATCATTGAATAAAAGGTTGCAGTGAAAGTCCTTTAAGTAGGTAGGTGGATGAGGAATTCCCCTGGACCTTCTAATAATAGGTGGTGTGGGAGCAGAAGGAAGAGGAGTTGGAATTTCATCAGAGTGGATGGTGGGTGGGGTATGGATGGTATTGACAGGATTGGTGTTTGGGAAATTGTTGGAGTTGTAAATAGGATCAAGGAAAGGGAAAATTTTTGGTAATCACAGACATGATCAGTCTTAGTCATACTAGGGATATCTTTGGCAGGTTGTGCAAGTTGGAAAGGGAAGATGTGTTTACAAAAGAATACATTCCTGGAAATGAATATTTCCCTAGACTTTAGATCATTCAAAATATAGCCCTTATTGCCAACTTTGTACCCAATGAAGATACACTTTCTAGCCCTTGGATCAAGTTTATGTCTATTATTGGTAAGAGTTTAGGCATAGCATAAGCATTCAAAAACTCTCAAATGTTGGAGGTCTAGTTGTTTGCCTATGAGGAGTTCAATGGGTGACTGAAAATCCAAGGTAGGTGTAGCCACCTTTTCATAATGGAGAAGAGAATACCAAAATCTAAATTAGAGAATTCTAATGTAAAGTGTAAAGTGTTTTCATCCTTAAGGGAGAACCCTCATTTATCCTAATTACAAAATATTGGGCAAAGCCCAACAAAACAAATCTAAAAAATAGGAATATAATATAACATTGAGGACTTCTTTTGGCCATTCAATTTATCTTCACATAGCCTCAACACTGAATTCCATCTTCTTGCACCCATCTCTACTATTTTTGACTTTAATCCATCCAAACTACACATAATAGCCAAAAAACATTCGCTCAACCCGAACAAAGATAAATAAAAGAAAAAAACAATCCTGAAGTCCTAATTATGTCCTAAAACGCAAGTTAAATGCAATCTAAATATAGCACAATTTCACACTCTTCAGCCGCATATCCCCAAAAACCTTTGGGGAGGTTAGCTTGAAAAAGGAGTGACCTAATGATGTTTAGGATTTGTTTATGTCTCCTTTCAACCACAAAATTTTGCTCTGGTGTTTCCACACAGGATGTTTGGTGTAGGATTCTAAGCTCATAATAGAACTTGGGCATAAGAAACTCTAAGCCATTATTAGTACATATGGCTTTAATCTTTTGTGAATGCTGCACGTTGACCATTTGGACAAAACTCTGAGCAATGTGTCTTATTTAAGCTTTAGAGGACATGAGAAAAATCTAACAACGTCTTGTGAAATCATCTATTATAGTGAGAAAATATTTGTGGCCATGTGTGGTAGGGGGTACCTAAGGGACCCCAAATGTCCATATGGACTAAGTTAAAAGCCTTAACTGTAAGAGTAAAACTAGTAGAAAAAGGCAATCTAGCTTGCTTAGCTCGGTGGCAAAAATCACACTTTATTATTATCAAATTTTACAAAAGGAAATTGATTATGCATATGTCTTAAAATAGTATGGAATGGATGTCGCATCCTAAAATTCCATAGATCAAAAGATAAAGTGCTAGATTTGTCCAAAGAATTTATAAGTGAAGTTTGTCCTTTTGCAGTTTTTCTTATTTGTTGAGGATGTAAATGTTGTTATATGCCTTAGCATGACCAATTATTCTCAAGGTAGTCATATCTTATATAAAACAAGAATCCTGATAAAAAATAAGCTTTCATTATGAAGTACAAGCAAACTTATGTTTGGATATCAAGTTGTATTTAAGTATAGAAATGTGCAGAACATTGTAAAGAGTTAGTGATTTGGATAATTGCACAATTCATGAATGTTTAGCCAAGATAGAGAAGTTATTAGGGAGCTTAATGATGATTGGTTTAATGTATTTGTAGCTAATATAATTCATCACACTATTTGTAATATGGTCAGTAATACCACTATCAAGAATTCATGATTGATAATCAAGAATAGTACCTGTTATATTTGAAGTCTTATCTTTGTTAAGTTCATGGCTGGCGTGGTTTATGATGTGCTAATGGTTGATGCTAAAATGTGAATTGCTTCTTTCTGAGTCATTGTCATTTGCTTTTGTTCTTGACGGGAAGATTCATTGTCATCCTGTTGACCAATGAGAATGTTGTTGATAGAGCTATTCATTGTTGTTTTGGCCTTGAACTTAAAATTTGATGGGAACCCATGCTTAAAGTAGTAAGTTTCCACAGTATGTCCACTTTGCCACAGAAAGTGCAAATTTTGTTACTTATGGGGGGTGGAATCCAACCCTTCTTGGCCCTCTATTGTTGTAATCCATGTTGTCTCTCCCAAAGTTTTTAGTAGGTTGGCCTCTCCAACTGTGATTTGAATTTATGGAGTTGATAACACATTTTGTCTCTATGTAGCTCAGGTCTTCTTGTTGCCTTTCTTGTTGTAGAACAAGTGAGTAAACTTTGTTGAGAGGTGGTAGGGGCTTCATTAGGAGTATTTGTGTCCTAACAGTGTTGTATTGATCATTTAATGCCTTGAAAAAACATATTGCATACTCATTATTTCTATAATTCCTTATGTCTCTTGTTAAAGAATTGTTGCAGTTCCACCTCACATTGTAGATGCAAGTTGGGAAGGGTATAAGAGAGTCAATGTCCTCCTATAAGGTCTTTAAGTCAGTGAACAGATTTGAGATACTCTTATCACCTTGTTTCATAGAATGTATCTCCTGAAGTATATCTAAAGTTCTAAAATGGTCTCCTTTTGAGAACCTTTCTTTAAGATCTTGTCAAAGCTCTTGTGCATTTTCAATATAGACAATGCCTTAGGCAATTGGTTGGATTAAAGACCTTGTGATCCAAGAAATCACCATATTGTTGCATCTTTCCCAAGCATAAAAATTGGAATCTGTTTCTTGGGGTATATGTATGGTTCGATTAACAAATTTGAATTTGTCTTTGGATGATAGAGGCCTCCTCATGGCTCTACTCCATTAGTGGTAGTTTCTTCCATATAAAGGGTATGAAACCAAGGGTACGCCTGGATTCTCACCTAGATGTAGGTAGTATGGACTTTGTGAAATGTGTGAGTTGTGAGTTTATTGTTGTGTTGCTTTTGATTCTGCTTCCATTGCTTCTGTAAGATGTAAATGACAGGAAGAAAGGAAGGTGTAGAAAGAGAGGAAGGTGTTGGGGATGTTTGAAATATGTTATTATATGAAGTCCCATATTGCCTAGAATTAGAATAGAGTAGAATATCAATGTTATATATTGGACTCAAGTCCCTTGTTATAATGTGCACCAGATATAAGCACCAAATAGAAACACCCTATGGGCAGGTGGGCCCATGGGTGTGCTAGGATTTTTAATCCTTATTCTCTAATAATATATTGTTAGCCGCTCAACGCTCCCGGGGACGTAGGCATAATTGGCCGAACGCCGTTAACAAATTCTCTTGTTTCTTCTCTTCAATTTACTCTTATGTCCTTTATTTGATTGTTTGTGGCCAACGATGCGCAACGATCGCTTCCGCTGCACCAACAATTGGTATCAGAGCCAATTGGTAGTTGGCTCTTAACCCAGACGTCTGATAATGGCTAACGAGGGTGAAGGCGTGATGGCTAGACAAGGTGCATGAAAGGTAATTACAAAGATAGAGTAGATGAGTTTAAGGAGAAGGAAACATGACAAAATTGTGGTGTGGGTGATGTATGTGTTGATCCAAAACCCTATAAGTTCATGTATTGGGTTAGGATCAAGTTGAAGATATGGGTTCATGTATTGAATTTGACTCAGAGACAAGTGTTGACAATGTCTCTCTAGGTGTTGAGAGAATGTTCTCATTTGAGATGAGATGTGGAATATCCTAATGGTGTGTCTGAGACGTCATAGTGAAGGATGTTAATTGTTAGCAGATCCACAAAAGCACAAAGGCACTGACTGACTTTGATGTAAGGTGTAACATGGACATTGGCTTTGATGCAAGTTGTAACACAAGCATTGATAGAGATGCAGGGGTGTGACATGGGCATTGGCTTGGATGCAAAGATGTGATACAAACATTAGTTAGCATTGACACAAGATGTGTGCTATGGGTATACTCCTTATGGTGGAGTATGATAGTTCTTTTCCACTAGGATTGTCGAAGAAGACAATGGTGGTAGCGGTTGAGGCTTTCCAAGGAAGCTCCAAGGTTCAGTTTGACTGAGTATTGAAGAATGCGATTGTTGTGAACTTTTGTGTAGAGGTTCCAATATATTGAAAGACTTCCTAGTAATAGGTGGTTAGGTGGTATGTTCCATTTGATGGCGGTATGGGAAGCTGCACTATAAGTTTGGAGATTTAGGCTCTTGGTAACATCGTCAAGGATACTCATAAGATCTATGTTGTAGGGGAGCAGTTAAAGTGAATTAGACATTGAGCAAGTTGTAGTCATATATTCGCTAAGGTGAATATTCTTGTGTAGATTTCCTAAGGAGTGAGATAGTCGTCTATTTCAATCAAGGTGTAGATTGTTGGGGATGTTTGAAATATGTTATTATATGAAGTCCCACATTGGCTAGAATTAGAATAGAGTAGAATATCAATGTTATATATTGGACTCAAGTCCCTTGTTATAATGTGCATCATATATAAGCACCAAATAGAAACACTCATGGGCAGGTGGACCCATAGGTGTGCTAGGGTTTGCAATCCTTATTCTCTTATAATATCTTGGTAGTCGCTCAACGCTCCCGATGACGTAGGCGCAATTGGCCAAACTCTGTTAGCTCTTATGTCCTTTATTTGATTGCTTGTGGTCAACGCTGCGCAACGATCGCTTCCGCTGCACCAACAGAAGGTGTAGATCTTTTGTTGTGAATAAGAAACTTGGACGAATTGTATTGAAGATAAATATTGTATATCGATTACAAGAGAAGCCAAAGCTTATATACATAAAGTAAAGTAACGTGCAAAACAAGTAACTTATATAAGATATTTAACTAACTACTAACAAACTAAAAAGGGATCCTAATTAACTCATCAGACAAAATACAAAATGCTCTGCTGATTTCCATAAACTTTCAACAAGTATTTGGAAGCCAATTATGCCTTCATTTCTTCAATTGATTTGATGCACCAAATTCTGTCCTTGACTGATGTGCCACGGTCTGGTTTGGCCAGGAATTCATTCCCTCAGTCACGATATTCCATTCCTCGGTCATGATAAGCCTTGACCATCTTTGGTCATATCTGATGCTATAAGTTAAGGTAGATGCATATGTGATTCAAAGGACAGAATGATGGTTTATTATATTACACTCTTTAATTTTTTTTGTTATATATATGTCTGACATTAAAACAATAAAAAGAACAATTTTATAAGCACGTCTTCGAAGACATTCTTTTTGACACATCCTCCATCACCACTTTTAAAAATATTCTTACTCATCTTGAATTTCTTTGTGTTATTAGATGTTTTAGATCTCAATTTTTTGTTAATATTCATGATTTAGGTATCCATCTTACTGACCCAGCTATTGATCCCGCTATTAAAACTAAGACTTATTGTTGTTGTACTGTACTACTGTATGACACACCTACATTTTCTCTATGTTATTATATATTCTATCATGTAATTAAGCATAATAATTGTATTATTTCAATGTAATCGGATGCCGTAGGCCTAATATAAGCAACTTGTGTAACATGTCATACGTAATAACATGTACAAATGAAATTGGAGGTAGTAGGATGGAGATATCTGTCTCATTTGTTGTATCATTTGGTATCCCAATCTAATCAAAAAATCTTATTTGATTAAAAGTAAAAATTATAATAATATAAATTAATATTAATATATTATTCTATGAAATTTGATTGACTTGGCACATGTGTGAATAAGAATATTTTGGGACAAAAGATCTTTGTCCGGTAGATTCTATGATGAATGAATTAGTTTTTGTTAGTTGTTGCATATGAATTATTTTAGTGCCAAAAGAAATGAAAAAAAATTTTAATTAAGTTTTTCTTTTGAAAAATGCAAATTATATTTTTAAATTTAGATAAGGTAAGTTTTAAATAGAATTGAGTAAATATATACAAATAAGGAAATGATAAAGTTATAAATCATTATAATTAATTGAAACACATATTGGATGGTAATAAAATTTTGATACTAATTTTCGTGTTGTTATAAGAAAATAATTAAATTTTAATAAGTTTCTGATATATCATATGTTAATGAAGAATTACCTATAAATTCGAAGATAGTTAATAAAAATAAATAATAATTAGTAGTTTTAAAATTTTATGTTTAAAATCTAGCCCAAATTGTAGAAAAAGACACATGACACACAAGGAAGAGTGAGAATTCGAAGAAACAACATTGTTCAAGGTTTTGTATCAGTATTATTAATATAGTATCGGTCATCAAACCAGTTAGGATACTAATATAGTGGTATAACGGTTCAACCAGTATTTTATTAATTAAATTGTATATCGGCGAAATTAGATATACATATATAATATATTAACATTAGTATTGAAAAATCAATAAAACCAATAATTTTATTTATTTTCATTAAAAAATTAATTTTAAATGAAAATTGGTTGGTATGACAGTAGAGTTCAATTAAAAATCAGTCAGTATGATCAATTTTGATCATTTTTTATCGGTATAATTACATGACCAATAGAATTATTGTACCATATTGGTATTAGGATCGGTTTACTGGTTAAATCGACTAGCACAGACTGGTTTTTACAATACTGTTTCAAGAGTATGATTTTAATATACGCAAGATGATTATGTATGTATAAAACATATAATTTAATATGGTAATCAAAATGGATGCCACATAGGAGTCAGAAACCAAAGAAACATGAAGTACAAATGAAATGAATATTTTTTAAAAGCATGGGCTAATTAAAAAGTATGAAGTTGTGTAATATGGTTTATGCATAGTAAGTACATCTACATTTCATTTCTTTTTTGTGTGGAAGAGTTAGTAGTGTTAAATAAATATGAATGATGGAGATGCAATGACAATATATAAAACTCATACAATATTAATATACGTATCTATTCTTTTCTGAATTAATGTGAATTATGTTGTTTATGAATGGAATACAAATTTGAAAAATCTAGAATTAAATTAGGTTAATTTATAAAAATGGAAAGAAATTTATTTACAAAGAATATAATGTAAGAATTCAATAGAGATAAATAAATGATATACTAATAATTAATAAGAGAAAAAGATGTATGTATGATGCAAGAATTTTTTACACCGTCATTTCAAATTAATCATTCACTTTCAATCATAATTGATTTTAATTTTAAATAAAAATAATTTAAATGAATAATGGATAATATATTAATTGTCCATAATTTTTTATATTATGAATACATGCATATTACACTCAATTAATAATAGAGGATTGATATACATAATTGACAATGATAAATATTTTGGCAACAATTATATTACTGTATGTTGAAAGTTCTGCAATACGTCTAGATCAATACCTGAATTAATCTATTTTAATGCTAGATTACCTAGAGTTAATGCTGTATTTTGAGTTGCTTCCAACATTATGAACGAAATGCACCCACTTTCAACATGCTGGTATTCTATTCTATTCAAATCAAATGTCTTTTCTTTCTTTCCTACCATTTTTCTATTCAATCCCAATATAAACACATCAAAAATGTGATTATTGATTCATCTATATCAGGTAGAAGAGATAGATGAAGATATAGTAGGAATGATAAGAGGTTGCATCAAAACCGTTACTTGTGGCAAAAAACAACTCCACGGAAAAAACAACAATGATACTGATCCAACCAAACATGTCCCTATTAGCTCAAGTTGCTTACATACTAAGCCTTCCTGTTTCTCCATCCCACAGGTATAACAAAACATATCATCTCTAACTCATTGTTATAGCTTTATCAATCTGTTTTATTGAGCTAGGGATAATGATAAAGTTGTTTTTGAGATTTATTAGGTCGGATCGTGCATTGGGTTGTTTGTTTTATATAAATTTATTTGTTTGTTTTATTATCGTGTAGGAGTATGTCCACTTAAAGAAATTATATCACTTGCAAATTATTTTATCTACTGAATCTCATGAAACACAAAAATTAATTTAAAAAAAAACTAAAATAATTTTCCCTATTTAGTATAATGGAAAATTAAAAAAAAAATTATTAATGGAGAAAATGGAAGATATTTGTTCATTCACCAGATTTATTTCTTTCCCCATCAATATTAGGTCAGTTTTATTACCATGTCATATTAATTATTCACATCAGTTTTGCACCATTTTAAATTGTAAGGATGGCAAAGATGGTATTTTAAATTGTAAAGATGGTATTTAATTATTCACATCAGTTTTGACATGATATTTATTTTTTACTCTTCAATCTCGAGATTAATTCCCTCCAACTGTTATTATTCCACACTAGCAGTAATAAAAACTTCAATCCACAATTAAGTGAACATACCTTTGTAGCTATCACGTTAAAATCATTTCCTAACTTTGTAAAATATTTTTTATCCTCTTAAAATAAGTACACATAATAATCATTGACATAATTAATAGGTGATCAGATTTTGTAAACATAATATTGCAGATTTTTAGGTTTAATTTCAGATGTATGTATAAAAATGTTTTTTGTAGAGATAAATTTCATTCTGAAACCTTTTGTATACAACAAAACTTAGTGCTTAAATATGATAGAATAACACGGTTGAATGTGATGACAACATTTAAGGAATATCTTTATTTTAGGATTGTTTTTAGTTTGAATTTTTAAGTAAATATGTAATTCAGTTTTGTAAATATTTAGGTTTCTAGGTCACTTTTTGGAAGGGATTATGTATGGCTAATAGGCTAAGGTTTGTGTATGTTTGATGCTCGTAGGATATGGCCTCCCATGGGTTGTAGATCTAGGGTTTTGTGGAGTTTAGGCTGCGGGAAATTGTTATAGGTTAGGGTTGATAAGTTTGAAGGGTAAAGGTATTGGCTTGATGTGTATAGGGTAGGTTTTGACGTTTTGTGGCTGCTTGGTTTTGGAGAAGGTGTATGAGGGTTAGGGCGGATAAAGGTTGGGACTTTATGTGTTTAAGGTAATTTTGTGGATGTTTGGTTGAAGGATTGTATAAGGGATTGGATGAAGCATTACGCCAGAATAACAAAACAATAATGCTTAAAATTGTTATTTAACAACGTTTTTGGGATGCTTTTTATGTGAGCGCAATAGTGTATAAGGTTATATTTAACAATGTTTTTTGAAGTGCTATAGAAAGTAGAAATTAAACAGCGCTCACTGAAAAGCGACGTTAAATGTATACTTTCTAAATAAGATAACATCTCTCCCAGACATTCTATCAAACACATCACAAGCTTGCTCAACTTCACCATATTTATAATAGATTTGTTAAATCACCAAAACTTCAGCTACATTCAACCTTAACAGATTCCAATATTATAAAATAACATATGAGTAGTGAGATCTTATGCAAATTGTGCATTCTTTCTCCTCCAATTTGCAAGTCCTTACAGAGTGTTCATGTATTACTCAATGATCAATGCAAGCTGCATATACAAATAAAAAATATCATCTCTAAACAAATTGCAAAAGTTATAAAAAAAATACAAAATTAGTAGCAATTGAGAAATGATATTTATCATTATACTCAAACCCGTGTTTTCTAAACTAGTGAACCATAGCAAAAAACATAGAACATCATAGTTGCATAACTTCACAACAAATAAAGATCACACTATTAGTAAAATGTTTCCACCAAATTTTGATCATAAATAAACTAATTATTTTAAGAAAATAACGATTCAAATGCATCAAAGACTGAATCAAAAGAAATAAATGAATTAAAATAAGATAATGATTTACCTTATGCTTGAAGAGAAAAACCAAAAATCGATAAATTGCTTGAAGAGAGAAACTAAAAACAAACGCTCACTAAAAAAACGTTGTTAAACATATGAATGCATGATCTTTAACAGCGTTTGCTTCAATAAGCGCTGTTAAAGATAACACATTTGCTGTTAAAGATAACACATTTAACGATATTTTCTTTAATAAGCATTGTTAAAGATAACATATTTAACCGCGCTAAGTGAAGAAGTGTTATTAAATATATGAAGTATGACCTTTAACAATGCTTTCTTCAATAATCGCTATTAAAGATGACACTTTTAACGTTGTTTGCTTCAATAAGCTTTATTAATTCTCTTCCGCCACATATTTAACGGTGTTCAACATATAAGTGTTGTTGAATGAACATTGTTAAATATCAATTATGGCATAGTGAAGATTGGATATGTGGGTTTAGGGTTAATATGTAAGAACGAGGTTGCAACTAAGGGGTGGCTGAATTAGTTGACTTAAAAATTATGGCCAATTTTTATGCAAAATCAAGAGTTAACGCGCAGCGGAAAATATATGCAGAAAAATAATCAAGATAAAATGAAAGAGATGAGGGAGAAGAGAATACACAACGATTTTTATATTGGTTCACCTTCTAGTCCACCGAAGGCTACGTCCAGTACTCTTGCAGTACAAGAGATTTCTTCACTAAGAATTATGAGTTGTAATTACAATATCTCACCCCCATATTTCTATGTACCTTACACATTCTCTAATTCTTATTCACTCTTGGAAAACACATTTCCAAGTGATTCTAATCCCCTTTCTTTTCACACCCCGTGAAAGAAAGTATTCTGCAACAATGTTGAAGAATGTACAACAATGACAGATTGCCTTTACAAGTATGAAAGTAGTATAACTTACAATCCAATCAACTCTATATATATACCAAGTAATAATGCTCTTTGGAAAACTTTTAAACACTTCTACGCAACTTCAAAAAAATGACTTTGAAAGTTTGAGTGCATGTTGCAAAAAGTATACATAAATAACTTCAGAATAAGTTTAAGAGCTTTTGGAAATTGTATAAGAGTTGTGTGTTGTTGTATATTTGTGTTATGAGATTTAGAGCCTTTATATAGACTTTCCAAACACTCATGGTGCCTTTCTGAAAGTGTAGGAGTTGTTTGAAGTGAAGAGATTTTGTTTGGAGTGAAAACATTTCATTTTGAAATCTGAAATCTGATGCAACGGCTCTCAATAATTGATTAGTGAGAGTGGGTAATTGATTACCCAAACTCTCTGTCCACTATTCGTTTAAAATCGAATTATAGTAATCGATTACAACAATCTGGGTAATCGGTTACTCAACTTTTCAAAACTGGTAATCTGTTACTCAAAGACAGTAATGGATTACTCTGAATAGTTTTAAGTTGGATAACTCTTTTCTAACACACGTAACCTATTACTTAGATGAAGTAACCTGTTACACACTATTCTTGAAAATTGTTTGAAGTATTTTAAAGTGTTTCAACTTTCTGTAAAAATAGTTTGAGAAATACTACTTTGTATATTTAAGAGTTTTAGGATAGAAGTACCTATAGAGACTTAATCTAATTATCTTGAAGCTTTAATCTTCTTTGTCTTCATAAGTGTTCTTCCTTTTCTTATTTTTGGTGATGTTGGTGTCTTCATCAAAACCGTGCCAAAGTCAGGAGCAAAGATCTTCTTCACAATCTCCCTTTTTTTATGATGACCAACCAATATCTTCTTGACAATGTAGTTTTCTGAATTTTCTGAGAGTATCATATTTTGTGATATATCTTGACTTGTCTTGAGTATGCTCCCCCTATCTTGTATGCTCCCCCTTTCATTTGGAGTTAAGTGTCTGGAATAAAGTTTGACAGAAAATACGCTCTCCCAACTTTTCTTCCCCTTTTGACTTCATCAAAAAGTAGAAAAGCCAAGAGTCCAGCATAAGATATATAACTTACATGATGTATAACACAATAGATATAAAAATTAATGTAGCGCATATCACAATAGCATAATATCATAGCATAAAATCAAATATTGTTCAAACATAAAAGCATAGCATAGTAGTAGATGTTCAAAACATACAAATATTACAGACATAAAAAAAGATGTTCAGAATTATGCACTGATACAAACATAAAAACCTAGACACACTCTAAGACTCAGGCTCAGAACTATCTTCATCAACGTCCATACTGCTCATCTTAGAAGAGAGATGATGAAGTTCAAACAGGATCTGTTGGTTTTGAGTATCAAAGACATCCATCCGGTTTGAGATGTAGCCTCGAAGAGAAACCAACTCGTCCATTATCATCTGATTGGTAGGCATATCAGTAGATGAGGAAGATTGAGCAAGAAACTCAGAAGGTTGTGGTGCAGGAGGGTTAGGTTCTCTTTGATCAGCAGGTGCAGGTTGTCTATCAGATCGATGCCTATAAGAGCAACGATCACGAGGATCAATAGAGAAACCCATTTTGTGGACAACTTTCACATCAATCTTGCTTTAGCGAAGATTCAGAGGTACCTTGGTTTCACCATTAGTAGACACACCGAAATTTTCAAGAATGTTTGTTATGAAAATAGCATAAAGCAAGGACTTTGTGTTCCTCGAACGTTCCACATTTGTCGCATCATCATATGAGTCCAATTGATCTTGATGTTGAATTTCATAGCGTACATAAATTGGAGCTCTATGTCACTTATTTAAGAATTGTTTGAAAATTTTGGTAAGATGACATAGCTCAGTAGATAATGAAGCAAACGATCTTCGAGTTTGAGATGTCTAGCAGAGAGGATATCTCGATTTTTAACAGTTTCACCAAAGTCTTGCTGCTTACGCGCTTCAATTTCCTCTTTAGAAATTCTACACATAGAATAGTAGAATTCCTTACGATCATAGTTCTCCCATTCACACTGAAGACCGAAACCAACAGTGCAACCTTTAGTGGGTATTTTATAGCACAATGAAGTAAAAGTTTTATCATCTAAGACAATCTATTTTCCTTTCGCATAGGAAGTGAGATGATTTTTCCGAAAGTTCATGTTATAGTAGAATACTCGAACAAGTTCGGGATATATGTCGTTAGTTTCACAGCAAAAGTCAAAAAGGTTTTGTTGCTGCAAAAGATAAGGAAATAGACAGTCTTCAAATTCAAAATTCCCTATATTACCGTATTTTGGAGTAAAAATGGTGCGACCATGGAAGTGCTCATTGAATATCTTGCGTTGCTCATCATTAGCAAGAAGCCTTGTCAAATCCAGAGGGTTAGACTCCAAATATGTTGTTCCTTGACTCCTTTGAGATGTATTGGTGCATTGTTTCTTTGATCTAGAAGAATAAGCCATGGATTTGAGATTTTGAAATTTTAGGTTTTTGAGTTTTGGAGATTTGGGGTTTTTTTTATTCAAACCACTAATCACGAAAATGAATGGTTAGAAGTGTTTAGAATCGAAAATATGATAGGAATGGACACAAAAATCACCCAAAACGGTTTCGAAATGAAGTTTTTAGAGTGATAAAGGGGTATGCACGAGTGAGAGAGTAGTGAGGAAGAAGATGAAGTCTGAAAAATGCAAAAAAACCTATTTATAAGCACAGAGTAATCGATTACGCTACTTTGAGTAATTGGTTACTCAAATTGAAATTTTAAAATTTTCCAGACAGAAACTCATAGTAATCGGTTACTCATTTTGAGTAATCGGTTAGTGACTCCAATTTTTTTTTTCTTGTAAGCATACTGATGCACAGAAAATTTTATTTTAAGCATACTGATGCGCCGAAAGTTTTTGAACATCAATAAATATATTTAAGATCAAGTAGGCATGAGATAAACATAATGAAACAAACATATAATCATATAAACATATTAAGACAGGTAAGCTTCATCAAGAATGCCTAATTCAAGTCTAATTTTGTAAAAAGGTTCTTTTGCCAAGGGCTTAGTGAAAATGTCTGCAAGTTGGTTATGAGTATCAACAAATTCTACGGATACATCTTTCTTTTGAACATGGTCCCTTAGGAAGTGATGCCTTATATCTATGTGTTTGGTTCTAGAATGCATAATAGGATTCTTTGTAAGGTTTATAGCACTAGTATTATCACATTTCAGCGGAGTGCAGCCTAAGTCTAAGCCATAATCTCGTAATTGTTGCTTAAGCCACAACACTTGGGCACAACAACTACCTGCTGCTATATAT
>NC_032023.1:12622847-12624147 GCF_001865875.1 Lupinus angustifolius
AAGTACCACTTGTACTTTTCCTTTCAGATTTACATCCGGCAAAATCTGAATCCGAATATCCAACTAATTCACATATACTTCCTTTTGGATACCAAAGTCCAACTTTAGTTGTACCTTTAAGATATTTCATAATTCTCTTAACAGCAACTAAGTGTGATTCTTTTGGTTTATATTTATAACGTGCACACACATATACACAAACATGATATCAGGTCTACTGGCAGTCAAATATAAAAGAGATTCGATCATACCTCTATACTTTGATATTTCAATAATTTTTCCACTTTCATTGGTATCAATGTATGTGCTAGATCCCACAGGAGTAGCTATTGGCTTGCAGTCATCCGTATCAAATCTTTTTAGAAAATCTCTATAATACTTGGATTGACTTACAAAAATGTCATTATCAAGATGTTTGATTTATAGTCCAAGGAAGTAATTCAACTTGCATCATTTTGCCAAATTCACTACACAAATTTTCATTAGTAGAACCAAAAATAATATCATCTACATAAATTTGAACTAGTAAAGTATGATGATTTATTTTCTTTATAAATAGAGTAGTGTCGAGCTTCCCTTTGGTAAAACCTTTTTCTATCATAAAAGTTGTTACATGATCTTACCATGCTCGTGGAGCTTGCTTTAGACCCTAGAGGGCTTTCTTTAACTCATAGACATGAGAAGGATGTTTGTAATCTTCAAAACCAAGAGGTTGTTCTACAAACACTTCTTCTTGAATGTCGCCATTGAGAAAAGCACTATTGACATCCATTTGATATAACTGAAAATTAAAAGAACAAGCTTATGCAAGTAATAGTCTAATAGCTTCAAGTCTAGCAACCGGAGTGAAGGCTCATCAAAGTCTATACCTTCTTCCTGATTGTATCCTTGGGCTACTAGTCTAGCTTTATTTCTAACAATAACACCATTTTCATCAGATTTATTTCTAAAGACCCACCGAGTTCCAATGACATGCCTATTTTTCGGTCTAGCAACAAGTTCCCAAAATTCATTCCTCTCAAACTGGTTTAATTCTTCTTGCATAGCAAGAATCCAGTGCTCATCCATGATTGCATCATCAATCTTGGAGGGTTCTATCTGAGAGACGAAGGCCATGTTTAGACAAGCATCAAGCATTCTACGAGTAGTTATACCTTTACTTATATCACTGATGATGTTGTGAATATGATGATTTTGATGAGTTCTCCATTCTTTTGGTAGATCTTAGAGAATATGCTCTTCTTGAGAAGATAGATTATCATCCATTCTCAATTCTTCAGGTTCAGTTGTAATATCAACA
>NC_032023.1:12624247-12663634 GCF_001865875.1 Lupinus angustifolius
TTTGGTTTTCTACCTTTGAAGAGTTCATAGGGGGTTTTCTTAAGAATAGGTCTTATAAGAACTCGATTCGAAACATAACACGTAGTGCTAACTACATCAGCCCAGAAGTATTTTGGGAGGTTAGTTTCATTTAATATTGTTCGAGCCAATGCTTCTAAGGATCAAATATTTCTCTCTACAACACCATTTTGTTGAGGTGTTTTAGGAGCATAAAAATTATGGTTGATCCTATGATCATCACAGAATTCCTCAAAAGAGGAGTTTTGAAATTCTCCCCTATGATCACTTCGTATAGTAGCGATTTTTAGAGATTTTTCATTTTGAACTCTTTTAGCATAAATGCTAAAGGCTTTGAATGCCTCATTCTTATGAACTAAGAATAGAGTCCAAGTATATATCTAGAAAAATCGTCCACTATAACTGGAGCATAATAATTTCCACCAAAACTTTTTGTCCTTGAAGTAATTGTAATAGTCTATCGGAAGAAACCATGTGCTTTGATTTGAAAGAGGTTTTTGTTTTTTTACCCATTTGACAAGCACTGCATAGTTTATCTTTAACAAACTTCATTTTGGGTAAACCAACAACTAAATCTTTCTTAATGAGTTTATTCAAATGTTCCATGTGAATGTGAGCAATTCTTCTATGCCAAAGGCATGCATCATGATTATCATTTGCTACTAAACCTGTTATAGGTAAAGCAAAATCCATGTCAATCATATATATATTATTTATTCTCTTACCAATAAGTTTAGAATTATTTGAATCCTTACTTTCATTGATGCACTTACCTGGATAGAACGCCACATGAAAGGTTGTGCTTAGAAGGTTGTGCTTGAGTCCTTCAACATATAGTACACCTTCTATAGTTGTTGAGGGTGGCTTTCCAATTCTACCAACTCCAAGAATTCTTCCCTTGTTGTTGTCACCATATGTGACATATCATTTGTCCCTTGTAGTACGGACAGAGAATTTACTTTTATCGCTTGTCATGTATTTTGAGCAGCTGCTATCCAAGTACCATAAATTGCAGGCGGCTCTCCAATTTTCCTACAAAACAAATTAAGTTTTGTTAGGTATCCAATATTCTTTGGATCCTAGATGGTTAGTATTGTTCTCAACCCATTTAAATTTTCCTAAGGGTACACCATCTTTTATAATTATGCACGTGTTTGGTGTATGCCCATGAATTTTACAGTATGTGCATATGGGTTGATGAATGTGTATCTTAGATTTTTCAAATGCATGAGTACTTTTCTTTTGAAAAATTATTTTCTTTTGGACACTGGGTTTCTTGAAACCATGGCTTTTTGAATAGCTAAGACCTCTCCCGTCTGTTGAGTGTCTTTGATCATTAATATTTTTTTCTAAACTTTTACCCCTCTTGTTTAGCTTATTAAGTTCAAGACTTAATGTTGATACTTTGTTTTTAAGAGTGATGCGGTTTAGACAAGAGGGTGATGAAGGTTTGTTTCTAAATGCATCTAATTCAGACTTTTGTTTTAGAAACATTTTTGTTAATTTGACATATTCATCATGCAAGTCATTAAATGCAGATTGAAGTTCAGAAGAAGAAAATAGATTAGATTCGTTTACCTCTTCATCATCAGAATGATGAGATGCCATAAGTGATAGATGTGCTCGCTCTTCATTTTCTATTTCAGATGTAGAACTGGTATCATTATCTTCCCAAGCAATGTATGATCTTCGTCCAGTCTTCATATCATTCTTTCCTTTAAAAGAATCCTTTTTCAAATTTGGGCAGTCCATCTTCATGTGACCAGGTTTGCCACATTCAAAACATGTAAAGTTTTGACTTGAGGTGGAGGCATCATTGTTCTTGGTGAATTTCTTTATTTGACCAGTCTTTGTGCCTTTGTTCCTTTTTAGGAACTTGCTAAATTTCTTCACGACGAGATTCATATCTTACGTATCATCTTTTTCTGATTCATCTCTAGATGAGTCATATCTATCCACTGTTGCTTTTAGAGAAATATTCTTCTTCTTCTTTTCTTGCTCCTCATGTTGATCAATTTGGCTAAGTTCTATTTTGGATAAACTTTTCTTTTCAGAAATTGCAGTTACCTTTGGTTTCCACATTCTGGTGAGTGATCTTAGAACTTTCAAGTTCAATGCACTATTTGATAGAACTTTTCCAAGTTCAATAAGGTGATTGGTAAGGTGAGTAAAACTCTTTTGTAAATCAAGAATTTTTTCTCTAGTCTTCATACGAAATATTTCGCATTCCTGGGAAAGAGTGTTGAGTCTCGACCTTTTCACTTCCTCTGTTCCTTCGTGTGTGGTCTCTAGAGTATCCCACATTTCTTTTGCATACTTACAATTTGATACTATAAATAATTCATCAATACCAAGTCCGGAGGTGAGGATGTTCTTTGCCTTTAAATCATATTGCACCTTCTTTTTGTCTTCATCGTTCCATGAAGATTTTGGCTTTATTTCTCTTATACTATTGATAACAGTAAAGGTTATATGTGGTCCTTCTTCAATGGCATTCCATATGTCCAAGTCTTGAGATTCAATAAAGATCATCATTCTTATTTTCCATAAATCATAGCAGTCTCCAACAAAGCTTGGAGGGCGGTTTATGTTGGAACTTTCTCATAGGAATGATCTTGAGGCCATCTTGATATAGGATCAGACTTGAGAATATCTTACTCAAATATAGCTCTGATACCAATTGTAAGAACGAGGTTGCAACTAAGAGGGGGTGAATTAGTTGACTTAAAAATTATGGTCAATTTTTCTGCAAAATCAAGAGTTAACATGCAGTGGAAAATATATGCAGAAAAATAATCAAGATAAAATGAAAGAGATAAGGGAGAAGAGAATACACAGTGATTTTTATACTGGTTCACATTTTAGTGCACCAAATGCTACGTCCAGTACTCTTGTAGCACAAGAGATTTCTTCACTAAGAATTATGAGTTGTAATTATAATATCCCGCCCCGAGATTTCTGTGTACCTTACACACTCCCTAATTCTTATTCACTCTTGGAAAACACATTTTCAAGTGAATCTAATCCCCTTTCTTTTCACACCCCGTGAAAGAAAGTATTCTGCAACAATATTGAAGAATGTACAACAATGGCATATTGTCTTTACAAGTATGAAAGTAGTATAACTTGCAATCCAATCAACTCTTCATGTATACCAAGTAATAATGCTCTTTGGAAAACTTTTAAACACTTCTAAGCAACTTCATAAAAATAATTTTGAAAGTTTGAGTGCAAGTTGCAAAAAGTATAGAAAAATAATTTCAGAATAAGTTTAAGAGCTTTTGGCAATTGTATAAGAGTTGTGTGTTGTTGTGTGTTTGTGTTGTGAGATTTAGAGCCTTTATATAGACTTTCCAAACACCCATGGTGTTTTCTGAAAGTGTAGGAGTTGTTTGAAGTGAAGAGATTTCGTTTGGAGTGAAAATATTTCATTTTGAAATCTGAAATCTGATGCAACGACTCTCAGTAATTGATTACCCAAACTCTCTGTCCACTGTTCATTTAAAATCGAATTAGAGTAATCAATTACAGCAATCTGGGTAATCGGTTACTCAAATTTTCAAAACTGGTAATCTATTACTCAAAGACAATAATGGATTACTCTGAACAATGTTAAGTTGAATAACTATTTTCTCATACACGTAACCTGTTACTTAGATGAAGTAACCCGTTACACACTATTTTTGAAAAATGTTTTAAGTATTTTTAAAGTGTTTCAACTTTCTTTAAAAATAGTTTGAGCATTACTACTTTGTATATTTAAGAGTTTTAGGATAGAAGTACCTATAGAGACTTAATCTAATTATCTTGAAGCTTTAATCTTCTTTGTCTTCATAAGTATTCTTCATTTTCTTATTTTTGGTGATGTTGGTGTCTTCATCAAAATCGTGCCAAGGTCAGGAGCAAAGATCTTCTTCACATAATAGGCCTCAATTGGTATGTGGAGATTGGAGGTTGATCTCGGCTTGGCTGTATGGGAGGATTGTGTAAGTTGATGATGAAGAAGATGTAATAGATATGGAAAGGGGAAGCGCCACAAGCAAGGGGTGCTTAATAAGCTAGGATAGTCCACCACATGCAACGATGCTTGATAAGAACATGAGGATTGGCCACGGCCAAGATAGGGTTTAGGAGAATTCTCAACTAAACAAAAACACAAAGTTTTACTCAGATTTAACTTGTTTTTCATTAATGAATAATGACAAACATAAATAACAAATTCGGTTGCCCTTGGGCTACCAAGAAAAGACTAAGTCTAAAATCTTAAACTACAATTAACTTTGAAAAAGAAATCCTAACTACTCATGTAACTTAATTTTTGTTGGGATTTGGGTTTTGGCTGATTTCCCTTGCTTTTAGCCTTGACTTGAACTTGGACTTGAAAACTTCACTTGTTCAAATCAACCTTGATTTGTGTTGAGGTGATTCAGCCATGTGGTCAAATAAATTCAAATTTGAATTTGTCAAAAAATTTGAGTTTTTGTGGGACAAAGTTGTTGGCCGAATTTGTGAATATATCCCCTCCATGCTATCTTTGGTTTGAATTGCCTTGACCACCTTATCAATTCTATGTTGCTAGCTGCCCACCTTAGCTTCATTTTTATCTTCTCTTTGATTTGAGTCTTGCCTTATATTAAAGATTTCACCATATGTTGATTTGAATCTAAACTGATTAGGGAAGGAAATTTAATAAATCTTCATCTTTATCTTCAAGGAAAATAGAAATGGAACTTCCTAAATCAAGCTTGTTGATCCTCCTAGTTTGTAGCCGTGTTGTTTCCATGTCACCTCTTGTGTGAGTGTCCAATTCCTTCATATTGTCTTGTCTTTAAACATGCCATGTCTAAACAAAACTCTTGGCCACTATTAGATCATGTTACGAGGAATTACTAATTAAATTCTCAACCCTCACAGTACAAGAATTTAATGGAAACTAAATAAAATACTTTAGCAAATAATTAAATTTCTAAGACTAAATATAAATCTTAAGACTATCAATGAGAATTAAATTCTCATTTATTAAACTTAAGCAAATAAATTAACTAAAAACTATCATAATTTCCTTTCAAGAATATGGATTCCAAGTGACTCTCCTACTTATATGTTTGTCCTCCACAAATCATAGGTTAGCCCCCTTGGTTTACATCAGGGTGCACACCCAAATTAAGTACTACATCTATTACCTATATATCTATATAAGAATAGAATGAGCCAGTAATATTACCAACATAGATAACTCCTATGACTGACACCTACCATCTTTAAGGGTTATATTTGTCATTGCAAAAAATTTCTTTTAATAAAATTTTTTTGTCCTTTAATCAATAATAGAAACAAAGGGTGGAGAAACCAAGGGTATTTTCACTTCTCTTTCTTACAATTCATTCTTTTCCTTACAAAACATACTACTACACGGTGAAGAAACCAAGGGTCTTTTTAATTTGACTCTTTTCAATTTCTTTCTTGCAGATTAATTACCTTAATTTCTTTTTCTCTCACATAAACCAATGTTCTTCCTCTCCTACTCCTAAAACATTTCATTTCAATCACCTCCTAGGAAAACCAAACTCGACATTAGTGTTTCTTCACCTAGAGAAGAGCTAGATTTTCAAATCCTCAACCACAAACTCAAATCTTCTTACTAAAGGTTAATCCATCTCTTTCTATATCTTAATATTTTCTCTTCTTCTTTATTACACTTTTCCTTCATAGCTTACAAACTTTCTTTCTTAATAATTGCTCTCTTTATATTCAGGCAATTATTAACTCTCATTTTATAGGCTGTAAAGTTCTTCCATAATCCATTGTAGCTGACTTTATCCTAAAGGTAATGACTTATATTTTCTTCTTTCACTTTACTCTCACTTAAATTTTCAAACTCATGAATAAAAAATTCAAATATTCATGAGTGTGACACCCATTTTTCGTCCATTTACTTTACTCTCTATTTGTAAAGAAACCATTTTTACATCTCAATATATACTTTTCTTTTTAATTTCCAATTTTTACATCTTAATAATTTCTATTTCTCAACCTATGCATCCTAAGATATGATACAATATAAGATATTTTCTAGGAGATGGTTGTAATTATTATTTTAGGTGTTTATTATTACTTTATGTTAATAATGTTTTATTAAAATGTCAAGAATTACCATTTTGGTTGAACTAAATTTCAAGCACCACTTTATTAAAAGTTTCAGAATCTGATCCTTGTCTTAATATTTGATTGACAATTTAAATATAAACATTTTTAATCTGAATGATGTTCTAAAAAGTTACACAGTCTGATTTCATGTTGTTGGTTGGTATATTGGGCAAGTTGTTTTTCTATTGTCAATGAATAATAGCTTTCATTCTAATGTTCATCACTTCTATCAAGGGATTCCAAAAATAAAAAGTCTACACCAATGAATATGAGTACAACACCTCTATCACAAATCTCTTTAAATAGTTTATATCAAAGAGATCAATGTTTTGCTTATGAAATTACAAATAGAGCTTCAAGTTCTAAATCTCATACTCAACCTAGTACCATCCATGACTATACAAGGAAAAAAAGATTTATAAATCAAACATCATTAGGCATAAATATAATGAATAGATATGGGACCCTGTATGAAGATGAACCTAACAGCAATATGGATAAAGGTAAAGAAAATTTCTTATTATATTCATCAACTCAAAGTTACTTCTGTGATGTCAACAACGAAGATGATAAAAAATTTGATATTACTATGGAAGGTATTCACTTCAGATTTAATTAATGCTGCAATTTCTTTTAATGCTTACTATTTTTTTTAATTTACACTAATAATTTTAATGTTGACATTTTTCAGAGGTAAATATTTAATACAGCTCAGAAGATGACAAATTCATCTATAACATCAACATTTGACAAGAATCAAGGCTATTTAAAAATATTTTTATATTTTTTCAATATGAGGTATAAATATAGATTTTGACTCAAAATTTTCCTCCTAGGATATTTTGATATTGGTGATCCTGTTATCAAATGTCAACATTGTGGAGCATGCATATGGTATCAGGAACGAAAGCGAAAACATAGAAATGTTACAACTCCTAAGTTTGAATTATGTTATGGTGATGGAAGAATACAATTCCATTATTAGAAACATCGCCTCCATTCCTTCATCATCTACTCTTTGATATGAACTTCACTGATAGTTTGAATTATCAAGAGAATATTCGTTTATACAACATGATGTTCGCGTTCACATCTTTCGGGGCAAAATTTGATAGATCTATCAATAATGGTAGAGGTCCACCAATAATCAGGATACATGGACAACCATATTACCGCATTGGTAGCATGTTGCCTTTGCTTGGGCAATTCCCGAAATTTGTACAACTATATATCTATGATAAAAAGCATGAAATTCAAAATAGAATGGAAGGAATAAGGTTAATAAATAATACATACTTTACACTTTTGATCATAATTTCTCTATCCTAATACCTATTATTTATTTATTTTAATGTATTCTAATAGGAATAATAAGGTTGATCCACAAGTAGTTTTGCATTTATCAAAGATGCTAGATGAGAACAAAGTCCATGCAAAGTCCTTCAGAATGGCAAGCGAAAGATTGAAAGATGGTGATGTTTTGAACTAAAAATTGAAACTAATTGCTGAAAGAAATTCTGATGGGAGAATAAATAACTTACCGATTATTTATGAAGTTATTGTTTTAATAGTTGGAGATATTGACTCAACATCACAAAGGGATATAATTATGGAGACACAAAGTGGCCAATTGAAAAGAATTGATGAATTACATGCCAGTTATTTGGCTTTCCAATATCCGTTGTTGTTTCCATATGGAGAAGATGGTTATAGAAATGATGTTTGTCATAGACTTAGAGCATATTCTCATACTAGAAAACAGAATCGTGTAACCGTAAGAGAATGGATGTCATTTAGATTGCAGGATAGAAAAAAATGAGGCACAAACTTTGTTGCGTTCCAGAAGATTATTCCATCAGTTTTTAGTTGATGCTTATACTATGGTGGAATCTGAAAGGTTGTCTTTTATCAAAAGAAACCAAAAAAACTAAGGGTGGATAAATATAGAAATTTGAGTGAATCTCAACCACGAAACCAAACTCAAGCATCTAATATGGGAAAAAGAGAGATATTACCTTCAACTTTTGTTGGTAGTCGTAGATACATGGATCAATTATACTTTGATGGGATGGCCATTTGTAGTTCAGTCGAATTCCCTGATTTGTTTTTAACAATGACATGCAATCCTAATTGGCCAGAAATTATCATATTTGTTAAGCCTATGGGTTTGAAACCACATGATCGACCAGATATCATCACAAGGGTTTTCAAAATGAAATTTGAAGAATTACTTCAAGATTTGAAGAAAAGACATGTTCTTAGTAAAGTACTTGCATGTAAGTATATACCCTAAAATGAATCATTCCCTTATTGTTGTAGTTTTTTTGGTATGCATGTAAATAGTTTGACATAATCCTCACTCTATTTTATTCTATTTTTTCAGATATATACACAGTTGAATTCCAGAAAAGAGGTTTGCCACATGAACACTTCCTAATTTTTTTGCACCCGTCTAATAAATACCCAACTTGATGATATTGACAGAATTATCTGTGCTGAAATTCCAAATCAAAGTGATGATCCTGAATTATACAACTTGGTCAAATCATATATGGTTCATGGTCCATGTGGTTATGGCAATAGGTCTTCTCCATGTATGAAAGATGGTAAATGCTCTCGATATTTTCCAAAACAAATTCAACAAACTACAGTTGTTGATGAAGATGGTTATCCAGTTTATAGAAGAAGAGATAATAGAAACATTGTTGAAAAAATGGTATTTCTCTTAACAATCGTTATGTTGTCCCTTACAACCAATAACTATTACAGAAATACCAAGCACACATTAATATGGAGTGGTGTAACCAAATTACTTCAATTAAGTACTTCTTCAAGTATATCAACAAAGACTATGATAAGATCACATATGTTATTACAACAAAAGAAAATGGTGGATCGCAAAATCAAGCAAACATTGATGAGGTTAAACAATATCTTGATTGTAGATATGTATCACCATGAGAAGCATGTTGGAGGATTTTTAGATTTCCAATTCATGGAAGACAACCTGTAGTAGAAAGATTGTCCTTTCATCTTCCAGGAGAACAACTAGTGTACTTCCATGATAATGAGAACATTGATAACATACTTTCAAGACCAACAGTATTAGAGTCCATGTTTACATATTGGATGGAAGCTAATCAATAATATCCAGAAGTTCGAAATTGAAGTTATGCTCAATATGTGTCTAAATATGTTTATGTCAAAAGGAACAGGTGTTGGAAACTAAGAATATCAGGTTATACAATTGGTAGATTAATTTGGGGTTCTCCATGCACTGGTGAACTATATTATCTTAGGATGATGATGACAGTGGTTAAGGTTCCAACCATTTATGAAGATATTAAAACAGTTCCAAACATTCAATATTCTACATTCAGGGATGCATGTTTTGCCATGGGTTTACTGAAGGATGATGGAGAATATATTGATACTTTAAGAGAAACCAAAGATTGGGATTCTGGATTCTACTTGAGGAAGTTATTTGTGACAATGTTGTTATCAACTTCTATGAATAAACCATATTAGGTTTGGGAAGAAACATGGCAATGGTTAGTTGATGGAATTCTTTACAATCAAATAAATATTTCTAATAATCAAGGTACACTTTAATTACATTTTAACTATTACTTTTCTTATATGTATTCATCCTTTTTTACAATCATTAACCACTTTTTTGAACATTTGTAGGATTGGTGCTAAGTAATGAACAATTGCAAAATCCTCCAATGTCATACCCAAATGGATATATCACAAGTCATTTGGGCAATAGACTGATATATGAAGAACTTAATTATGATACTAATGAATTAAAGGAAAAGTTCAATCTTCTTTTCCAATCTCTTACAAGTAGCTCTTTTGCTTACCTAAGTATAAAGTTAGTATTGTTTCTTCATTATGTAATGTTAACATAAAATTTGACATATTCATATGATACAGTACAGAGGAGCAATCTAAAATATTTCATACTATCATCCAAGATGTAAATCGTCAAGAAGATCGTATATTTTTCTTATATGGTTATGGAGGAACTGGTAAAATCCATATGTGGAAAACTCTAACATATGCATTGAGATCTCAGAAACAGATTGTACTAACTGTTGCTTCAACCAGGGGATAGAACAGCTCATTCAAAATTCCTGTTCCAAGTCTTGAGAATTCTATTTACAACGTTCATGAGGGTTCTGAACTTGTTGACTTATTGAAACAAACAAAGCTAATTATATGGGATGAAGCTCTAATGTCGCATAAGTTTTGTTTTGAAGCACTTTATAGAAGTCTTGCAGACATAATGTGTACAACATCAAATGAATCAATCTTATTTGGAGGAAAGGTTGTAGTTTTTGGAGGTGATTTTAGACAAATTTTGCTAGTGATTCCAAGAGTGTGTCGTTCGAATATTGTACATGCAACTATCAACTCATTTTATCATTGGCATCAATGTAGAATTTTAACACTTTCAAAGAACATGTGTTTACAAAATAATGACAAGCATCCGAAATTAAGGAATTCTCGGAATGGATACTAAAGGTTGGAGATGGAAAATTATCTAAACCTAATGATGGTTGTGTTGAAGTTGATATTCCAGAAGAACTTTTGATTCTTGATTTTGATAACCCAATTGATGTGATAGTGTCTAGCACTTATCCGAACCTACAACATCACTACAAAGAGGAAGAATATTTGAATCTAAGTCAATACTTGCATCAACAATTGAGATTGTTGATCAAATCAATGAATATGTTCTAAGTATAATTTCAGGTACATTTTTATTTTTCCTCTTCAACTTTTTAGTATTACATATACAATATATTTGTTACAATTATAGTACTAAATGTTATATTCTATAACTATAGGTGAAGAAAACGAATACCTAAGTTCAGATTTAGTTGATATGTCTGATGCTAATGAAATTGAAGCAGTCAACATACTAACTCCAGAATTTCTAAACACACTTTCAACCTCTGGTCTTCCCAATCATAAAATCAAGTTGAAGGTTGGAGCTGAAATAATGTTGTTGAGGAATTTAGATCAAGCAGAAGGATTATGTAATGGAACAAGACTGGTGGTGACTAAAATGACAAACCATGTACTTGAAGCAAAAATCATGTCAGGTAAAAACATTGGACACATCATATATATCCCTCGTATGTCAATGTCTCCATCTCAATCTTTATGGCCTTTCAAGCTTATTAGAAGACAATTTCCTATAATTGTTTCATATGTTATGACAATCAATAAATCTCAAGGGAAATCATTAGAGAGTGTGAGCTTATATCTACATAGACCAGTGTTCAGTCATGGTCAATTATACGTAGCTATTTCAAGAGTTCAAAGGAAGAAGGGACTAAAGATATTGATACATTATAAGAATGGTCAGCCACTAAAGTCGACAACAAATGTAGTTTATAAAGAAGATTTCCAAAAACTATAATAGGTATTACACACCTTATCTTATATTGTATTCTACACTTTTGTTCATAATGACTTTTTTATTCAATATAACATTATCTAAACCATGCTTTTTGTCAACAACTCTAATTTATCATTCAAATACATAAAAATCATCTTCCATGAATTAATAATAACCAAAATTTAATTTAGAATTTACTTTTCACTGTTTAAATAAATTAACGCAAAACACATTACCACTCGTGCGAGTGCACTAGTATCTCACTAGTATATATATAAGAAAAAAATGTTTATCATGACAAGTGTCAATTTCTCCTTCACTTTTTCCTTCCAAAATGTGTCTATATTTTTATCATAAACTCTTACATATTGTATCATATGACTCTTTGTTTAGTTCATGTGACCATTCTTTTTCAATACATCTCACCATATTATAACCTTTGCCACTTGTCAGCTCGTGGGGGAATCCCACCCAAAAACCTTCATTACATGCAAGGCATCTCATCTCTCATGTGTCATGACCTCATTAATTTCTTCTTAAAATATATGTGACTTAAGTTACTTTTCGAGTCCAAACATATTAAACCTTCATTTTCTAGAGTTTCACATTAAAAAATTATTAATTTCTTCTTAAAATACATGTAACTTAAGTCATTTATTTTACTAATGTATTTGAGCAAGTTTGAATTATGTGTATGCACAAGTAACATGTATATTCTTAACTATGTGAATGCATGAATTAACATGTGTGCTCTTAGTTATACTAATGCACGGGTAACATATATATTCTTTCTTAACCATGCAATACAAAAAAATATTGTCTCGTACATATACACGAGTAACTTACTAGTATATTTGATGTCATTGTGCTCTCTGCTCTTATTGCTAAAAACTGTGACCTTTCCTTTCAAATCTCTTTCTCTGCCTCATTCATCACTATATTAATTGTAAGAAAAAACAAACTATTTTTTAACTATTACAATTATTTTATTTTTATGTTTTTCCCTTATCCAATAATATCTTTGAACTCCGACTCATTCCAAAATCATAATATTTAAATACTCCATAATGATTTTTAATCTTTATATATATATATATTATCTCTTTATAATAATTATTATTTATTTTTATTCATAAAGAAATTATGATTGCATTTTACATACAAATGTGAAAAGGCAAACAAATTACATTGCAAGGACCCTGTGATTTTAAAGTTCAAAATATTGATTAAAAAGTTTTTATATTTAGGAATTAATTTAAAAATTCAAAAATATATTAGGAATAGGTAATAATCTAATTTATTTAAAAGTTGATTGATAATCTATAGCACATTTAAAAAAAATGTAACCAATAAGATAACGTGGAGCTCATAATAATGAAGCAGACTCAAATGTATATATGTATAAGCCTTTACACGTGTTCATATCAAATTAAAGTAATGCTAAAAATATTGTGTAGATGATAACTTTGATCCGAGAATAATCCATGAAACTCATACCACTAAAACAAGACCAAATTATCTAGAAATCTGAGAAACTATTATTGCTTACTATTTTAAATTTTATGTGTAATTATATAAAATTATGCAACATTACGAATTTTATGTGTAATCACATTTAAACTACCCATTTTATCTTCATTTTTTATATGATGAAAAAGATAACAAAAAAAACCACTAATAGTGAGTCTAGTGTCAAATTTTAATTTGGCTGCCTAGTTGCCACGGTCATACACAAGTGTCAAATATTATAGAACCCACCAACCAATCACACACCTCTTTCTCTTGATAAGTGAATCTGGATGGAATCGATCTTATTTCCCGTGTTATGAGAACTGAACTGGACAATCTGATTAGTTTGATCATTTACTAGATTTAAAAAAGTTCTATATTGCAGTTTTAAATAAATGAGAGTTAGACCGCTTTGAACCGGAGAAATTCCGGTTCAATCGTGTTAAACCCGTTTAAACCAAATTAACCCAGAAAATACACCAGTTTACTTAAAATTAAAATTAAAATAAAACAATACTCTAATATTTTGTTTTACTACCATCCAAAAAAGATGAAGGGATTATTATTTCAATATAATTATACATAATTATTAATTATATAAAGTTTTACATTTATATATAACTATATATTTATAGATAAAAAATATTAATTATGTATGGAATCACCCGGTCAGACCGAACAATTTAATTATTTAAACTGGTTAAACCTAATATGGGGTCTCTGCCGATTTAACGTCCAGCTCATGTTTCACAATATTGCTTATATCATCCTAAAGAAGGATTGGGATCATCAACCCTGAATAGTATTCTATTTCATATCTCAAGCCAAACAAAATGTGACCTTTTGTTTTTAATTTTTTTCTTTTATTTATTGGCAAAATGTGATAGGTTTGGGATAGGGAATGAGACACCGTTGAGGACAAATGATTTTGTCCTCTAAAGAAAGAAACAAATGCACCTAGATTTTGTGAGGAAGATTATAGACTTAATATGTATAGTATAAATGTTTTTTACACCGTCAACAAATCATTTAACATTGATTTATTAATTATCATTGATTTTTAAACAAAAATAATACAAATCAATAGTAGAGGGTGTACTAAGTGTTGACAATGTAAGGTACATAGATTTTAAAAAACTCCATTATTATATTGATCATCATCTATATTTAAACATTATTAATTATTAAATATAAATAAATATTATATGATGTATTGAATTTGTATAAATCCTTAAATTGACAATATATAAATATTACATTCTTTAACTATCTTATTATTGGTTCAAGTTAACTTATAAAATATTACATAATTCAATTTTTATTAAATTGTAATAAATCTATGAGAAAAATGTGTATCTACTTACCTATGAGTTTTATAGTCAATCAATACATTATTTATTATTCATATTTAATTATTATTGTCTCTTATAAAATAAGTAGTCTAAATAAATAGTAAATAATACAGTAATTATATAAAAAACTTTAAATGACAATGTATACATTCAACACTGCTTCTTACATTTAAATTTCGTCTCTCTCTCTCAATTTTAAACTTTGGTTAACTTGGCCATAATTTTCTAGTTAGCACAAGTCACAGCACAAACTCCGCCTCTCAAATCAAATCCAAAACACACAAAATACCCGTTATTATTATCAATAAAAATTACTCAACCATTACTTCAAATTTCACCACCGTTTATTTTCTTTTACCCAACCCAACCTCATAGTTTGTATCCTCCGCATTAATTCGGTGAAACTGATGCCGAAAAACTCAACTTTACCCGAACAAAATCCCAATCCCATGGAGAACAACCTTCACTTTCAGCAGCAGGTAAGAGAAGCCGGCGCAGCTGGAACTTCCAGTCGTGGTGGTGGTGGGCCAGTAATCTCAGTCTCCGGTGGGTTAAAAACAGAGGAGGAACACGGCGAAGAAGAAGACGGTGACGGCAATTCCACCGCCAATCGATGGCCCCGTGAAGAAACAACGGCCTTGCTCAAGATAAGGTCTGAAATGGACACCGCCTTCAGAGACATCAGCCCCAAAGCCCCTCTCTGGGAACAAGTATCCAGGTCACTACTTACTTAAAAACTTTTGTTACGTTTATTCGATTCGGACAACTTCTCGCGACACCTGATAGAAAAAAAAAGTTATGCAACAGTGTAACCGTAAGAATTTTATTCTTTAGTTGTTGAGATTATTTTTTCATTCCTTTATTTACTACTAGTGTTACATACTTGTATAGTTGTATTTATGTAATATATAGTCTATGTGTATGACTTTATGATATGCTGAACAATTGAAGTGAAATAATGTAATGATTTGGAACTAATGGTTCAGGAAATTATTGGAGCTAGGATATAATAGGAGTGCTAAGAAGTGCAAAGAGAAGTTTGAGAATATTTACAAGTACCATAAGAGGACTAAAGGAGATCGTTTTGGAAAATCCAATGGCAAAAATTATAGATTTTTTGAGCAATTGCAAGCATTAGATAACAACACACTTTCTCTTCCTTCTCATTCATCTTCTTCATTAGATGGACAAGTAGGAAAAACCACAACATCTTATGCAGTACTTAACAATGTTAATGTTATCAAAGATGCAGTTCCGTGTTCCATTAGATACCCCGGTGGAAACAGGGTCGACGTTGACCATAATAACTCCAGTTCAACTAATTCTTCTGCAAGCGAAGCGTCAAGGGAAGGGAAAAGGAAGAGGTTGACACAGTTTTTTGAGGGGATGATGAGGGAAGTGATAGTGAATCAAGAAAGATTGCAAAGGAAATTGATGGAGGTGATGG
Source organism: Lupinus angustifolius (assembly GCF_001865875.1). Taxonomy (NCBI): domain Eukaryota; kingdom Viridiplantae; phylum Streptophyta; class Magnoliopsida; order Fabales; family Fabaceae; genus Lupinus; species Lupinus angustifolius. Next base: position 12,640,134 of record NC_032023.1, read on the forward strand.
ATAAGTGTGAGAAGGAACGAATTGCGAGAGAGGAAGCATGGAACATTGAAGAGTTGGCGAGGATTAAGAGGGACCATGAGCTTCTTGCTCATGAAAGAGCAATTTCTGCAGCAAAAGATGAAGCAGTGCTTGCCCTTTTGAAAAAAATCACAGAAAACACTGGTACAGTGTTGCACTTACCCGAGAGAATAGCTGTTCAAGATGAGAAAGAAAAGAACAACAAGCAAGAAAATGGTCATAATGTTGTTGTGAATAATGGAGGGGATGTTGTGGATAAGGATAAACAACAAGAGTGTGGAAATGTTAGTGTTGGGAGTTTCATGCAGACGAGTTCATCAAGGTGGCCTAAAGATGAAGTGGAAGCTTTGATTACATCGAGGACAGAGATGGAATTGCAGTGTCAAGGTACTGGATCTAAGGGACCTCTTTGGGAGGAGATTTCTTCTGCAATGAGAAGTATGGGCTGTGATAGAAGTCCAGAGAGATGCAAAGAAAAATGGGAGAACATAAACAAGTATTTCAAGACAATTAGGGAGAAGGATAAGAGGAAGCCCGAGGATTTAAAAACCTGTCCTTATTATCACCAGCTGGAAGCTTTGTATAGTAGTAAGAAGCCTAAGGAGGTGGATGAATCAGATGGCAATTCTAGCAATGAGTTGAGGCCCAAGGAGCTATTGTTGCATATTATGGGTAGTCAAGAAGAGAGATCACAGCAACTAGAGTCATCATTCGAAGATCGTGACAGAGAACATGGATGATCAGAATCAGCAGGGAGATAATGAAGATGAGTATCAGATGGTTAGTGCTAATAGTCCTTCAATAGCAATCACGGCTTGAATTGAAATTTGAAGTGACTACCTAATGTTGAAACTTCTTATGTCACACAACCAATGCGGGGTTTGATCTTTTGTATTTTGAATGCCTTAACCAAACTCGGGTAGCGAGGGATGGGTTGATATCATCAAGAGAGGCTGTGCTTCCAAGCAGAAGTAAGATTGTCTTGCTGTTCTTGGTAGAATACAGTATAAAACTATAAACCAATCTCATGGATGGTGTCTGTCTTTTGTATGTACTATATATTACATTTTATCTTCAATCAGATTTGTTGAGTGAAAATGATATAAGGAAAAGATGAACAGAGAAAGAGAGATTTGTATGCATTTAAAAAAATAAAGACTTGGGAGTGTAATTCAATATTATAAAGTTTTCCCTAGACGTTTGTAAACCCATGTGCCATGTGTGCTCATGTGGGACATGGTTGGATCTGCTTGTTTGTGTCAATAAAGAAAGATGTGTTATGATGATTATATATAAGATACATTCATTTTAGTTTTACATTGAGCTTTTAATTATATTTATATTAAGCCTCAAGCTACCCTAGAGGAGAGATCGGTTGGTTAATGACAAGTTGAAGGAATGAAGATTGTTTATCTATAGCTGCATACATTTGCTTGTATTTTTTGTTCTAGTTTTGCTTCAAACTCTGAAACTTGATAGATGTATTTGGGTTTTATAATTTTGAGATGTAAAGGTAATATTTGTGATGAAATATGTATAATCTGTAATCCTTTCCTGCAGCAATTTTGTATCACTATTCTGATACTGTAAACTCAAGAATATTAGAGAATTTTATGAATTAAAAATCTGGTGTGACTTACTACAGCAAGTACATGATTAGTTAAGTGTTCAAAGCTTTAACTTATATATCAGCCAATACAGCAATACATGTTAGACCTATTACATGTAAGAGTAGTAGTTTCTATCACCAAATTTGACCATTTCATGTTTGTGTTCTTTGTATCCCCTTACTTGTTTTTCAAACACATGAGAAGAAAGAATATGATAAGAATGACGGATTTTTTAATAATAACTAGTTAATGATTACAAATGATGTTTCCACTCTACAACACCATTCTTTTGGTTACAGTATCAACAATTACACAGAATGTTCCTATTCTACAACCTTTCCATTCAATGTGCTTTCTATGCAAAATTTTATAACCTTTATTTCCTCTATCTCCCTTTTTTGGCTTCATGGAAGACTTCTTTGACTTGAACAATCATTTCCTATTTGTAATGACAACATTGTGCAACGTTTTTGGTTCAATCTTGGCAAATAATGAATCAGTAATACTTGGGGTAGTTGGGTGGAAGTATCTGCCAATCATAGTTATTGATGTTAGCTAAGTAAAAGATGTCAATTTACATGTTTTTTCCATTTCTAAAAACCATTTAGCGGGTTGTTCCATATTCCTATCACACTCTTCTAATTTGTTACTCATGACCATTTAGTGGGATGGCATAGGGATTAAAAACAAACATTTTTTTATAAGGACTAATAGTAAAATTTTATTTTTATAGGGACCAAAGGAAGATTTTACTTTTATAGGAATTAAAAACAAAATTAGCAATTTATGAAAAATCCTAAGGAAAAATACATGTCCTGGTTATCACGGTGACATATCTTGGTTTGGATTTGAAGCTATGGTATAAATACTTGAAGTGAAGTTTATTTTATGAGAGAAAATGTATGGTGTAAGAATGAATGGAACATGTATTTAGAATGGAGTGAGTAAATTGTATGACATGCATTTAACCTCAAATGCATTGCATCCAAACACAGCCATGTATTGGAATGTCAACATGAATTAAGAATGGGGTAAGTAAATTAATCTGACACATATTTGAATTTAGAATGGAGGGAGTAAATTAATCTGACACATATTTCACCATAATCATATAATTCAGTCAATTTGTTTTGTATAACTCTTAGCTCATTCAAAAATAATTCTTTCTAATTCTTCATTTTTATTAATTAATTAAAGAAAACACATATGCCCATTTACACAGAATATATCTTTTGTCTCAAACATTATATCACTTTATGTATCTATTGTTTTTCGTTGACAAAAAATATAAAGTTAATATATTTTTTATTTATGTTTTACTTTTTTGAACATGAAAAAACAAAAACTACATAAAGTAGTACAATATTTGAGAGAAGATCTGGCTATCCATTAACGAAGGAATAAAAGTTACTGATAGGCCACAAATCAAGAGGGTATACCAGAGAAAAAGGAAGAAGAATAGGGGTAAAATGGTATCAAATGAAGAAGGAGAATCTGTTGCACATGGTAGTAACTAACTACACACGTGGCAACATAATGGAGGGAGAGAACACAAGCCATGGGTGAATTTCAGGGGGATAGTAAAGGCAGGATGGTCAGGCAATGATTGAGAACTTTGGGGTGGCAATTGTCACAGGGGAGGAAAGGATCATTCTTATGGTTTCACTACTACTTTAATACTACTCGTGTCACCTTTTTCTTACACTGTAATCTTACTCTTTAACTATCAATAGACATTTTTCTTGCATTTTTCCTTTTCTCATAATACTTGCTGATGTAGTTCCTATCAAGTTGGTATCAGAGCTTCCAATCTTGGGAGCCTCTGGATGGTATCAAGAAGAGTGGAAAATAGACTAGAAAGCGTGGAAAAAAGATTAGAAGGAATGCAAAGCTCTTTTCAAGAAACCTTGAGGCAACAAATGGAGACGTTAATAAAAACGGTCACGGATCGATTGGAGGAAACCGTAGGAGAAATAAGGGAGATGGGACGAGAAGGTATCAGGGAAAATAGCAACCGCGAAGGGAGGCAACAAAGAGAGTGGGCCCACAGGGAGGAAGAGACTAGAAGAGGAGAAAGAGTGAAGAGAGTGGAGGTACCATATTTTACAAGGGAGGACCCTCATGGATGGATTTACCGAGTGGAGTGTTACTTTGAAATCAACCGAGTTCTAGATGATGAAAAAGTTGACACTATCGTCGTATGCTTGGAGGGGAAGACTTTAAACTGGTTCCAGTGGTGGGAATCACGAACAGTGGTTGCTATAAGATGGCCCTTATTCCGACAAGCTTTAGTGAGTCGTTTCCAAATAGCTTCGTCGGAAAACCCATATGAAGTGTTGATGGGGTTGAGATAGACGGGGACGGTCATGGAGTTCCGGGAGGAATTTGAGCTCCATTCGGCACCTCTTCGTTTCGCTGATGAAGAATTTATGAAAGGGATATTTATGAATAGTCTTAAGGAGGACATTAAGGCGGAGGTGGGGATGAGGGGGTCTAGAGATTTGAATGAATTGATGGAGATGGCACAACGGGTTGAAGAAAGAAACCGGGTTTTGGGCCAGTCTAATGGGTACCCGAATCAAAACACTGGATCCGGATTCACTAAACCTGCATTAGTGGGGCGCTGGGCCGAGGCCCAAGACTTTAAAGAGCCACCTTATGAAAGTCACGTGACATTTGGTCACAAGGAAACACAAAAATCAAACCTGGGGAAATCAGAGAACATGGAGGTGAGGGGAGGAACTCACGTTCGCGAAAATGAAAGTCCAGGGGGAAATCGACGGGGGATAGGGTTTAGAAGGTTGACCAAGGAAGAATAAATTGAAAAGAGGAGGCGTAGCTTGTGTTTCTGTTGCGACGAGAAGTATTTCCCAGGGCACATTTGTCGCAATAAACAACTCCACATCATATTGTTGGGACAAGTGGAGGAAAACGAAGAAGGGGAAGAGACGACAGAAGAAATCTCTGGTGAGTTCAACCTACAATTGAATGTTAGTAGCATTGCGGGCATGACCTTAAAAAATTCATTGAAGCTGTGGGGGACCATTAAAAATAAGAGAGTTATTGTGATGGTGGATTTGGGAGCATCACACAATTTTTTAGCACCTGGAATTGTTGAAGAGTTGAAGATCTCTATGGAAAACACGCATGGTTATTACATGGAGGTGGGCAATGGTCAGCGTCTCGGGAGTCAAGGGGTTTGCAGAGGTGTTGATCTTCAACTTCCAACATTAAAGGTAGTGCATGATTTGTACTTGTTTGAGCTAGTAGGGGTGGATGTTATCTTGGGGTATGAATGGCTAAAAAGCCTTGGCAAATTCACGGCTGATTTGGGGAATTACCTAATGGAAGTTCAAGATAAGGGAAAGATCATCAAAATGAGGGGAGATCCTTCATTGCCCAGAACAGTAGCTTCGGTTAAAGCTATCATGAATTAGATGCGTAATGAGGCAGAAGCATATTATGTGGAGTTTGGTATGATGAGTATGATGATGCCTGCTGAGATGAACGTACCTGGAGGTATACAACCTCTTATCTAGAACTTTGAAGATGTCTTTCAAGACCCTAAGGGTCTGCCTCCTCAAAGGTCTTGTGATCATGTGAATGTGTTGAAGGATGGGGCCGAAATTCCCAATATTCGACCCTATAGACATCCTCATAGTTACAAAGAGGAGATTGAGAAATTTGTGAAAGATATGTTAAGAGCAGAGATAATTAGACCCAGCGTGAGCCCGTTTTCAAGTCCACTAATCTTGGTGAAAAAGAAGGATGGAGGATGGAGGTTTTGTATGGATTATAGGGCTCTAAACACAGTTACTGTGCCTAACAAATTCCCAATCCCCATCATAGAAGAATTGCTGGATGAGTTGGGTGGTGCAACCCTTTTCTCTAAATTGCACCTCAAATCAGGGTATTATCAGATTCGGATGAAGGAAGAAGATATTTCAAAGACGGCCTTTCGGACTCACAAAGGTCACTATGAGTATATGGTGATGTCGTTTGGGCTCACTAACGCACCATCAACATTTCAAGCTCCAATGAATGATGTTTTTCGGCCATACTTGAGGAAGTTTGTATTAATTTTTTTCGACGACATTTTGGTATACATCATTGACATGGACACTCATCTTCCACACTTGGAGTGGGTGTTTCAAACAATTCGGGAGCACAGGTTGTGGGTTAATTATAAGAAATGTTGTTTTGAGGCTGTCCAATTGGAGTATTTGGGACACTTAATTTCGGGAAGTGGTATTCAAGCTGATCCGACAAGGTTGATGCAATGCAATAGTGGCCTGCACCAAGAGATATTCGAGGGCTGCATGGTTTTCTGGGTCTTACGGTTACTATCGGCGTTTTGTTAAAAACTATGGTATTATGGCTCGTCCCTTGACACATTTATTGAAGAAAGACAAGTTCCTCTGGTCCATGGAAGCTTAGAAGGCCTTCGACAACTTGAAACAGACTATGGTTTCTTCACCCACTTTGGCTCTATCGAATTTCAATATGCCTTTTGAAATTGAAACAGATGCGTCGTGGATTGGTATAGGTGTTGTCCTCATGCAGCAGGGTAGGCCCTTAGCCTTTGTAAGTCAGGCTTTGTCTGCACGGGCAAAACTGAAATCGGTATACGAAAGAGAACTCATGGCCATCGTGTTTATGGTCCAGAAATGGCACCAATACTTGGTGGGGCACCATTTCATTATTCGGACAGATCAAAAAAGTCTCAAATTCTTGTTGGAGCAACGCATATTGGCTGGTGATCAGTTAAAATGGGTTACCAAATTGTTGGGCTTTGACTTTGAAATCCATTACAAGCTAGGTGCTCAAAAAGGGTAGCGGATGCTTTGTCTAGAGTCATGGAATACAAGTCTACCTCCTTGGTGACCAATGTTGATTTGATAGAATTGGCCGAGGAAGTTTTGGTAGATGACAAGTTGAAACAACTCATGCAGGAAGTCCTTCTTGACCCCAAATCTCATCCCTTATATTCCATCTCCAAAGGATGTTTGTGGTACAAAGGGTGTTACCCAATCTGCCTGTATTCTGTTGCTCTTAAAGGAATTCCATGCTTCTCCATGGGACGGGCACTCATGGGTGGCCAGAACTTACAAACGTTTGCCTTTGGTTTTTCATTGAAAGGGGATGCGTCAAGACATCGTAAAATTTGTGGCTGATTGCTTAGTATGTCAACAAAATAAGTATCAAGCATTGAGACCATCCGACCTTATTCAACCTCTTCCAATTCCCAACCATGTTTGGGAGGACATATCCATGGATTTCATTGGTGGACTACCTAAGACAAAGAGTAGTCATATAGTCATGGTGGTAGTGGATAGATTGAGTAAGTTTGCTCATTTTATTCCATTACTTCATCCTTACACATCTCAGGAGGTTGCCCAAGTCTTTGTCAAATAGGTGATTTGTTTACATGGTTTTCCTAGTTCGATTGTTTCTGATCGTGACCAGATTTTTCTCAGTTTATTTTGGAAGGAGTTATTTCGGTTGGCAGGTACCAAAATGCGCTTCAGTTCTGCTTACCATCCTCAAACGGATGGCCAAACAGAGGTAATTAATCGTACTTTGGAAACATATTTATGTTGTTTTGTGAATGAGCATCCATAGAAATGGCCACAATGGTTAGCTTGAGCAGAGTTGTGGTTTAATAGTTCTTATAATGCTTCTATTAATATGTGCCCGTTCAAGGCGTTATATGGTCGGGACCCTCCTACGATCATTCCGGTTCATAAAGAAAGCACAAGTGTACCTGTTGTGGATACATTGTTGATGGAACGTGACGTGATTCTTGATGAGTTAAAGGCTAGTTTGGCTAAAGCGCAACAACGGATGCGTGACCAGACTGCTAAAAAACGGCGTGAAGTGGAATATCAGGTGGGTGACATGGTCTATTTAAAGGCGCAATCATACAAGTTGCGTTCTTTAACTCAAAAGCTCAATGAGAAACTTAGCCCGCATTTTTATGGACCATTCCTAATTCTGGAGCGAATTGGAGTTGTCGCCTATAGACTCGAGCTACCACAGTATTCACGGGTGCACCCCGTCTTTCACGTGTCCCAACTAAAATCTGCTCCTCCTTCCAGTGTACCGAGCCAACAACTTCCTGTTGGGTTGACAGTAGAATGGGAGTTGTTAGTGGTTCTTGACAAAGTTTTGTGGTGTCGTAAATTGTTGAATGGTCAAACGGAGGTCTTAATCCAATGGACTGACCTTCCCGTCCATGACAACACATGGGAAGAATTTGAATTGCTTCGTTTTACCTTCCCGGATTTCCACCTTGAGGACAAGGTATTGCTCGTTGGGGAGGGTATTGATGGGCCACAAATAAAGAGGGTATACCAGAGAAAAAGGAAGAAGGATAGGGGTAAAATGGTATCAAATGAAGAAGGAGAATTTGTTGCACATGGTAGTAACTAACTACACACGTGGCATCATAATGGAGGGAGAGAACACAAGTCAGGGGTGAATTTAAGGGGGACAGTAAAGGCAGAATGGTCAGACAATGATTGAGAACTTTGGGGTGGCAATTGTCATAGGGGGGGAAAGGATCATTCTTATGGTTTCACTACTACTTTAATACTACTCGTGTCACCTTTTTCTTACACTGTAATCTTACTCTTTAACTATCAATAGACATTTTTCTTGCACTTTTCCTTTTCTCATAATACTTGCTGTTGTAGTTCTTATCACTTACTCAAATGAAAAGTGAATACCAAGACATTGGTGTAGTAATATAAGACTACTACTAAAAAAATTAATTCCTAATAATAATATTTATTTGAAGGGACAACATATCCGATAATAAATTTTCCTATCTATAGACTTAATAGTAGAAAGAGAGAAAAATAAATGAATGATTTTCTGTGTAAATCATTAGTTCCAAGATCCTCTATCCCACAATTTCATGTCTTTATATCACAAATCAATCATATTACATTAAATAATTTAAAAATGTTATTTTTTATTTTTTCTATTCTTCTTTTTAAGTAGGTATCAACTTTCAATTGGTTCGAGAGAAGACTTAAAAAAATGGGACAGCTAATCCTCTTTCTTTTTGACTAGGTTAGCCTTTTAGACTTGGTACCAATCTAGCACTAACTCTCACAACAACTCCCAACGTTCTTCTTAGAACAACCAAACTAAAACCACTTTTCTTTGATTCCATGGCAGACTATGACACCAACCACCACCACCATCCGAAAGAGACAGCTTTTCAAGCCTTAAACACAATCATCCAGCTCCATTTTGAGAAAACACTTGAAAAGAAAAGAGCCATTGACCTCCAAAAAAAGGAGCTTCACAAACTCTTCCACATTTTCTTCATCTTCCTAAGCCTAATCTTCTTTTCACTATCCAACTCACCACGCCTCCAATGCCGACATTGTTGGATCCCCATCACTCTTCTCTCCATGGCACACCTCATCTTCTATGTCTCAGTGGCACAGACTTTGAGATGCATCAATGGGTTCAAGTACCAGAGAAGGTGCCACAAACTCACACTTGGTTTGGCTACTGAGAAGCTGAGAGAGATGAAGATGAGGTTGAGTAACAGTGAGTATGATGGGGTTGTTGTTGGTGATGAAGAGTTTGAGATTCACTATCAGGAACCACCTGAGAGTTACTTTGGTAAGTTTAAGAGGAATTGGGCTCTTCATTTTGGGTTTTTGATCTTGATCTATGTTTTTATGGTGTCTTCATCAGTTGTTCTCTTATGTTTTTAGGTATATTAACTACTTTTAGTTAAGTTAGATGTTTCTGGTTCATAATATTAGATAGAGAGGTTCCTAGATCTTTTGTTAGATATGAAATTGTATGATTGAATTTATTTCCACTTCAATGTCAATTCTGAACAGATATTCTTATGCCTTCTATTCTGTCATCTGTTCAATTTCATTTTTTTTTTGGCTTTGTTAAACATTAACAGTCATTTTCCGTGGAACCAACTTCTACTGGTGTAACTTTCATTAGATCTTAGAATGATTAAAATGTAAGGGTTCAGTTCCTGGAGACGATACTTGTTGGGGGTAGTCATGAACACCGAAAGTGGTTAGTTACTTATAGCTTAGATGGCTAATGCTAGTCAAAAAGCCTACTCCTATAGTCTATAAGCTGTAATTGAGTATAGTTTCTAGCAGAGTTTGTTTGTGTTGGAATGAAGCAATGTTGTTAAATTCTGACCAAGTGATGAATGTAGGTTCAGGTTCAACCGGTTGGATTGAATGCTTTTATATTTAAATCTAGTTAGTTGGCATTGATCATCACCTTCGTTGGGAGAGATTTATTACTGCATTGCACTGATCCATGGAGAATGCACAAATTCACACATTAGTACCTTACCTTTGGTTTGATATACATTCCAAAAGGAATCCAAGGGTGAAGATATGACTTATTTCCCTGATTTTTACTACGATTGCAAAAATGAACTCTTCTGAAGCCCACAATTATGGTGCAGATAGATCCCGAAAGGGACTGACTCCTTTTGATACTTCACTTTCTCAACAACATCACCTAATCACTTTTGTTGCTTTTGACTTATGGTCAAACGACACCTTTTCTGTGCTTAAGGGAAAGGAAAACATGAAAAAGCAAAGAAAATAAAGGAAAGAATTATCTCCGCTCCATTTATATCTCACAAAAAAGTGATTTTATTAAAAAAAATATGTAACATGAGGTCTACTAAATTATATTCCAACTTTCCACCACTCATTCCTCTCTCCAACCTACTGAGTATGTATTGTTAGAAGTAACATGTTTAAGCATTTTCATTTCTTACACATCTAACCATCCATTAAGTTATAATGTTATTTTTTGTGCTTTGTGTACTTTTATTATATGAAATTATATTTTTTACTGCATTCCATTTTAACTTTGTCCATATTGACCGAACATAATTGATGTCACATATTCAATTTTTGTAAAAAAAATATTTTTTTCACTCGTTACATGTTCATTGAACTGCATCTTGATATTTAATTGCTTCTTTTTTTATAATTACATTAGGTCAAAGTTTAGTATGGTATTTTCTGAATATAAATATATTATTTTTACCTATTTGTTTATAATTAAAAAATAATATTTTTATTTTAATAAATAATAAACTAAAATCAACCTTTAATAAATAATAAACTAAAATCAACCAGAATAATTTCCATAATTAATTATTAATATCAATTAGTGGCTATATTATCTATATTACTTAATGAAGGGAAAACACAAAACAACCACTTATTATGATATAATTTGTTATTCCTTATTTTGCTTTTTTTATCTTTTTATTTCTACGAAAAAGACCATATAACATTATCTTCTCATTTTATCCTCATTATCTTCTTATTTTGAAAGTGTATTTAAAAAAATTGAACATTACATCAATTGAATAAATTCAATTATAGATTACAAATATTTAACACAAAATACTATATTTTTCATTTATAACGTAAAAACTACATAGTACAAATGATAGAAAAATAGGTTGACAGGCATAACAGTGACCGTCAACATACTAATATTTCTAATTGAAAAACTCTTTAACCACATTGTATATTATTTGAATGGAATAAATTACATTCAACATTAAAAAAAAAAATTCAATCTCCATAACCTAAAAAAATACTGTCAATTAGTGGTTGAAATTGATATTATATTTGTACCAAAAAACTATTTAACAGTGTATTATATATTAATTAAATGAAATATAATAAATAAACATAATGTAAAATTAGATGATAAAGAGAAGAAGAAAAGAAAAGGTTACAAGAATCACAGTTGCAAGAAATGAAAATAAATATTCATCTTTTCATTCATAGTCACTCTCTAATTATTATTCCTAAGGCTACTTTTATGTTATAACTTGATTTTTTCTGCATCTTCACTTATAGTATATTGATTTAACCACTTCTTACATCTGCTTTAATTTTCCCAAAAGGACTATGTTATGAACCCAAGTAATTATTTATACAATTTTCATTTGTTAGAATAAGCATACAAATTGATTAAGAAACGTGCGAATACTCAAAAATTAAAGAGAATATTATTTTTTGATGTCACCGAACTAATTTTATTTCTGAATTAAAATTTGAATTAAATAAAATGTTACAAAAAATGTGTTATAAATAAAAAAAAATCCAAAATAATCGGTTAGGATAGGGGTCGGAGGATGTATAAATTTATGATCGTAAAGATTTATCAAACTCAAATACGAGTTACTTCATCATTTACACCTAAGTTAAGTTATATCACTTACACTTAATCTCAGTCATTCATTTTCTTAAATTCAACGGACCAAATGAATGAGTGAAATAAATAATGAGAAAAAAAAAAAAAAATTTAAATAGTTTTCAAGTTTCACTCACTTAGTTAGTTGGATTTGGACTAGTGTAAACACAAAACATTTTTTGCTCAATACTACTTGAACTCTCTTCTGATGGCCTAGTTCTCACTGCTCCAAGTTGTTAGCAGTTATGGCTCAATAGTGAACTTTTTTCTTGTAAAAGATGAACAGAGATGATGAATCTCATTGCAAGGTCAAGCATATTCTTCAATTGGCTAAAAAATCCTTTCAAAATATTTGTGGTTATGGTTTTGGAACTAATTCTAATTGCACTATCAATGACTTCAAGTTTGCGGTTCTGTACAAGTTCTTGCTTCTGTTGAGCTATATTGTTCTTCCGTACTAGGCTACTAGCACGGATTCCTAGACTGTTATCCATGATATCAAGGCTACGGTAGATGGTACAATTCCAATTTCACAATAATCGACCACTACAGTTTTGCTTACAAATTATTGATCAAGATCTAAGATCAATTCAAATGACGGTTGAGGATGCTCCTTATTCTAAACATAAATCCTATTGTTGGTAATAAGAAGAGAAATCCGATAAACATTCTTATGTTTGGTTTAGGAAAGAAAAATTAAGGGAAAGAAAAGTTGAGGAAAAGAAAATTAAGAAGAGAAAATGAGTAGAAAATGTGACGATTTTTTAGTTGTTTGGTACGATACAGAATGGAAGGAAAGTAGAGGGGGGAAATATAATTATAATTTAGAGAAAAAATGTATGAATTTTATATATTGTCGTTATGATAATTACCATTAATGTTTAACATCATTGACTATTCCAAAAATAATAATAATACAAATTAATGTAATAATATATTGAATGTGTATAAATCTTTACACTAACAGTATATTTATTACACTCTTATAATTAATAATGAAAAAGACATAGATAAGAACATGAAGACATAAGTTCCACTATATTATTATATTTATTTGCTTTCTTCACTTGAATCTTTCACCAATACTAAAAAGAAAATATAAAGATATGGATCATACCATCGAATTAAAGCAATAAAAATAACTTAAAATTTTTTCATACATCTAAAAAGTTTAAAAACAGGTAAGAAATAAATTAGTTATTTTAATAAAGTTATAATTTGTTTACATTATATTTAGTTTAAGAGGAAAAATGTATGAAATGAAACATAAAAAAAGAAATTTAATAAAAAATAGCGATTTTTAATTATATGATATGAAAGAAAGAAAAAATGTATATTAATGAAATGAAAATTGTTTAAACAATAAAATACAAGCCTTATTAATATAAGTTAAGAGCAAATTTGATATTTCCATTCATTTTCTCTCAATATATGAAAGAAAAAGTTTTTAGTGGACTTCATAGCTATATTTTTTTTCCTACCTTTATTTTTTTCCAACCAAATGATAGAAAATAAACTTTTCTTCTTCTTTTCTCTCTTTATTTTTTCTTTCCTTCCATTTTTTAACGGAACCAAACATAGCCTTAAACTACACCTAATACAATGAGAGAGAGACAATGTAATACTTTACTTCTCAATATCCTCTCCACATCTTTTTCCATGACAATTGATAAGAAGTTAAGCTCTTCTTCTAATTAAGATTCCATCTTAAAATACCATGATCTCCATCAATGGAAAAAAATTTGGCCATCCAATTAGTTGACCAAAATGAGTCTAACTTGAACCTAAATATTAGTCATAGTAACCTATAACCGTAAATGTTGTATCCTGCTTCTAACACTGATTTTACACCGGTTTACCTTTAGTTTTAAATTCTTACAAGAATAAGTTCAATCTGGTCCAGCAACCCAAAAATGGAACAGAAAAATATTACTGCCATTAACCCGTTAAAATGTAACAAAAAAAAGTGGTTGATCCCAGCATAATGGATTATATATACCTTTATATGTAAACCTTGCTTACAGTGCAAGTTTACTTGTTGATATTTTATAACCACCAATTTGAGAAAGATTTTATTGACTTTAACTAATCATCGAGATAGAATACTAGGTTCTAAACTAAAAAAACTTATTACAACGCTTATCACAACAATAAAATGAAAGAAAAATAACAGCAATATGTAGGCAAAATTTTGGTAATAAATTCCAAAATATATGTATGAACTTCTTCTCAACATCGTATTTTCTGATACAATTTTAACTTTACCTAGAAAAAATATATAATAATTGCCATCTCTCTCTAGCCTGATGCATGCTCTAAGTTCAATGGGACTTTGGGCATTTGTTCCCTGCTCTTTCCCCACAGCACGCAGTATAGTCCTATAATCAATGCAATCCCACCTAAAATGCTGATCAAACACATAAAGCCCAAACAATAAATATGATTATACAATTTCATGCATGGTTTAAATTGTAGCTTACTATTGGATAACTTTAACAATAAATTTTTTTTTTGTATTTTAATTTACTTTTATTAAAAAATAACTTCAAATCACATGGGTCAAAACTTGTTTAATTGTTTTTGTCACAATCCTCATAGTACTGGAATCTTGTAAAGATAAGAATCAATTATTCAAAACTATGTCTTGTACCAATTAAAACATGTCATATTAATTAGAAAAAATTAAATTTTTATTAATTTTTTTTCTGTTTTTATTTTAATGTAATGAACGTGGGACATGGTTTGTAACTGTAAATCATTTTTTCTTAAAAAAAATAGTGGTCATTTCCATAATAATATAAACCACAATTTAAATCATAAAATTTCATATAAAATTTAAATATAGGCAATAAAAAAACTCAAAACTAAGTTCCAATATTTACTAGTGAAAATAAGTTACCTTCCCAATCTTATTATCACGCCCAAGACAAGTGCAGAGGATAAGATTGTCAGAATCAAAGACAGTGGCGTTGACATGGCGAAAAACACAGGTCCTTTCTTCTCTATAACCCATGTTTGTAAGTAATATGTCACACCCGTTACCATAATGCCCTGTCAAGACAGAATGAATATTGTCATATAGAATTTATAGACTACAAATCACTGGCTATCAAGATTTTAAAATCGTGTGGGCAATATTCCACAGCTGCAACATCCCATAGGCGCATTTTTCCCACAATGGTTCACATCATTATGGTTTTTGCATTGTTTCTATCCTAACCACAGTTTAAAACAATGTTACTCTACTAGTGATATGTCAATATTTTTAGTAATTATGTAAACTTAACCTATTTAGTTATGAAGTTGAGAGAATTACACAGTATAATACAGAAATAAGCCTGACATTCCAAGCCAACTTCCATTGCTCTATGTCTCTTTCAACGGCAATTGCAATGACAAAACACTGAATAGAGCTTAAAAAGCACTGAAGAGTTGTGAATAGCAGCTTTGAAGGGAAAACTTTTATAACAAAAGACTAGATAAACAAAAGAGAAAAACATAATTAGATTATAGATTAACATGGCCTATGATCTGATCACAAAAGTTGAAAAAATTAAGGTTATTACCTGAAGCACAAGCCAAAGGCCAAAAAAGCTGTTAGATAAGAGTAATAGGAAACAACCCTTTATCCATGTAGCAGATGATTCATGACCATGAAGTTGTTTGGTTTCATGGTATGACAAAATGTGATGATGACTTAAAAATTCCAAACGAGGACCTTTGTAAAGGGCAAGGGTTGTTACACCAACCACACATGCCAAAAGACCTACCAACTTTGCAATCCCAGCAGAACTCGTTATTTTCAAATATTCAATCCTGAAATACAATATACTCACGCGAATTAATAACATAGGGAGTAAAAATTATAGATCTCCCACCGGTCTGATCACTAATCAAGCTAAAAACAGCCTTGGTTTGCAATAATATCCCGGAAAGTTAATCAAACAATTTTCTTGAAATTAAAAAAAAAAATGCAGAACACTATTATGATATTTTATTATACTCCAATCCAAAAAATAGACAAATATTACTTTGATATGATTACTAATGATATAAAATTTTGCAATAATATATTATTACATATAAAATTATTCAGTCCGATGGAATAATTTAACAATTTAAATTAATTAAACTTTATACCAGAAATATTCTCATATGTTATGTTGTGATCATGTCTAATTCACGTGATATGACAGTATCCCTATTTAATTAATGGATACAATGGTAACTTCACGTGATCAATATCAATTACAACCAAAGAAATAACCAAATTACGTGAATTCGACTTGGACCACTTGTAGAAAGTTATAGTTAATACCAAAAAGTACTAAGCAATAGATATCTTCCCAACTAGGAAACAGTTTGACCAACGAAACGAACAAATAATAAAGAAGCACTTCAATCATGTCAGAACAACCACAATTGTCTTGTTACTGATCAATTGATCAACTAATTAATCCTCCTCGTATAAATTCAAATTCAAAACTATGTGCAGAAAATGCCAATAAATACTCCCTGTACGTTTAAGGAAAAATAATTTCGTTTGTTCCTTACGATGTACATGAGCTAACATTGTTACGAAAAGTTATAAGACCCCATCAAGGAAGAATCTCGTAAAACATCAGCATCCAATATTGCCTCTGCATAAAGATACTTGTAATGTTTTTCCAAAACTAACAAATATAATGGTTGGTTAGGGTTATCAAGATCTTAAGCAAACCATTTAACCATGTTGGTTTTTTAGGTGAGTCACAACTAAATTGGGCCAGCTCAACCCACTTCGGTACTATAAAAACTATAAAATCATAGAAATATTTTGCATATGATACACTAAAATAATATTAAAAGTCATGGATGTAATTTTGTTTAATAAGAGATCCCGTTTCAGCATGTGATCATTCCTTACTCTAATGAGATTAGTCTTTGTCTATTGAGTGTATAATATTTTAGGAAGTCAAAAAAGTCGGGAATTATGAATAGAGTTTATAACTTCACGTACGTTTATTTTTATTTTTAAATGAAAAGTGTAAAAAAATTCCTGGTAAACAAAGTATATATATATATATATCAGATTTGAAGGTGGGTTAGCTTAATCTTCCTTTTCTTGGTGTCAAGATGCCTTCATATATAGTAAATATTATATTTATTCGAATGATATAACTGTCCTTGATTAAAAAACAGTATATACCTATCTAGTTCTCTTTACAGATATGTTACATATTCGCCTATCACTATAGGCTATCCTTGCCAATCATTAAAGCCTAATATGTTTTCTTTGATTTCTGCTTTCTCGATCTAGTCCCTTGTGCAAAGCAAAGAAGAGGAATATGAGTAATATTAAGTGGGCTCCGTGTGTTATACAATATATGCAGTGCCTGAAGACTGTATCTTAATCAACTGCAAAATCTTTTTTAATGCAATATTTTAAAAGAACTTTATAATTTTTTATAGTACTTTAATATATTAAAAAATATTGTGGTTAATTCATAGAATATAGCGTGGATCCAATGAATATAGTAAAATTAAGAATTTCCTATGTCTTCTGTAATAATATCACATAAGTAATTTACCACTTGTCTCTCATTTATTTTTTTCTTATACCTAAACCTAATTCATTATCATTATTTATCTTAAAACAATCAAGATCATCTCATAAAAAATATAGGCTTAAAGTAAGAATTTTCTATGATATGCAAAGCAATAATGGTATACTCAACCTGAGTAGGAGGGCCAAGACGAAGGTAATAACCGGAAGTGAGTTAGTGGCAGCAGCAGCCAATGTAGCAGTGGTATAAATAAGACCAATACCATATATGTCCAAGCTCAAAGTAATACTGCAATTTAGGAACACCGACAAAGTTTTAGTGAAGGGGGAAACATACCAATAATTTTCCATTTCATCATCACTATAGTTTAAAGCATATAATAATTAACGTGTCTATTAAAAAGTATAATAATTAACAGAACAAAAAAATATAAAATTAATGTAACGTATCATGTAATTTTAAATCTATTTCTAACAGTATCGTTAATCATTAACATATTAAACGAGAATTGAATTCAGTCATATATACATACCCAAAGAAAGAAAGGAAGAAAATCTTGCAGAAAGTCAGAAATGACAACGGTGGTGCAGTTTTCCTAAAAGCACAAATAGTTTTCAATAATTAAAACTCACAAAATCACCATAGTTATACGTAGAAAATGGGAAAATATAATAATTAAGATTTAAGATGTACTGATATTGAAACTTTTTATACATACCATTCAAAGAAGAAAGCAAAAGGGAGAAGAAAAAGGGTTGCTATAGCCTGTCTATAAAAGACGAAGATGAAATTGTTCATGCCATGGTCAAATGCAGCTTTAGAAAGAAGAAACATAGCAGCATATATGGCTTGTATGATAAACACAACCACATAGGGTTTGTTTCCTTTCATCGTGAACTTGCTTTGTGTTTGAGGAATGTGGGTGGTGAGATCCCTAAAGAGTACACACACAAATGGAGTATATAAGTAGGTTATTAGGCTATTTAAGGGGAATGAGGACAATATGCCAATAAGTGAATGAGGGTATTTGGTTAGGAATGAGGCTATTTGTTTTTGAGGTGATGGAACTTATTTTTGTGCACTCTTAAAATATTCTTTCTGCTTATTTTAATAATCACCTATCTAATTTTCTGTTTGCTTGTTAATATGAGATTTGTGAATAGGAACATTATTTCTTCTTCTAATTATTACTACTTTTTCTTATTAATAAATTTGATAAAAAAAAGTGAATGAGAAAGACATTGGCTCTTCTATATGTGTGCAAATTTACTTTTATTGTGGAATTTGACTACAAATTTACGTCTATAGTGTATATTTTTTATTATTACAATATTAGTATAACTTTTTATAAGTCGGCAACCAAATGCATGATTTGTGTAATTTTTTTCTCTCATATCCACCTAACTCGGCAACACTGTTAGAGTTTTATTTTTTTTAAGAATTCCAATGGAAATTGGCACTTCCATTGGAGTTTTTCAACACATTTCAATATATATAAATCGTCATTCTTGTTGGAGTTTTAGGTGTAGGAAATTTTTAATCCTGGTTCCCGAATAATCTTCACTTACATTGGAGTTTTTTCTAACACATTTCAATATATAAATCACATTGTCATTGGAGTTTTATGTGTATGTGAAATCTGTTTATGCATATAAATTTTTAATTTCCTAGCTAAATTAGCTATGCAAAGAAATTTGTTCTTCATAAATAAATTTCACTCAACCAAATTCATTACAACAATAATAGCAACACCATATGACAATATTAAAATTTTAATACATTAAATTGCAGAAAATCATAATGACGTCTATGTGATGAAGTCCCACATTAAGTTGCTATTATTGTTGCAATGAACTTGGTTGGGTGAAATTTATATATGAGGAACAAATTTCTTTGCACAGCTGATTTAGCTAGGAAATTAAAAATTTATATACATAAATCGATTTCACATACACGTAAAACTCCAATGACAATGCCGACTTATATATTGAAATGTGTTAAAAAAACTCCAATGTAAGTGACGATTATTCAGGAACAGAGATTAAAAGTTTCCTACACCTAAAACTCCAACAAGAATGACGATTTATATATATTGAAATGTGTTGAAAAACTCCAATGGAAGTGCCGATTTCCATTGAAATTCTTAAAAAAATAAAACTCCGGCAGTGTTGCCAAGTTAGGTGGATCTGAGAGAAAAAAAATTACACAAATCGTGCATTTGATTGCCGATTTATAAAAAGTTATACTAGTCTTGTATTAAACAAAAAATGTACACTATAGACATAAATTTGTAGTCAATTTGCATGTGTGTGATGAAGATGATAAACTGTGTTTACAGAGTTAGGATTCTCTCCATTAATGAAGAGATAAGTGATCACTTTTACACTTACATGTAAGAGTAAAAATGTTATTTCATTATATCTTAAGAATAAAAATGTAAAATCATATTACCTTTTTACTCATATTTTAGATGTACTTGCTTCTCTATTAATAGATATAATCCAACTTATGTTTACATGGGACCACTTACCCTTCCACGCAGAGGCAAATCTACCTTCCTAAAAGTGAGTGGGGCTAGCCTCCAAACAAATCTTTTAAAAAAGAATTTATGTAATTAGAAAAAAATACAGTTTTATAGGAAGACAATCATCATTTATTATTTATTTTTAATTATTATTAACTGTTTTAAAAAAGTAATATATAAATAATAGATGATATAATGATTATATATAAATTATTACACAATGCAAAAAAATTTACTTATGAAATGTAACGGGAAAGTTGTTCTTTTTATTCACATTTATTACTATCATTAGATTTCTTAACAACTGTATTTAGGCGTTATCATGTTTCATTACTTAAATTATTCACAGAATTAAAACATGGTGATATTAATTTGGCTTGAATTTACCTGTAATTTTCGTTTGATATTTATCACTTCCTTGTATTTCATATTTAATAATATTAATTTTTCTGTTACATATTTAATAATATTAATTTTTCTGATAAAAAAACTTATGTTAATAGTTTCTATATTAAAATTTTCATTATTGATATACAATCTTGTTATCTTTTCATTTGCATATGGTTAATATGTTGTAAGGTCTAACATTCTTTTACTCACAGTAATTAACTCAATAATATTACATTCTCATAAAAATCAAGTTTGAAAGTCTTTCTAATTAAAAAATTTAATATTATATCAAGGGTATCCTTCACTTTTTGTTAAGGAATTACTCTATTTTAAGGTATATGATTACTACTTTCAACAAGTGTCGCTCATAGAAAACGAATCCTTAATTTTTTTATGATCCTAAAAATCTAGTGAATATTCACCCTACTAAACAAATACTTCGTTGGTAGTCTTTTCTAACCATATAAAAGCCACATGTTGGGTATAAAACGATGCTTGTTACTTTTAATTGGTTACAATTTTTTCCAGAAGATATATCAATTTTTTTAATTAATATATATTTTCAATATTGTATATTTATGTGTGATCTTGATACAATGATAAAGTTGTTACTTAATGATTTTAAGGTTATGAGAACATTTCCTTGAAACAAGCATTCTGTTTGTGAAAATAAAATTATAAACATCTATCACCCTTAGACTCACTAAGTAGGTATTATATGTTTTTTTTTTTAGAGAATGTGTTTGATACAACAGTAAGAGGGGGTGTATTTATCATTCCCACAACTCATTAAATGAGATTTTTGTGCACTTGGCGGCTCTTGATAATATTTATGTGTGGCCACTACCAAAAATTCTTGATTTTCAACTCCTTCTACGTGTGGGCAGTGGATAACACGTTCGCTTATCACGTGCCTTCTTTGTTTTTTATTCCTTTTTAGCTGAAAAGTTAGTTAAAAACTAAAAATTACATAACGGTGTACATGTGGAGAGTAATAAGTTAATTTATTGGATTGAAGTTAGTTAAAGACTAGCAAGATACCCGTGCATCAGCGATGCACGGGGCAATACTTCTTTGCTGTAAGATTAATAACACATATTACATGTACATTTATATGGTTAAGAAACATATGTTACTCGTGCATTCGTATTGTTAAGAACACACATGTGATCCGTACATTTGCATGACTAAGAACACACATGTTACTTGTACATTCGCATTACTAAGAAAATACATGTGACTCATGCATTCGCACAGTTAAAATGCACATGTTACTTATACATTCATATTATTAAGAATACACGTTTTACCTGTGTATTTGCATATCCAATCACATAAGAAAAATAAATGACAATTTTTAATTTGAATTTTCTAATGGAAATAACAAAGTGAAAGTCTGAAACATGATACCATATTATTTTTATTAAAATAAATATTTTAAAATTTATAGAAAATAGAATGATTATTTTAATTTTAAATACGATTTTTTTAATGAAAAAATGGAAATCAAATAATTATACTAAATGAGTTTTTTTATTAAAAATATATTTAAAAGTTATAAACAACTTCAATTTGGAATTTGATTTTTCAATTATAATAGAGAAAAAATAAAATTCAAAGAATCTGAAATATTAAAATTCAATTGTGAAAGTGTTACAAAACTTTGATGAGGTGTAAAAATGCAATTATTCTTAGATGAATAGTAAACATTAAATAATATACATAGATTAGTGTAAAGAGATAGTTTGGATGTGAAAACTGATTTCAATCTCATCTAATGCTCAATGTCTACTACATTTTAACATAACAAAACACAGATATTGTAAACACTCAATTTTGGTGGAGTAGTGACATAGACTAATCACTAATTAGTATTAAATTATTAACATATAAAATATATAAAAAGTAAGGATAGTGTGGGAAGGTACATAGTAATAAGATGTGACATGAATGAGTTTTTTTTTTAATTTTTTAATAGCTTAGACATTTTAAGATGGGAAAATGTGAGGAGAATATGACATGTGGCATGAAGGGAAAACATGTGAGGAGGATGTGACATGTGGTATGAAAGAGTTTCTTTTATTGCATACATTTTAAGATTTATTACATTTTAAGATGGGAAAATGTGAGGAGAATATGACATGTGGCATGAAGGGAAAACATGTGAGAATGATGTGACATGTGACATAAATGAGTTTCTTTTATTACATTTTAATAACTTAGAACATTTTAATAACTCTAAATCTTGAACTTAGTAAAATGAACAAGAGTAGTAAAGGTTTGGAAAAGATCAATAGTGATCAAAAACACTCAACAGGTTGAAGAGGTCTTAGTTATTCAAAAAGTCATGTTTCTAATAAACAAGGTGTCCCAACTAAGATAAACTTTGAAAAACAAAATATCCATGTTTTTAAAAATAGTAAAAATAAATCTAGGATACATGATGATCAACCCACATGTACATACTGCAAGAACCTTGGACACACACCAAATACGTGTAATATTAGAAAATATGNGATACATGATGATCAACCCACATGTACATACTGCAAGAACCTTGGACACACACCAAATATATAACACCGCGAATTTTACGATTTCGAATTATAAGATTTTATTAATATTTTTATTAATTATATATTCGAAAATGAATTTCTGGGCAATTTCGGTAAAGAATTAGACGAAACTCTAGTTGAGTTTTAGTCTTGAAATTGTATTTCCTATTTTGTGGTAAATTTTGGTAATTTTCGGAGACAGTCGGTTCTGAACCACTATCGGGGCCGAAATCCACCCGGTAGGACTCAAAAAGTGGTTTTTGAGTTCCGTAACTCAGAATTGAATTTCGATCGTACCGTTGGCTTTGTAATTTCATTTTGAGTCAATATAGACCCTGAATACAGTCATACCTATTTTCTAAATATTTTTCACTCGGAATGCCGAAATCAGAAATTCTAATCGGATATTACGATCGGGCGATTTATAATATCCTATCGGGTATTAGCCGATAATATTCGATCATGTTTATCGCATGTGTCTGCAAAGTAGTCGTTTCGCATTGGGATGCGAGATTTGCCTTTCCATAAAGCAAACCTCACATCAACCACCCTAATGTCATAGGAAATCATCATTAGCCACCCTAGGAGATTTTTTCATCATTGCCTAGGGGGAAAATCTGATTTCCTT
>NC_032023.1:12663734-12737485 GCF_001865875.1 Lupinus angustifolius
AATAGGGTTTGCTATAAATTAGTTTGTTATTTCTTTTTGTATAACAACAAAATAAATAAATCTATGAAAAATAAACAAAAAAATCAATGAAAATGAGAACTGATCTATACAATAAGAACAAATCTACAAAATAAACACACGTCAATAGAAAATGCACTTTAAAGAATATTTTTATTTGTCATTTAATTTTATATTGATTCGTTTATTTTGAAAATATATATATATATTAAATCTTATGTTTAAGAAGAATGAATGAGATGAGAGACTTTCGGCAATTTGAGATGCAACTGATAAGAATAAGTATAGAGGACTTTAGAAGAATCAATGAAATTAGATTATGCTTATAAATATGACATTAATGTTGATCTATCATTACACAATTATTATCAAAATTATTTTAAGTTTTAACTGAAATATAATCATATAAAATTATTATTATTATTATAGTAAGAAGACAAATGAAAAGCATAAGATTAAATTATGGGATAAAATACACTGAATCAATAAGGAATGGAATGAACAAATGTAAAGTCACATTCGTATTGTTCAATACAAAATGATCATAATTATTATTTTTTTGTTACAAATTTTAAATGATGGATTAATCATCACTTATAAAATTTTTAGAATCAAATGTAGTTATTATCCATTTATTCATATTTAAATTGCAATGAATGAAATCAAATTTTGCCTTATGTTTAAGAAGAATAAATGAGATGAAAGACTTTCGACAATTTGAGATGCAACTGATAAGAATAAGGACAAAAGAGTTAAGAAGAATCAATAAAATCAGATTATGCTCATAAATACGACATTAATGTTGATCTATCATTACACAATTATTATCAAAATTATTTTAAGTTTTAACTGAAATATAATCATAACATTTAAGTCTTTAATCAATTAAAATTATTATCAATTATAAGACAACAAATGACAAACATAAGATTAAATTATAGAATAAAAGAGTGCACATGTTACATGTGCATTTGCATAGTTAAAAATGTAGGTGAACATATTTACAGAGTTAAGTGAGAAAAATTAACAAAACGATCTCACTTATTTTTTCTTTGTTCCAAATCTTAACTCATATATTAATCATCACTTGCAACTTTCTTAGAATCAAATTGAGTTATTGTGCATTTATTCACATTTAAATTGCAATTAATGAAATCGAATTTTGCTAATAAATATTACCTTAATAATATGTATCATTACACAATTATAAACAAAATTATTTCAAATTTTAACTGAAAGATAATCATATCAAATAATTATTATTACAATAAGAAGACAAATAGAAAGCATAAGATTAAATTATGGGATAAAACACAGTGAATGAATAAGGAAGGGAATGAACAAATGTAAAGTCACATTCCTATTGTTCAATACAAAATGATCCTAAATATTATTTTTTTTGTTACAAATTTTAAATGATGCATTAATCCTCACTTATAAATTTTTTAGAATCAAATTGAGTTATTATCCATTTATTACATTTAAATTGCAATAAATGAAATCAAATTTTGCTCATGAATATTAAATTAATGCTCAATATCGTTACATAATTATTATCAAAATTATTTCAAATATTAACTGAAATATAATCATTATAATTAAAAGATAACAATATAATTCAAGTCCATAATCAATTGAATTATTATCATTAAATTATGTAATGAAACACAATGAATGAATAAGAAAGGGAATGAACGGATGTAAAACCACATTCCTGTTGTTCAACACAAAATGATCCTAATTATTTTTTATTTGTTCCAAATCTTCAATGATGCATTAATTCTCACTTGCAAATTTCTTAGAATTAAATTAATTTATTGTCCATTTATTCATATTTAAATTACAATGAATGAAATCAAATTTTGCTCATAAATATTACATTAATATCAATATATTGTTATACAATTTTTATCAAAATTATTTCAAATATTAAGTTAATTATAATCATAGCATTTAAGTTCATAATCAATCAAATTATTATCAATATTACTACAAAACGACAAATGACAAACGTAAGATTAAATTATGGAATGAAATAGAATGAATGAATAAGAAAGTGAGAGAACAAATAGGAAGCCACATTCCTATTGGTGAATGAGGGTGAAATTTGATGAATCATAACCTGAGTTTTCATTATATTTATCTATTTGTGTAATGAAGAATGAAAGATTGTATGATAAAGAATGAAAAAATGAATCATAACATAAGTAACATAATTCATGTTGTACAACAAAATAGATGAACCACAATGTAAAACAAAAATAAAAAAAACATAGAATCAATATTATGCTACTTTTGCTCAAGATTAGGTAGTAAAATGACATTTTAACAATGTTTTTAGAAAATTAAGGAGAAATGATAAAAATACCAAAGTGTCAGAGATTATTTACTTTTTTCTTCCTCTTTACGATCTCGTCACTGTTCATGTCATTTTCAACATTACAATAATGATTATTTTGAATAGAAAATTCTATAAACAAATAAAGAAACAACAAAGAGATATAGAAAAACTAACCTGCAATGATGCTTCAAGGGTGAACAAACAATAAGAGACACCAGATCAAATAGAATTATCATCGATACCCTTGTCATTAGAGACATCTCACTCGTGTAGTTATCCAACAATAGTAACATATCTACAAAATAAACAAAAAAAGATTTTAATACAACATCTTCAAAGAAAAATCAATGATCTACATGTATAAAATCATTTTAAAATGGAAGAATGATATAAACAAAGAAGAGAGAAAAATGGTTGAAGAAAAGTAGAGTAATGAAATGAAGGAGGGAAAGAGAGATGAGGTTCTCTAATTAGTAATAAAATGAGAGAGAAAAAATATGGAAGAAAGAAGAAGAATAAATGATAAAGAGATGTATCAAGAGATAATAACAAATGTTATAGTGTGGTGGGGTGTATTGGAGGTGATAGAATTCTTTGAGTAAGAAACTTTTGTTGTGAGTGTGACATGTGTCAATTCAAGGAGGTGATGACACATGTATGTGATGGAGGTTTTTTTGTTAAATAGTAAATAGATTACCAAGAAAGTATATTTCTTGGGAAACTCGTGGCTCTCATACACGAGTTTACTCATGGCTCACATATACGAGTTCCATTTTTTCTCTCTCCTCAAGACTCGTGGTTGTCATTCACGAGTTCCATTTCTAAAATTGAAATCATGTAACCTAAACACCATTCTCTTCTAACAGTTACAGTGAATATGGCTCACTCAATCTCATTTGCTTCTAATCTAAGGTTACTCTCTCTCTCAATCTTATTTATTTCTAATTTTAGAGATGTGTGCTCTTTTTTATTTTTGCCAATCATCTAATCTGATATGACTATGTGGGACATCTCTTCAACAACCCTGCGGAAATAAAGTTGGAAAACTTTGGTGCCAGAAATGGACAAAAAACATGCTTATACCTCAATGCCTATGTCATACTTTGCAAGAAAAGCTTAGGTTACATCAGATTGAGTGAATTGTGAATAGCAATATTCACTATAACTGTTGCAAGAGAATGGTGTTTGGGTTACATGATTTCAATTGCAGAAATGTAACTAGTGGATGACAATCACGAGTCTTGAGGAGAGAGAAAAAAATGGAACTCGTATATGTGAGCTATGAGTTTTTGTAAACTCGGAATCATGAGTTTCTGTAAACTCGTACATGAGAGCCACAAGTTTCCAAAAAAAAGTATTTTCTTCGTAATTTTTATAAAAGTTACACTACTTCATAATTTTGTGGTCAACCTATATGACTTGGGTAAATATTTATTATTTTTATATTTTTACTTTACTGTTATTAATCATTAGTATGAATATATAATTTGACACATCACATTCTTATTTAATGTAGAGTGTCCTAAGACATTTGTGTTGAATTTGGCGAGATTATAGTTAATGTATTGGCATATAGGTACCTAATAGGTGTTAGAAAAAGGGATTTTTTTTAGGGAATAAAGTAGATGAAAATAAGGTAATGTATAATTTCTAAGATGGGGTAACATGTAGGAATATTAGGATCTAGGTTTGACTCACCACGCCACTATAATTTATGGACTAATGCAAGTGATAAAAGGTAATTTGGAATGAAGAATGATTTGAAGGTTTTGAGTTTTTCTATATTTTTTTGTACTACTAAATGTATCCTTTTATTTTTTGGATAAGGAACTAATCCCTTCAAAATTCATGATTGTCCCTCTCAATAAGTGTCGCTCTCAGGAATCGAACCATCGACTTTAGGGGCCTTACGCCACTAAATCAACGCCTAGTTGATAGTTTGTTCTATATTTAAATACATGCTTGCAATTTTATTTATAGATCAACTCATATTATTTGCAAATGAAAATAACTCTTCAAAATACAATACTTAAATAAAATACAATGAAATAATTTAGCCTAGTGGCCTAATGGCTATGTCATTTTACCATTGGATGTGATGTTTTAATATTATCAAATACAATTTAGTTAAGGGTAATAGCAACTTAAAATTAGAGAAGAATCAAATTCACACTTCATTCAATTATGTATTTGTTTTCAATAATATTGACAATATAGGTCAAGTACCCCTTCTTATTGGGCAGAACAAACTCAGTCAAACACCCCTTCTTAGAACAAACTCACACTTCATCCAACCATATAATTGGGTAGGATATATTTTCAATAACATTAGCAATATAAGCTAATTACCCCTTCTTATTGGGCGGGGTGGACAGTGCAAACTCACACTTCACAAAATTATGTAGTTGGGTAGGGATATGTTTTGAATAATATTGACAATGAATGTCTAGCCCCCCCCCCGACGGACAGTGAATACAAGTTATGTTTACTTTGTTCGTAAGCTTTTCTGGCAGGCAAGTCGAATCATCCATGTTGAAATTTTATATTTTGATTTTCTCACTAATATTTTCTCGTAACAAATCTTAGATTTTAAAATTTATCTCAAAGTTCTTTCTAATTTTAATTAAGTATAGTTTAAAAAATGTGATATAAAGATGATATTTTAATTTTATTTGATTTCATGTTACTTTTATAATAATTTGAAGTTTCCTTATTTTAGAAAAAAAGAAATTGAATCTCATCTTGGCCAGATAGAGGTTGACATTTCATACATTTTTATTAATGAATGTACTCGTAACATCCAAAAGTTATATTCTTAACTTAATTTATGCAATTACTATTATGATTTATTTATTAAAGAATACATGCATAACTTGATATTATAATTTTTTTATGATAAAATAAGGCAATGATATAATCAATTTAGTTTAAGAATATATTGCAATATAAAATAAGAAGGAATAATAAATTTATTGTTATTATATTTTTATTCTTATTGTTATAATTATTATAATTGTTCTTATACAATTATATATGCTATGAAATTATTTGATTTTCCAATGTTATATTTCCATATATGTTATTTTATTTTATTCTTATCATAATGTTTGTTTCCTTATATAATGCATAGTTATCTCTTAAGTTTGTAAAATAGTAAAAAATTAGTATGTATCACTTAAAAATTGTATATATGCTTATATTTTAATGTCGAAAATTCAAATAAGATGAAATAATATATATTAGTTGTTCTCATTTTCTACATTAAAAGTATGTTCTCATTTGAGTTATTGCATGAACTTTAATTTGTAGCTACATTTTTTGTTAAATATCTATAAACTTTCGTTAAAAGTATATATTTAATCCACCAACATCTTGTAGGTCTTTAAATTTATGTTGATAAGCAACATAAATTTGAGTTTGTTAATCCACTTCAAATTCATAAATTTTAATTACTCCAAACTTGATCTGAAAAATAATTTAACATTAAACTTGGTTCCAAACTCAACTTGAATCAATGTTTAATGAGCCTAGTTGTACCAAGTTTGATTAACTAATTTCTACTCCTAATTTACACATTAGCTCTCAATATTTTTCTTTCAACTTCATCACATTATACTATAAAGTGATGCACGTGTAAATGTGTGTCATGGCATGATTCTCATATAAAAATCCTTTAATCATCTGTCAGTGTCTGTGGATGGCTTTCATTTATTTGTGAAACATATGAAGAAATTAGTTTGGTGCCATTAAAAACTCAAAAATACCAATTCCAATCAATTTAATAGACATATATAGATTCCACCTTAATAAATCATTCTGCTGTTCATCATCCATAAAAATAAAAAAGGAAATGTTTATTTGTTCACAATATTAAGTAATTTTCCTTTTGTAAACAACTAATCTTTTTGGTGACCCCTCCTAACTAGTGTTGCCACTAAGAATCGAACTTTTCATCTTTTACTTAGTTTGGGATCTAGCAAGACCTTATACTACTAGACTAACAACTTGTTAGTAATTATTTAATAGAATTTAATATCTATATATTAGTAGTATAATATTTTTTATAGTCAACATATCATTCGGTATTAATTTATAGAGTGTAAAATGTGTGTATTGATAATGTAAAGATTTATACACAGTTAGTGCATCACTCACCATTCATTTGCAATACTTTTATTTAAAAGTTAATAATAACTAAAAATCAATGGTGGATAATGTAGTAATAGTGTAAAAAATCTTTACACTGTCGGTCGGTGTATATATTTTTCCCCTAATTTATATTAGTTTTCTTTATAAGTCAAGTTAGTAATAAATTAATATAATGCTGATATATTTTGTGCTCATATAGTGATACTACAAAAAATAATAATGTTAGTGCATATTGATTACTTATTAGTGAAGGTAGTTGGCACTGTCTACTCACTGGCAAATGGGTGAGAATATTTTGTGGACAGCTAGAAAAGCAAAAGCTAGAAGCGGTCACAGCAACAATACAAGAAAGTTGGCAACGTGAGTAGCCAACTCCAACTATGCAACCATTAAATATGAAATATGTATAATAATAGCGCGTATACTAGTGGTACTTTCGTAATTTAATCTGAAAAACACATTAATATATGGTAAGAAATGATAAATAAGATATGACCCACCATGCTTTTTCTTTCCCTTATGTCATATATAAATGACATTATAGCATAGTATAATCATATTGCTATCATTACATTGCATAACATTGGTAAGTATCCAAACCCTGTGGTACATCTCTCAAGTCTCAACAGCCAAGTTCTCTAATAGTTTTCATGGAGCAAAATAAGGAGGTAATTTCTTATATGAAAGTGTGTATATTCCTCTGAGATTATGTTCAAAAGTAACCAAGTAGCTTTTCATGTTTGTAATTAGTGTTTGCTTGGAATTGATGTTTCTGTATAATAGTATGTGTGAGTTGAATTACATGCTTGAAAAGAGGAATAGAGATAGCAGACAAGAGTTTATTGTTCTTATCTTCCAAACTAATCATGTTTCTTGCAAATGAACCTTTGATTTGAAGATTGGTCCTGTTTATTATAAATAAATAATCAATTTTTTTCTGTTCAGACTTTTATATTGATGATATTACTGTTGCAGCAGTACAAATTACCATAAATCCCTTTCTAAAGAAAATCAATGATCAAATTCCTCTATGTAATTGGTTCCTGTTTTCCTCTTGCTATTATCATAATGGATTGCAGATGGTTTTGACTTTTGACTTTTGACTTTCTATTGAAGCCAATAGCCATGAATTCTTATCTATTCCATTTCTTCTTTCTCTTCTTTGGATGTGATGAAAATTTCTTCTCTTTCATAGGTTGTCTTGAATCAACTATAAAACTCTAAATCAATAACATTAGTAACAATGATGTGTTTCTAAACCATGTTTCAAATTATGTCCTTACTAACGTAAACATGTCATGTCAATTAAAAAATTAAATGTTTATAACTTTTTTTTCCTGTTTTTGTTCATAATCATTAATCAGACATAATTCGTGACATAGTTCCAAAAGATCTTTTTTTAAGGATTTGGTAAATGGTTCTAGTGTATTTAAGTCAATACTTTTCACAACTAATCATAAGTTTTATGAAAACTTTGTATGCAATCTAACTAAAACTAGTATTCTTTTCATAATGAAAAAATAACAACTTTTAATTCACCTTATCATTTACACCATTACTATGTTGCAAGTTTATAGCAGAACTAAGATCCTTTGTTATGGTCATCAATTGTCTAACTTAAGAATTTGTTTGATGTAGAAAAATGCTCCTTGGTTATCAGTGCCACAATTTGGGGACTGGGATCAGAAGGGTCAATTGCCAGATTACTCAATGGATTTCACAAAAATAAGGGAAATGAGGAAGCAAAACAAGAACAATTTATCCAGAGCAAGTCTTGGTAATGAAGAAGAGCTCACAGCTTCAGCACCTAATAGCATAACCACTGGCCACAGTGATCACCAGCAACACAACCATTATCACCAAACCAACTCTCCAACTGTAAGATTCTTCTTGCCCTGCTTTGCTATCCTTTTATTTTATCTAAAGCAACTCAATAACACTATTATAGTAACTTACAACAACAAACAACAATAAGCTAAGTGGGGTCGACAATATAAATCGAACTATATCCTAGTGTTATATATTAACTACTATAATAATTTACAAAAGTCGGGTAGGGTCGACTACATGAGTCAAACAATATCATAGTGTTATATGTTCACTGCTATAATAACTTATACAATTAAAAGACTTTTCTGAGCTATTGCTAGTGATCGGTTTTTCTTTTGGGTTATTGTTATGGAAAAAGTAATTCAAATTGGCTCCTACAACAATAATTAACAGGCTAGGAATATGAGTATGTGGATAAATCTTTTCCCAAGTTGGTGCTGCAAGACTAGGACATGAGTTTTTCTATCTGTCTTCTTGAGCATTTTTTGCAATAATGAAAGTTTCACACAACACTAATCACATGTCTCAGTTCACCCAGCAAAGGCACTGATCAAACCACATTTTAGATTATAACAACTTTTAATCTAACAAAAATATTCATTATTCTTTCAATAAAAATCATGGATATCAATCATTACTCTTTCTTTTTCTTTCCCTCTTCATGTTTAATTCCTTTTCTTCTTTTTTGATTCTACAAATAAAGAATAAATTGAACTTAAAATACATACAACTCATACACACACAGTGTATATATAAGTATATAACAATCTTCTGCCTATTATAACACTGCTTTTTCTTTCTTTCATGAAAGGAACACTAAAAAAGCTTTTAAAGAAGCGAGACACAAAATAAAATCATATGACATGACATTTTAAACAAGTAAACCATATAATTCCATAATTCTAGATATTTCTAAGTTCTAACAGCCACGGCATTTGATTTTATTTTATTTTGGAGTGCAAACCTGTACCATTTATTTACATGGTAATGAACATTATTTGAAGATAAGGTAGTGAGAAGAATCATGTGGCGGAAACTCTTTTTAGGAAAAAGAGGAAAACCAAACTGAGGTCGGTCCTAGTGGTTTGACAAAGTCATGTTCTTGTCCATAAGCTTCTTTCAACCCAAATAAAAAGAGGACATAATAGATTACACGTTACACGATGGTACTGCATAGTGGGCCCATGGTTAGCGAGTTTGAGAGAGATGTAATGCAAAAATTATATAAATTTTCATCAATTACATGTTTACAACGTAAGATACTTACCGCGGGTAAACATGACTCTAGTTGCCACGCATGAATTTGATGTTTCGGGCAACTACATTCGTTTCATTGGTGAGATAGCCATGAAATATGGTGGTCGGTTGTTCATGAGAAAGACAGACGTACATAGATATAACTTTAATAAAATATTTATAACATATTAATGGTTTTATTTTAATTAAAATTTAGTCCTAAATAATACACTAGAAAACATAAATATATTTATCTCTAAATATGATATGTTATATACCTCTCATATGTGGTTATGAGTATACTAATATATATTTCACTTGTTATTTTATGTGTCATATTTATAAAAAACTTTTATTATCATGCTTTAAGATTAAATTAATTATTTCTTTATCAAATATATTTGTATTCTTATTATTGTGTGGAGAAAAAGTAATAGTAGAGTAAAGTGGAAAGAAAAATGGAAAAAGTATAGGGAAAACATAACAATTTTATAAGTATCCCAGCCATTTTTGTTTGTGTAAACAAACCTAAGAAAACACCAGTAAGGAAACTGAGTGAACAAAGAAACTTAACGCGCTAGGATTATGTTATGGAAATAGAATTTTGCCTGTTAATTCTCTATATCTAGATATTGATCTGAGACATTTGTAGTACCTAAAGTATTGCTTTTGTTTTCCCTTACAGACAACGAGGAGAAGCTTCTTCAGATACTTCAACTGTTGTATAAAAGCCTGATATTTAAGGGCATCCTACAATATTTTGCTTGCGATCTAAAGATCGTGGACAGGGACAATTATGCTTTTGCGTTTTGATGGTTTGCTTAGTCTTTGTTCTTGATTTAGAAAGACAAGCCTGTCCACCCTAATCCTTTAGTTGGTGATTCTATATTTATGTTATTTGTGTTGTAGTTTGATATCTGGGCATCTAATATATACAAAGATTGTAAACATGTAAATGGCTGTCACTACCTCCTATATATGAGACATGTTTCAATTTGTTGCTTAATTGTCGGTGTTGATATTCTACAAATTAGGTCTTTTTGGTACAATGGAAATTACAAGAGAGAAAAAGACAACAACAACTAGGAAAATAAAGAAAGATCCAAGTCAATAAAGGATTGGCAAGCTAGTGGAACTAAAGTCCAGGTCTTGAACTCCTCATGAGTGTGAGATCCTAACTTAGCCATGAAATTTGCCACCATATTAGCTTCTCTGACAACAAATTTAGTCTCTATCACCGAGTCACGGGCCAGCCAAGACCGAATATTATTGGCTATACATAGAATGTGTGAAATTCTAATCGGAAGGTCCTCATAGATAATATGAATTGCTTCCATGCAATCATTTTCCATGATAATATTTCTAAAACCAATGTTCCACGCTACAGACAACCCATGTTCCATAGCCAAAAGTTTTGCTAAAATAGCTGAACCCTGACCGAAATTAGCTGAAAATCCTGACAATCACTGGCCTTTATTATTACGAAGGGCACCACCCCCTCCCATAATACAAGAACTTTTGATGCAGCTACCATCTACATTTAGTTTGATATGGCCAATCTCAGGGTAACTCCAACGACTCACAAGAAGCTTATCCTCCAACATCGCATAGCACTCCAAATTGCGCCACTCCCAAAAGTCATGGTGCGTATTATGTGCCACGAAGTTAACATCCCAAAGAGTGTCTCCTAGAATAGAATTGTTCCTCCATCTCCACACCCACCAAATACCAGCCAAAAAAAGAAGGTCATGTCTACGATTATAATTCTCCAAAAGCCAACCCTGGAAGGACTGAGACACCCAGAATCGAGGCGACGTAAATCCCAAGCGAGTCCATAAAGCACATGAATCCTGACAATCTCTAAAGATATGTAATAGATCTTCAACACTTGAGTGACACCTAGAACAAATAGGGCTTGTCGTTAAATGTCTTTTGAATCGTAAATTATTAGACGGTAGAGCTTCATGAAGACCCACCCAACACATGAATTTAATCTTTTCAGGAATCCTCAGACTCCAAATTATCCTCCAAACATCAATGTCGGCTGAATCATAACCGTCAATGTCACGAAGCTACCAATGGGCAGACTTAGCCGTGTAAGAGCTTGTAGCATAACCATCCCAAGTAGGAGAACCAGGCGAGTAGTTATCACAACTAAAGTTCTGCACATCTGACGGAACCATAGTATATAGACGTGCGAAATCTCAGCTACCTGCCATTTGAAGATCATTTACATGGAGCTGAGTATTTGATATATGGACAAAGCTAACATAAGAACAAAGCCTTCCCAATCTAGTCCAATCATCATACCATAAGGATTGCTCCCCACTTCCTAGATGCAAGGTGAAACCCAACTTAAGCTTTTCAAAGGCCTTCACAATACTTCTCTAGATGTATGAAGCCACAGGTTTGGGAGTAGCAAGAAATAGAGACCGCCTACCTAGGTATTTATCTTTCAAAACAGTACACCACAATTTGTTACTATTACTTAGCATGTTCCATGCCATCTTCCCAAGGAGAGAAATGTTTGTAGATCTAGCGTCCCTTATCCCAAGACCACCATTATGTTTATGCCTCGTGAGAACCTCCCAACTCACTAAATGAAGACTCCTTCTACTTACATCACCACCCCAAATAAATTGTCTCGTCATCCTATCTATGCTATTACAAACATAGTTTGGAAACCATAAAACCTACATAGAATAAACTGGAATATAAGAGATAACAGACCTTGCCAGGCATAAATGACCTGCCCTATTAAAAAGGTTAGACTCCCAAGCAGCCATGCACCCTGGATCTTCTCTAGGATCGGATCAAAAGCAGTTTTACCAACCTTTCCCTGAAGTAGTGGAATCCCCAAGTACCTCCCAAGATTGCTAACCACCCGCATGGAACATAACCTCATAAACTTATTTTTCTTCCTGTTGGTCACTACCTTCGAACAAATAAACTTCGATTTCTCCACATTTACTTTCAAACCCGACGCTTGGCAGAAGTTCTTAAGGGTTGCGGAAACAATCCTTACTTGGGAGTTGGTAGCCTTGCAAAACAACAAGACATTGTCAACAAATAGGAGATGAGAAATAGGGGGACCACCTCTAGAAAGATTAATTGGTTGCCATAATCCAGTATCCACTTTTTGAGAGATAAGAAGAGCCAACTTCTCCATGCAAAGAACAAATAAGTAGGGTGACATAGGATCTCCTTGTCGAAGACCCCTAGTTGGAGTAAACGCATCCAACCTTGATCCATTCCACAAGAGGGACACCTTCCCCGAACGGACACACCACATAATAAGATTAATCGTAATAACGGGAAAACCAAAATTTAAGAGTGTTTGCTGAAGGAAATCCCAGTCAACTCTATCATATGCCTTCTCTAAATCCACCTTAAACGCCAAGACACCCTTCTTAGCTTTAGTCTTGTGAATATAATGCATAACCTCCTGCACCAGGATAATATTATCAGAAGTACCCCTGCCAAGAATGAAACTACTTTGAAGTGGTCCAATTAACTCGTCCAAAAAAGGCCTCAATCTATTCACCAGGATTTTCATATTAATTTTGTAAACAACATTGCAAAGAGTAATAGGTCGGAGCTCCTTCAAAGATGTAGGGTTTCTAACCTTTGGAATTAGAATGATAAGAGTCTCAACAATGTGAGTGTCAAAGGAGCCATACTTGAAAGCATCATAGACAAGCTTCCAGATATCATCTCCCACAATCTGCCAGTATTTCTTAAAAAATATGGGTTGAAAACCATCCGAGCCTAGAGCTTTATATGACTTCATACTCATAACATCATTTGTTACCTCCTCCTTCGTTACCGGAGTCGTTAAAGCTTCAACCCCCATTTGAGAAATAACGGGGTATCCACCTGACAATTTACACTATTGACTTGGATATTCTCACAAAATAAGTTCTCGAAGTACCTTTTGGCCTCTACTCGCATTAGCTCCGGATCACTGCACCAATTTTCATCATCCAATTAGAGACTATGAATCTTATTTCTTTTCTGACGCACAATAGTTTGAGTGTGAAAAAATTTAGTGTTTCTATCACCATACTTGAGCCATGGATTTCTGAAACCATAATAATTCTTCCTGTTTTAAGATGAGGTTGTATTCCTGCCTTTGTTGGATCTCCAATCTAGCAAGGTCATGATCATCAAACTCCTCGAGACTCCTTTGGACACATTTGATTCTCGCCTCAACTCTTCTCTTCCTACGAAAGATATTACCAAAGATGGACTTATTGAATAAAATTGATTTATGTCTGACTCTAGAAAGCCCATCAACAACATCTTGGTCACCCTGACACCATGCCTCTTGGACCACGTTGAAGTAGTCTGAGTGAGTAGTCCATGTTGCCTGAAACCTGAAAGGACGATTGCAAAAAGATTGAACTTGTCCACCACACCTATCCAACAAAGGGGAGTGGTCAGAATGTAATCTGCTGAGGTTTTCAACATACCCCTCTGGAAAGGCCGTGCGCCAAGAGCTGTCAGATAGGCCTCTATCCAACCTCTTGGAAATACTTCTACCAGATTGTTCCCTTTTGACCCAAGTAAAACGACTCCCAATAGCACCAAGATCCATAAGTCTACAAGCATAAAGAACATGGGAAAAAATCTATGTCTGAGTGTAGTTGAAATGTCCACCTCGAACTTCCGATGGCAAGAGGGTCTCATTAAAGTCACCCAAAAGAAGCCAAGGTATAGAAACCAAGCTGTGAAGGGAAACCAGATGATCCTACAAACTCTGACGATCACAACTAGAGGGGCTAGCATAAACAACTGTAAAAATCCATTCTTCCAAACCACATTGAAGCTTTAACGAAATGGCCTGAGAGCAAGAATTCACAATGGAAGTAGTGACATTGCAACCATTATCTGGAAGAACCCAAAGACCACCTGAATGACCAACAACTTCACTAACGACACATTCCACATAACCCAAAGAATTCCAAAACACTTTGGACTTCACAAATTGGCAATGAGTCTCCATAATAACAATGAGTGATGGTTTGTATTTTCTGACTAAATCTTTAGCATGTCGGCGACCATTTTTACTATTGGCACCCAGAATATTCCAAGATAAAATAGAAAAATCCTGAAAATCTAACATATGGAAAATATTTACAGAGGGAAAAACAAGCGGGACAAAGGCTAATGACAATCCATTGACCTATCACCATCATCATGAACCTGTAGGGCACCCTCTGCATCTTCCAAGAATTTATCACTGACTGTCTGAATATTGACAATCTCCTCACCACTAATCGACCTGATAAAGTGAGGGGTTACAACTTGAGAATTAAATTCGGGTGTTGGAGTATGAGATTGAGAGGCATTAGAAACACCATCATCATGAACCTTTCCTCCCACGATAGATGAAGAGGCTTGTCTTGGCAAGGCACCTTCAACTGATGTTATAGCCCCATGAGTGAGATGCAGCTCCACATCATGGGGCTGCTGATTTGCCAGGCCCGTAACAAGAGGCTCATTTGCTTTATCCCACGTTGTTTTTGCCTGCATGGGAGTAGAAGAATTGTTGCTCTTGCCATAAATACATGGTGCATTAATACTTACCATACCTGAATCAAGTTTCAAATCTGCATTAACACCTTGCCTAGAAATCACAAGATTCTTTCCAGCCTTAGCTCCAGATTTAATTTGGCCACAAAAAAATGTGCCAGCATTATTATCTTACATAACCTTTTCACCATTAACTCCATGCAGGTGTGTGCCATCATTAACATGGGTTTTAAATCCATCATTTATTCCTTCATTCACGTTTGATTTTGATCTAGGCACAGTAGCCGTTTTAGCTCTCATTAATTCCATGTCACCCATTAATCCAGTCTTAATGGTACCTTCCTTAACCATGCTAGCAATATTCCCAAAACGTTGTCTCTTTTTATTAGAGGATGGCCCACTTATTATTGCACCATTAATTTGATTCTTCATCCCATGAATATTGGAAACTGTATGAAACATTTTTGGTCTGTTGAGTGCCTCAAACATATTTTCCTTGGATGCCTTCATGATGTTCATTCCACCGTTGGCAATAACTCCCTTACCCGTTTTCCCATTCCTTCTTTTTCTTGTAATGACTAGCCAATCTCCATGTAAATCATCTGAAACCAAAACTTGGTGATTCATCATTTTAAAAGCATCATTAGTAACCATGGCTGGTGGAGATTGCACCGCCTCTTGCACCCTCTCCATGATAGGACCATCACATGAATTGCTTGGCTGGGAAGAAGAGGGTATAGATTTAGATTGGTCAATTTTTTGGACCATGCAATTACAAGACACATGACCATATCAACCACAATTGCTACATATGATATGAAGACCCTCGTATTCCACTTTATGCCAATTTCCTTGTACGCATATTTTACCAACTACTGGTTGGTTAAGATCAATTTCCACACAAATTCTAGCTAATCTCCCACGAGCAAACCTTAAAGTGTTATTATCAATTTTAAAGGGACGGCCAATAGCTGAAGCAATTGGAATCAGAAAATTCTTATCATAGAATAGCATATTCAGGCCTGTCAAACAAATCCAAACCAAGGTTTTGGACTTGGGTGATTGTTTTTCACCGTTTTCGTTCTTTTGCGGTTTTAAGGTGATACAGTTCCCGTTATTCACGTGGCTGCTTTCCCTCAAAATATGTTAAACCCTTAGCTGACCGGAATTTATCTCTCACTTGATCATATCATTAACAACAAACAAAGAACTTTGGGCAGGGCCGTGTGTAGAATGCCCAACTGAGATCCTCAACAGTACACCCAATAATATAAAATCGGCTGGGAAAAGAAATGTGGACATAGTTGGTGTTCCTACCCGGTGAGCCAAAGAGACGCATGCTTGGTCGCCGAGCTAGGTCTCGCGTGCTTGGCCCACCAGAGTTAACCTTAGAGACACCCCTGGCATGACTTCTGTACTTCACCAACCCACCTGCCAGCACGACAGACGGATTGCAGAACGGCTACCAAACCAGCCACAGGCTAAAAGACAAGAGTGGCACAAAGTACGGTCCTGACAGACCGCCTGACACGAAAAAAGCGACCCCCGACAATACCCTTGGTCGGCTACGTGTTGCACTACCTGCCAAGAGCCCAAAAGTCAGCTCTCCCTTCTATAAATAGAAGTCTCTACCAACAGGAAGTATCTCAATCTCTTTACTCTCTAACATTACTCACTCTATTACTTTCTACCTTCATATTCTCATACTCATATACATTTAACACCAAGTTCATACCCTGACTTGATCGTCGGAGAACCTTTTCAGGTACCTCCACCGGCGAATCCAGCTCTTCTACATCATCTTGTTACTTTGACGTCCTTCCTTTTCTCCATCCTCAGCAGCTGATCAACTATTGTTCTGTACCTTTGTGTTCTAGGAAAGAACATTGGTGCCGTCTGTGTTCCAACTCACACCATGGTAACTACCAGAAACCGAGCTCTATCTACCAGCCAAGTCGACCCTGCCCCAAGTACTCTTCCCCCACCAAGACAACCATCCCATCAAGCCAGCTGAAGCCACCATACCACTCCAGAACAACAACCAACCACCCAACACCTCCTCCAGATGCTGGAACGCCAGGAGCGGCTCATCCAGCAGCAGGCCG
Source organism: Lupinus angustifolius (assembly GCF_001865875.1). NCBI lineage: Eukaryota > Viridiplantae > Streptophyta > Magnoliopsida > Fabales > Fabaceae > Lupinus > Lupinus angustifolius. The sequence goes on from NC_032023.1 coordinate 12,680,949, forward strand.
ACGTAATACAAGAACTCCGCCAATCCAAAATAAACCCTGAGGATCTCTCGGAACGCCCTATTCACGAAAGTAACCGTGAAGAGTCAGCGAGCGAGTCCCGCCCACCATCCCAACCAAACCTGCACCACTCTTGCGGTACTAGACATCCTTTTACACCTACCATTATGGCTTACCCATTACCCTCTCACTTCACCCGCCCCACAAACTTGGACCAGTACGATGGAACAGCGGACCCACAAGATCACCTTGACGCCTTCGAGGCTTCTATGTTATTCCATGGGGCGACCAACCCCATCATGTGCAGGGCCTTCCCCCTGACTCTTAAAAAGGCGGCCCTCCAATGGTTCACCCGCCTGGCTCCAAACAACATCAACACTTGGGGAACTCTAACTTTAGCCTTCAACACAAGGTTCACGGCAAGCAAAGAGCAACCCAGGTCATCATACACACTGTCTGGCATTCGCCAAGGATCTAATGAATCCATCCGGGCATATCTAGATCGGTTTAATACCGAGGCCATGAAGGTGCATACTCTAAGCCCTGAGGTAGCAGTGTATGTCCTCGTTATGGGACTTCAAGAAGGTTTTTTCCGCACGGAATTGGCCAAATACACCGATCTTACCATGGAGGACCTCCGCTCCAAAGCCCAGCAATTCATCAATCTGGAAGAAACCCACCATATCCACGCCCATACTGAGCCCCAAACACATCACCCGTCACAGGAAACCAAACGACCAAGACTCCATGACCTACCCCGCGACCTATCCTCACTAACCAAAAAGGCCAAATACTCCACCTATACCCCCCTGAACGCCAGCCGCTCAAGGATTCTGCAAGAGGTCATCTCCACTCACCTCGTCCAACTTCCACGCCCACGCCCTACCTAGCCAGGCCCGCAAGACCGATCCAAATACTATGACTATCACAGTATGTTCGGCCACTTGACCAATGACTGCACACAGCTCTGTGATACCATCGAAGATCTCATCCAGGCTGATCATTTACAGCGATTCATTGCGGGCCTGGAGCAACGTCGGCGATTGCCACATCATCGTCGACCAGAGCCTTCAAGAAGGCGGTTCCCTCCATAATTTCAACAACGACGCCCTACCCCACGGCCTCAGGCGGATAGGCACCGAACAGATAACCGAAGGCCAAGGAGCCCAGTTGATATCAACACTATTTCAGGAGGTTTTGCTGCCGGGGGTACCTCCAGGACCGCCCAGAAGAAATATGTGTGGGAGGTAATGCACGTCGCTGCCAAAAACTCCCATCAAAGCCAGAGCTACAGATCAGCTCCCCCTATTACTTTCGACGATCGCGATTATGAAGGTGTCGTCCGAGAGCACGATGACCCCCTCGTCATCACCGCCAAGCTCAATAACAAGAAGGTTAGCCGCCTATTCATTGATCAGGGTAGCTCAGCTGACATTATTTTTCAGGATTTGTTTGAAAAAATGGAACTTCATGACCGCGATCTCCTACCATATGATGGGCAGTTGGTCGGATTTTCCGGTCAGGGAATCACCCCGGTCAGGGAATCACCCCCCAGGGGATATGTAGAGATTTGGCTAACAATCAGCGACCACCCTATGAGTAGGACTGTCCAAACAAAGTTCTTGGTCGTCAAGTGCGATTCAGCATACAACGCCATTATCGATCGGCCAAATTTGAACAGGCTTGAAGCGATCGTCTCTACGCCCCATCTATGCATGAAGTTTCTCTCAATCAGCCTCCAAGTCTGCACAGTAAAAGGGGACCAGCACTCGGCTCGCAGTTGCTACTAGATGAGTCTTCGCCCCCACTTCAGCAAACAGCACGCCTCCCCCCCCCCTCCAAAAGATCTCGGGGCGTGCATATGGTCGAAATGGATGTCTGGGCGGACGAAGGAGACTTTCGACCACAACCAGAAGGGGAAAAAACAACTCTACAGTTGGGCCAATCCCCAAGACAGGTAGTGTACCTTGGCAGTACCCTTCTGCCAAGCCAAAGGTTGAGGCTGGAGACATCTTTGAAGGCAAACTAGGACCTCATCGCCTGGTCAGTGGCAGATATGCCTGGTATAGATCCTTCCTTTGTCTGCCATCGGTTAATGACAAAACAAGGTGCTAAACCGGTGGCGCAAAGAAGGCGCAAAATGGGGGCTGACAGGACCAAGGAGGTCGCTTTGAAGGTAGCCAAGTTGCTAAAGGCGGGTTTCATCCGCGAAATCACCTACACCACGTGGTTGGCGAATGTTGTGCTGGTGAAGAAACCATGAGGGAAGTGGCGGATGTGCGTGGACTACACAGATCTCAATAAGGTATGCCCTAAAGACCCTTATCCTCTTCCAAACATTGACCATTTGGTGGATAATTCTTCAAGCTGTCAGTACTTGTCCTTCATGGACGCATATTCCGGGTACAATTAGATTCCGATGTACCCTCCCGACCAGGATAAAACAGCGTTCATCACTGATCAGGCCGCCTACTGCTACACTGTCATGCCTTTTGGGTTGAAAAATGTTGGGGCGACTTATCAAAGGATGATGAGTAAGATGTTTGCCGGCCAGACTGGAGAACACATGGAAGTTTACATGGATGATATGATCGCCAAAAGCCTCCCCAGCGAAGATCATGTATCCATTTTGAAAAATATTTTTCAACAACTCCGCAAGTACAACATGCGGCTCAATCCAGAAAAATGTACTTTCGGAGTAAAGGCGGGCAAATTCCTCGGTTTTCTTCTGACTAGTCGAGGGATTGAGGCAAATCCATCCAAATGCCAAGCGATCATCGACATGAGGAGCCCCCGCACGGTCAAGGAGGTCCAACAGTTGAATGGGCGACTAGCTGCGCTGTCCAGGTTTCTTCCGTCCGCCGCCAAACATTCACTTCCCTTATTTCAGTTGTTGAAGAAGAGCAAGAGGTTTGAATGGTCTGTGAGTTGCGAAGTGGCGTTCAACACTTTCAAACAATATTTGGCCGCCCCACCTATTCTCTCCAAGCCATTACCTGACGAACTTTTGTATGTATATCTGGCGTGTCCGACGGAGCAGTTGCGGCCGTGCTGATACGAGAAACGGTAGAAGGTCAAAACCCGGTCTATTTCACAAGCAAGGCCCTGCAAGGCCCAGAACTGAGGTATCAGAACCTGGAGAAAGTGGCTTATGCATTGTTGATAGCCACGCGAAGGTTGCGCCAATACTTCCAATCTCATGCAACGATTGTCAGAACCAACCAGCCAATCAGGAAAATTTTGCATAAGCCGGAGTTGGCTGGGCGGATGATCACGTGGTCAATAGAACTCTCTCAATTTGACATCCGTTTCGAACCTCGCACGGCCATCAAAAGCCAGGTCATATCTGACTTCGTGGCCGAATTGGCCGCACCAGAGGACGATCTAGAGCAGGTATGGACTATCTTTGTTGATGGATCTTCTAACCCGAGAGGTAGCGGGGCTGGAATTCTGCTGGAAGATGGGCAAGGAGTAACCATTGAGCATTCACTCACCTTCACATTTCCAACATCCAACAATCAGAAAGAGTATGAGGCTTGCATCGCCGGACTACAACTAGCAAAAGAAGTGGGCGCCCATAAGGTATTAATTTGCAGTGATTCCCAATTAGCTGTGTCTCAAATTACAGGTGCATATCCAACCAAGGATACCCTCCTCGAGAAATATCTGCTCAAAGTAAAAGAGCTCATGGCCGACTTCGGTGAAGCGACCATTCAGCATGTGCCCCGTGAAAGCAACGCCCGGGCAGATATCTTGTCCAAGCTCGCCAGTACCAAATGCCTCGGGAATAATTGGTCCGTCGTCCAGGGAACAGTCTACCACCCAAGTGTCATGGCAGTAGAACAAGTGGAGATCCTAGACAATTGGACGGGCCCTTTCATCCGATACATCCTCCATGGTAACCTACCCTCCGACTCAAAGGAGAAGCAACGGTTCCTCAGGTGTTGCTCTTGGTACACCCTGGTCCGGGGGACACTGTACCGACGGGGATTCACCACCCCCTTGCTTAAATGTCTTGGTCCAGAACTGGCAGATTACGTCCTCAGAGAGGTCCATGAAGGAAGTTGTGGGCACCACTTGGGCGCCGCCTCACTCGCCAAGAAAGTGTTACGAGCTGGATACTACTGGCCCATAATGGAAAAGGACACAACAGACCTCACTCGAAAATGCACTTGTTGCCAACTTTTCGCTGACTTCCACAAAGCCCCACCAGAAGAGTTAACCACAACACAAGCGCCTTGGCCTTTCTACAGGTGGGATATGGACATTCTGGGGCCTTTCCCTCAAGCACCTCACCAACCCACCTGCCAGCACGACAGACAGATTGCAGAACGGCTACCAAACCAGCAACGGTTCCTCAGGTGTTGCTCTTGGTACACCCTGGTCCGGGGGACACTGTACCGACGGGGATTCACCACCCCCTTGCTTAAATGTCTTGGTCCAAAACGGGCGGATTACGTCCTCAGAGAGGTCCATGAAGAAAGTTGTGGGCACCACTTGGGCGCCGCCTCACTCGCCAAGAAAGTGTTACGAGCTGGATACTACTGGCCCATAATGGAAAAGGACACAACAGACCTCACTCGAAAATGCACTTGTTGCCAACTTTTCGCTGACTTCCACAAAGCCCCACCAGAAGAGTTAACCACAACACAAGCGCCTTGGCCTTTCTACAGGTGGGATATGGACATTCTGGGGCCTTTCCCTCAAGCACCTCACCAACCCACCTGCCAGCACGACAGACAGATTGCAGAACGGCTACCAAACCAGCAACAGGCTAAAAGGCAGACCGCCTGACACGGAAAAAGCGACCCCCGACAATACCCTTAGTCGGCCACGTGTTGCACTACCTGCCAAGAGCCCAAAAGTCAGCTCTCCCCTCTATAAATAGAAGTCTCTACCAACAGGAAGTATCTCAATCTCTTTACTCTCTAACATTACTCACTCTATTACTTTCTACCTTCATATTCTCATACTCATATACATTTAACACCAAGTTCATACACTGACTTAATCGTCGGAGAACCTTTTCAGGTACCTCCACCAGCGGGTCCAGTTCTTCTACATCATCTTGCTACTTTGACGTCCTTCCTCTTCTCCATCCTCAGCAGCTGATCAACTATTGTTCCGTACCTTTGTGTTCTAGGAAAGAACAGTTGGAAAGTGTTGATCTCTTTCCAATGCCCAAAACGAATTCAACATCACAAGGGTGACCAAAGAGCCTTCATTAGAGTTCAGAATTGAAAATCAAAATACTAGCTTCAAATCCAAAGCCTTATCCGTAACCATGTTTACGTATGTTTTTTTCCAACAACAACATAGCACATTCGTTATGAATGTATTAGAAAACATTTCGGGTTCAAAATCACTTTTTTTTTAATGTAAACCAAAATTCGCTACTTTAACCCAACTTTGGGGCACTTCACATAGTGTACTTGATTAACTCAACTAAACCATATCATTTCATTAGCTCAAATCTTCCAGGTTAACCCCTTCAGTTTGTTTTGATGACTGAAAAGATACGTTTGCTATGTTTCTAAATGTATCAATCAAAACAAAGTGGTAATCTAAGCATTTAGACTCAATAGCATGTTGTCTGCCAATCATAATTTTAAATTGTGATCGAGAATTTGACATCCACAATTTTGAGTATTATGGTTGAGAGTCTCCAAAACCGCATATAGCCACAACCACCATTGTGGCAACATCTTTCCACACTCTCTCCATACTACGATTGCATTTAAAAACATGTTGCCAACTAACACTTCTACCCACAGTTCATCATTCTACCAATCAAATTGACCATGCTCCCCAGAATGACCACACGATCAAAGTATCTGATTCCTGAGAGTGACACTTATTGGAAAACACAACCACACACCCCGAAATAGATTAATTCCTTACCCAAAAGGATGAAAAAATATCCTTAGGGTTAGTTTGGGAGTTGGATTTTGGAGGGGAAGGAAGGGAAAGGAAAGGCTTGTAAGCCATCTCATAAGTGTATTTCATGGCTCCCAAGCCTTCCTTTTCCCTCCCTTCCCCTCCAAAATCCAACTCCCAAACTAACCCTTAGTAGTACCAAAATTGACCATGCTCAACGCATCAGATTGTACACAGGCATACCACCTGAATTATCTATATGTAGCAAAACCTGTTCTTTTTTATAATAACTCCAATTATTACAACCATTACTACTTTTAGATATGGGATAACCTCAAAACACATCATCTTCAAGACTGACGTGAAAAACGGTGCCCATTGACAACAAATAGTTTAACTATTCATCAAACTCTAATGCATTCAACCTAGGTCCCAACTGAAAAGATACAAGTAATTAGATTGTAATTTAACAACATTGGACAAAATCTCAGGGTGATTCTTGATTTTTCTGAGAACATCCTCTGATATCTCCTGCTGCCATCCTGGTTGGTATTCAAAAGATACTGTCTTGAATTCCTTTTGGCTACAACAAATTATATTTTCTTGATAATCTGAACCACGTCTTCATCTTCAAGTTCATGCTCCTGGTGTGTGACATTTCATTCCACTTAGTACATGTTTTTGGGGGGAGAAAAACGTAGAAACAAAGAACATGGATAATGAAGCAAAAAAAAACAGAGTAAAATGAATATGGTACCAACCTTGCCAACTCTTTGAGGTTTATGTTTCGCACTTGAACCCCACACCAGAGCACTGCATCATATTTTGGTAATATAAGCATTCAATAAAGGGAAGCAAAAAAAAAAAATTGCTGCAGGGTGGAGAACCAGGGTGAACTTGTTAATTCTAAGGTTTGATTTTCGTTTCTTTTTTTTCAGAAGAACAAAATGCCATGCTAGGAACAAGTGCTTTTCCCCAAACCAAGTTCATTCATCAAACTGAAGATCCATTTAATTTTATAGTAAGTTTAGATGAGCAGAGACAAAGCGATAGCCCAAATAAATGCTTCATACTAATAAAAAGTTTCCCAATAAAACTAGCAGCAGTTCATACCTTGATAGTTGAAAAAGCAAAGTTAATTTTCATATGTAATTGCCCCTCATTATACAAACATAGAGAAAGTGGTAAACATTGTGAAGGAATAAAACTTAAGATGTTAAGTTTATGGCAAAGATACTCACTACTTGAACTGTTTAAGCATATCCTTGTGGATGCGAGTGCAGAAGTCATCAACTGTCCTCTTCTTAGAGGACAATATTACAGGGTCTTCATAGTCAGGATTCATCCCTTTAGGTTTGGTATAAACACGAGTAAGATCAAGGTATTCCCAGATTTTCTCCAGAAGACCATCAAGATTCCACTCCAGGTGTGCACTGAAGAGTAGCCAGAAAAAATTAACAAGTTTTTACAAATATATCAACTTTTTAAATCAATTATTGTAAAAATCCTGACAAATAAGAGCCTGCCAGATAGAGATACAAAAGGAAACAGAGGAAGAGATCACAATTGTTTCCCTTTTACTTATGAAGTATATGTACAACGACTTTGATTTAGTTGCAAAAGAGAGATTACCTAACATCAGCTAAAGATATAATGAAGTAATAAACAAGGAAAAAAACATGGGAACATGCAAAGTACAAATAGATTTGAAGAATTACCTGATTGGGCAGTAATGAGGTAGCTTATCCAATATCTCCAGTTCCTCAAGGGTGATCTGATCAATCTTGTTCACAACATAGATACAAGGGATATATACTCGACTGCCCTCAATAACATCTATAAGATCATCCGCAGTGGCATCATACCTAAGAGTGATATCTGCATTGTGAATTCTGTACTCGCTGCATATAGCCTTCACAGTGTCAAGATCCAGATTTGTGTTGGCAGCAGTAGAGGTGAAATTAATTCCACCCTTCTCTTTCCTCCTAAAAGTCAGATTTGGCGGCTCTTTGTTTAACCTACAGTCATAAAACATATACGGATAATAAATGAGAAACGGATTATTAAGCCTTAGTCTCACTAGGTGGGGTCGGCTACATGGATCGATGCTCTACCATAAATCATGTTCATTGAAAAGCATTGATCTCTAAATCTTTCTAAATCATTTTACCTATGGTTTTTTGGTCTCCGTCTAACTCTAGAAATAGGGCTAACCTCCATTCTACTCTCCTTACTAAGGTTTTTAATGGGAGAAACAAACTACTATATAAAAACAACCAAACTTTTATCCCATTAGGAGGGGTCGACTACATGGATCAAACGACACAATAATTCTCTATCATAAATCTTGTTCATTGAAAAGAATTGATTTGTCTTTCTTTATCATTTTCATTTGATCTACTCTCCCTGTGGGCTTCTACCGGTCTCCTCCACACATTTGCAAACCACCTAAGGTGCAATTCTACCATCTTTTCTACAATAGGAATTACACCAACTTTCTCCCTACTCCGTTCATTTTTAATCCAGTTTTGTCTAGTGTGTCCACTCCTTCAACGGAACATTCTCATCTCTGTTACATGGAGACATGAAGTCTATTCTCTTGTTAAGATTTTATCGCCCAACATTCAGTCCCCTATAACATTGCAGGTCCATATTACTATGAGCAAAAAAAATCAAGAAAATCTCCTACCAAAATAATTGAAATGCACTAAAATATATGCAGATGATTTACATCTTCTCAATGGTATAACAGTCACAATAAAGCCCATAACATAGACTAAAAAACTCTGCAGCTCGCTCTCTACTACACTGGAAACTATTTATTGTGTTTCACAACAAACCAAGGTCTAAATATGCAAGTAAAAATAGATGTGTGGAAATTCTATTCTATCAAGTTCAATGCAAATAGTTGCTAATTTTTACTTCACTGCATTTAGCAAATAGAAACATTGTCAATAAGCGAAATTACATAATAGAAATGTTGTCAATAAGCAAAATTACATGTTACCTTATACCAAATCCCTCTAGCTCTTTTTCTATAAGACGCTTATGAGTTATTGGCTTTATTGCATCGAGAACAATTAAAATACAATTGCACGTCCTTGCAGTACTGATAACCTGGATTTGAAAAACAGTAAAAAAAAAGTCTGTAAACAAAATATGGAATATATGTTATGATTCAGTCCTTAATTGTTGCAAATGAAATATATGTAGGCAGAACATATATTATTAACAAATAAAGATAGCCATACAAGGTAATATTTATAATACAAGGAAGACAACATTAGCTTCTTTTACATAGAAACTTGGTAGAGCAAAATTAAAATAAGAGTAAAATCATGGCTTCAATCTCTTGAAACACTAGTCTTATTACGAGGAACGTGTAGAGTGGACTTAGCTTACAGTCATTAATTTATAGACTGCTCCAATGAGCTAGGAACCTTTCAAAAACAAGAAAGATTATGACAAAATATGAATCCACAATTTCTCTAAATACTGAAATGGTTCTCATAAATCTTATTTCAGCATTTAGCACACAACAAAAGATGATTAAAAACACTTTTTAAAAAATTCACGAGTTACCTCAACTACATAGCTGACTATACTTACATAAGACATGATTGGCTACTTGAAATTAGCTTGACACAAATGTTAACAAAACATGGTCAAAGTTTAAACAATGATGAGAGCATGTTATGTGTTTTTACCTGCCTTCCTCTACCTTTTCCATCCTTAGCACCCTCAATAATTCCAGGGAGATCCAGCAACTGTCAACCGAAATTGAATAATTAGCCCTTAAAATTGAGTATAACTGAAAAATGCATCACAGTGTAGATCATAGAATGACTATGTTGCAAGCAATGAAAATAATTCGAACTGGAGATAGATTTTTAGGAGTCAGTTGAATAACAAAAATAAAATTTGCAAAAAAACACATCTGCATCCACTGTAAAGACTTCATCTAAAAAGTAAATTGATGCCTAGTTTGACATTACAAAGAGGATTAGTGGTGCAGATTAAACTACCACTATGTTCCTAGTGTTTGCACCATCTAATCCACTTTGTAAATTATGCAACCCTGAACCTGCAAGAAGAGATATGGTTTCTAAGATTTGAATCCACAACCTCCGGGTCACAAGGCCACACTAGGGCACATCCTCAAGTGAATGATGCTCCTTCAATCTTCTCTCAACTATCATCAAAAGAGTGGCAACATTCATATTTCATTCAATCTTCCCTCAACTATCATCAATAAGAGGTACAACTAAATTTAGCTTTAGGCATCCCAAGTTTTTGTGTAAACTCACTAACAAATAGCTTACTGATGTGGTGGTACCTGAATTTTTGCTCCACGATATGTGATCACACCTGGGATGCAAGTTAAGGTAGTAAACTCATAGGAAGCAACCTACAATCCAAAATAAGCAAAAATATTTAGAAAATTATTTCACAGTTTAAATTTAGACACTTTAGAAAATTGATTTGTTTCCAAACACCTCGAACAAACACAAAATAATCCTGCATGCAATGAGGGTTGATTACTTAATAAACATCATGACTAACCCATTACCCAAAAGAAAAAGTAGTACACTCAAACTCTATTCCTTATCCCCTTTTCAAAAGAGGAGAAAAGTGAAACAAAGGACAGATATATTGTATGTATGATTGAAAGAATCGTCAAAGTTGAATCAACAGAAGGGAGAAAACTAAACTAAACAGATCATCAAACCACACATAAATCAGGTGGATAACACAACATAGGTTCAAATTCAAAAGGTTGAGAAGGGATTAGTTATTCCACCGAAAGCTTTAGTAAATCAACTCTTTTATTTTAGCCACATGTTTCTGATGACCTTAAATTCTCAAAAGCTTCTTTTTCCTAAAATTGACATATCTTTATCTTCTCTCTACATAGGTTCTAATTTGCTTTTCTTCTGGGGTCCAAACTCCAAAGTTGCACTTCCTTTGGGCTCTATTGAATCAAACTCACTTTCCAAAACATGAAAACAAAATAAAATATTGGCCTTTATGATTGATATACCTGCATAGAGAAGAAAATGTATGAGATGTTAAATACTTCCATACCTCTGAAAATGTCCCAGTCAATTTATTCAGTAGAGTAGATTTTCCAACTGAAGGGAAACCCACTAGACCAACTCTTGAATCCCCACTCTTAGTAACATCAAAACCTTCACCAGCACCTCCACCTCCTTTTGTTGAAGGTGTAAGGAGTTCTCTCCGCAGCTTTGCAAGTTTAGCCTGGCACCATAAGTTGAATCAACCAACTCCTCAACAAAAATAGCAACATAAAAGAGGTATAGTGGTATGGAGAAGAGGAAGGTCAAAAAAGAGGGCCAATAAGGAATAATATTCTAACAATAAAATATACTTATGGGTGGTTGATTCCACATAGAAGCAGAATAAGGAAACACTCATCTTGCCTTCAATGTCACATATCAGAAGAAACTAATACCAAGGATCGACCATAGAAACAAAAAAAACAAAGAGATAAACGGTATAAAAATCCATAATTGACAAGTTCTATTAAATTATTTAGCACTTTCACCCCAAATTAACATACAAATACTAGCATCACTTGCGTAAAATTATAAAGTAATTATTATACAAATAAAGAGAGTTCTCTGTGATGGATAGATAGTGGAAACAATGTAGGCCAAATGCATGGGCGCTTACAAATTTAACTTCCACTATGAAATATTAGCAGTATAATGTATGTCTTATAATAGATTGAAATGAACTAGGCCAGAGCCATGGGCAGAATCCACTTCAAGGCCTATACCTACAAATCCAACTGATCAAATGTAGGGGAAGGGACAATCATAAACAAGATGCATTTCCACATGCTATCCCTATATGAGAATAAAGTATCTCCTGTGAGGAGATACTTCATTATCTAAAATTATACCCTTCAACCAACTCATACAAGGTCTTGACAATATTTCAGTACTAGAAAGAAACATCTCCTACAATATTTGGGGGCAAATTTTATCAAATTGTCTTCAAGAATCAACTCAACTAAAACTGAAACAGGTGCCACCAACATCCATAAAAATAAATAATAAGCAGTACAGCACACTATTTATTAATTATACTGATCTATTTTATCCCTGTATGTCATTTAATAACCAAAAAATACACCAACATATTATTAACCTTCAGCAAACCCAAATGGTGTGCAGTAGCCTTGTTCTTCTGAGTCTTCGCCATCTGCATAACATGAATGACAATGATCATTCTCAAAATAATAACTACATGATAAAACAGACTTCGCAGCTAACTACAATTCCTGCATTTTGAATCTACTGTTCCCAATAAATTAAAACTTCTTAGTTCTTAGCAAATCAATCAAAGATATACATTTATATTTAAATCATATAAAATAAAATAAAATTATAAACACTGAAGCTTACTCAAAAATAAAAAATCAGTGATTCGTAATAAAACCGCAGTAGAGAAACAACTCTTACTTTTTAATAAATTAGTTCAAAGTGCTAAATCAAACAGTGACTACCGAAAAACTAGTGTTTCTCTGGTATAAATTGAACGTCTATAAATATTATCCTATATTGATTTCAGAATATAATAGAAATGAATGAAGTAGCAATTGAGACAAAAGCATGGGGATAGGTATAGGTACCTCATCTTCGATGTCTTTGATTTTCTGCATAACCGTCGCCATTTTTGAATGAAGATAGAATCTCAGTAGCAACGTAAAACAGATTCAGAATACTCGTTTCTTGTAGTGAAGTTGGAGAAGAGAAAAATGGGAGCGGAGAAAGAAGGTGCTAGAAGAAAGATGAAGAAATGATGCTGGGATGAATGTGTTTACGGCAGGGTCGAAATTATGATGCTTTCTTAAGGCCCAATTACTTATGGGTGGGCCCTTAATATGTAGCCCAAAAGAACCTACGTTATTGGGTTTGACTTCCTTTTAGATCCACGAATCCCCAACCCCTTTTTCACCCTAGTGTTTTCTAAGTTTTTTATAGAGAATAAAAAAATGAATTTTTTTTTATTCATCTCACAAATAAATTTCATAGTTTAAAAGTTTACCATTTTTATTTTTTTCTTCAAATATCAATTCGTAAATTAACCACAAATTTATGCCGTAATATAAAGTGATTGAAGTGAAAATAGTTCTTATATAAAATTGTAAAAATAATAAATTCAGGTCAAATAATAATACAATGAATATTTAACATTAAAATTTATTTAATGATTACATAATAACAAAAAAACGTTATGTGGTTTTATATTATAATATTGATCATTCAAATAAGATTTAATGATTCATATTAATTCTTATTATTTTTCACAATAACAATTGTTTACACTTGAGTGACCGTCTATATGAGATAAATGACTTAAGTGATATCAATTACCATATAAAAATTATGAGAAAAATAAACATGAGTCATACAACCATATATTGATAGTTAAAATTTAAAATTAGTTAATGATCACTTAAAAAGTTGTGCATTTATCTTTTACTCTTCATGATTCAAAGTAAATTTCAATATTTCATATTAATTGTTTCACATTTTAACAATAATAAATGCTCTCACTTTTCTTATTTAGCAGCTTTCTATGAGTAGGAAGTGACCCTTAAATGACAATGGTTTCATATAAAAATTGCAAAAACAATAAATCATAAATACATAATTATATATACACCGGAAATATTTTATAGTTATTAGATATATACTTTTTATATTAAAATGTTCATACAATTCCATTTAAAAGTCTCAATTATTTTTATATATGTATTCACCCACACTAATGTACTTATATGTATGTATATATAACAATGATCAAAATTCGAATTGATGAACAAACATAAATTTGAACATTTTAACTCACTCAATAGCTCATCAACTTTAGTTTATCCATTTTAAACTAACAAATAGTACAAAGTAAATTCAACTCAATATAGTCTTTAATAAATCAAACTGGCTCCAATTAACTCATTTCCACTCATTGTGAGAGCGTGATAGTGGGTTTTTCTTTGGAAAGAATGCAACAAATTGTCTGCTCAATTTGCATGCAAATCAGTGTTGATAAGAATAGGTACATTGGAACTTTAGCACCTCAAGAGAAGTGGGGCGGTGTGGTAAGGTAAGAGGGAGAAAATTATGGAAGAGATAAAGAGACACTCCATTCAAACTCGGGGAGATGAATAAGGAAAAAAATATAACACACGGGTGGAGCAACACCTTCATTTGAAGGAGAAAAACTGAGAATTGTAAGGGAAATAGATCACAATTATCCTAAGACTAGATAAGGCGAGTCCATTCCATCAATCTTGGATCTTGACCCGGCAACCGGACAATTTAAAAAGGTATGTTGTTCATTGGACAATATCCAAACAATAGTACAACGATCACCTCTTTAATCCATCTATATATGAATGTCATGTCGTCTGAACAATACAGATCTCTACAGCATATCACCTGTATAATGCATTCACTTTATATCATGCGACAATGACAGACCTACAATATGGCTACTTACCTTACCACAGACTATAAGTCAACTTTTTACAAAGTATGTACCTGTCAGAGCCATCCAACACGGGTAAAGCAACTCCTGTTTGTTTAGACCCTTAGTATTAGTATTAAGCTTTTGCCACAGTTTACACTAACCAAAATTGTAGTTCAACCTCACATATTTTAGATAAATAACAACACTTTCGTGTGCTTCCTATTTGATTGCAGTAGTATATTGTGATGATTAACATTGCTTATAATATGTTGTTGTATTGAATATATACAATAGTGCATCACACAATAAGCATTGTCATATATTTCATACATACAACATTGCATCGTACACAAAGTATTGTCATAGATTTCACACATAATATAACAGACATTATATCAAACACGTAACAAGAATGTCTAAGTCCACCACATTTACCAGAGATTTGACAATATAAACGTCATTCCAAAAACTCAATTCATAAACTATTGCATGAAGTGATTTCCTTTACTTCAAATCCATTAACCCAAAAGATTATATGCAGTAATGAAATGGACAAAAGTGATGAAGATGTAAAGGACAAATGTATGAATTTCTTTTCTTCCTTAACTGAAGAAATACGAAGACATAAAGACATAATTTAGATTCAACATAATAAGAATCAAATTAAAATTTACATAGAAAATATAGATTAAAAAATAATAGTCAAATGCAAGAAAAACATATAGAGATTGCAAGTTTGATAAGTCACCAACAATTCCACATAGCTTCAACCTTGTCATTTCTTATATTATAAAATAAGTAGTTAACATAGATGTAAATGCAAGCAAAAAGATTGAAAATTGACTAAAAGAAAAAGATAATGAAAAGACTTTCTTGAGCCAAGCAAAAAGGAAGTGACTAAAGATCATCTTGAAGAAAGGGAGAATCTCTAGCCAAGTAAAAAGAAGTGGCTATGGTGAAACCATCATCAATGCTCTTTTCTTTTGGCCACATAATCTTCAACAGATTTGACTATAAATAGGAGTGCTCCAAGCCATTGTAAGACACATCAAATACTTAGCTTAGTGCATATTCTCTCTTCTTGTTCTCTTGTTCTAATTGTGTGAGAAATACTTGAGTGAGAGTGAAATTGGATGTACATGGATTTTGGGAAGTGAGTGAAACACTTGTGGTTCTCTTTTATCATAGTAGAATAATCTTTGTTGCTCTTCAGCCATGGACGTAAGCAAATTGCCGAACCACATTAAACTATTGGTGTCATTTTCTCTATTATATTTTTTCCATGGGTCTTTCGTATCAACAAACTGGTATCAGAGCTCGTAGAGCTCTTGTATGCTAAGTCGTACGATCTAAAATAAAATTCTTAGTATGCTCTGTGTTTGCAGCATTGTCTGATCTTACACGCCAGAAAAAAATTGTTCTTGTTACTGGAAAAGTATAGTAGTGTGAAAGTGCATGTCTAAGTAAATTTTGTCTTAGGAAAGACTTGGTATTTAAGTGTATCTGTTAAAACTCACCCCTCTTTCCTAGGAACTTTCCTTGTATATGTTCATGGACTACGATATTGTTCCAGTAAACGGTTATCATGGCGAGTGTTAAATTTGATTTGGAGAAATTTAATGGAGAAAATAATTTTGACCTACGGTGATTGAAGATGAAAGCTCTAATAGTTCATCAAGGCTTGGGCAAAGCCTTGGAAGGTAGAAACAAGCTACCATAGAGTCTGATCGAGGACGAGAAGGATGAAACGTTGGAAAAAGCACATAGTGCAATTTTGTTTTGATTGGGATATGAAGTTTTGCAAGAAGTGTCAGATGAAACTAGAACTGTTTCATTATAGTTGAAGCTAGAAAACTTGTATATAACGAAGTCACTCATAAACAGACTATATTTGAAGAAAATAATATATACTCTTCAAATGCATGAAGGAAAGCCCATAAAATATCATTTGGATGAGTTTAACAAAATTATTCTTGATCTAAAGAATATCGATGTTAAAATTGAAGATGAAGACCAAACAATTCTTATACTATGTTCTTTTCCAAGTTCTTACGAGCACTTCATATACACCATGATGTATGGTTGAGAAGATCTGACCTTGGACAAAGTACACCATGATGTATGGTTGAGAAGATCTGACCTTGGACAAAGTAAAGGCGACGTTGCACTCGAAAGAACTAAAAAAAAGAGTATTAGATTCGAGATCTGAAGGCTCAGGTGATAGTCTTTTTGCTACAGGAAGAATAGAGAGGCGAAATCAATTTTGTGAAAGAGAGAAATCTAGGTCCAAGTCTAAAGCAAAACCTAGAAAGTATAAATGCTTTCACTGTCACAAGGAGGGGCATATAAGAAAGAATTTCCTAGAGCGCAAAGGCAAGGAAAAGATTTATGAATATGGAGATGCAGCAGTAGCAAATGGCTATGATAGTGCAGATGCACTAATAGTCTCAAAGCACGACTCACAAGATGAATGGATACTTGATTCTGGGTGCTCATATCACTTATGTCTCATTAAGGATTGGTTTTCCACTTACCAACCCTTAGATGGGGGAAAGGTCCTTCTGGGAAATAATGCTCCCTGCAAGGTCACCAACATCGGCACAATTAGAATCAAGATGTTCGACAGAATTGTAAGGATGTTGATAGATGTAAGGCATGTTCCAGAATTGAAGAAAAATCTGATTTCCTTGGGAACGCTAGATTCAAAAGGTTGTAGATACAAAGGTGAAGGTGGAGCTATAAGAATATCTAAAGCGCTATGGTTGTAATCAAAGGAAAGAAAGAGAATAGTCGCTATATGTTACAAGAAAACACAATTATGAGTGTTGCTGCTGTTTCCTCAATATCTGATTCTGATGTAACCAAACTATGACATATGAGAATTGGTCATGTTAGTGAAAGATGTCTGGTCGAGTTGGCCAAACAAGAATTACTATGCGGTCAACAAATTGGGAAGGTAGACTTTTGTGAACACTGTGTTTTTAGAAAGCAATGTCAGATAAAATTCAATGTTGCAGTTCATCGAACAAGAGGCATGTTGGATTATGTATATTCTGACTTGTGGGGTCCTTCCCAAGTACCTTCTCATGGTGGTAGTAGATACATGTTAACATTCATTGATGACTATTCAAGGAAGGTGTAGATCTTCATTATAAAACATAAAAGTGAAGCATTTGTAAAGCTCAAATAGTGGAAAACCTTTATCGAAGAGCAAATCGAGAGGCACACTCCACAAAAAAATGGAGTTGCATAACGAATGAATAGAACCTTACTTGAAAGGACAAGATGTATGTTGTCAAATGTTGGATTTCCAAAAGAATTTTGGGCAGAAGCTGTCAATACAACTTGTTACTTGATCAACAAAAGTCCATCAACGACCATTGGTTTCAAAACTCTATAAGAGATGTGGTCGAGTATTCCGGAAAATTATGAAAATTTAAGGATAGTTGGTTGTCCTGCATATGCTCATAACAAAGAAGGAAAACTTGATGTAAGAGCATTGATATGCATATTTCTTGGATATCCTGATGGTGTGAAAGGATATAAGTTATGGTGGCCAAAGAAAAGAACATGCATCATTAGTAGAGATGTTACTTTTATTGAAGCTAAAATTTTAAAGCCTCATAAAGAGCCATCAAGTGAAAATGAAGATCCTAATATATTGGAGAAGGTAGAGTTTGAGGTGGAGCCAACAAAAGAAAAAAAAAACACTTGATCAAGAAGAAGAAGTCAGTGATGCATGTACTAATAATGATATCTCTCAATTACAACATTATCAGTTGGCTAGGGACAAGCAAAAGAGACATATAAAACCTCCAAAAAATTATAGTTATGCTGATCTGGTGTCACACGCTCTATTTTAGAAAAGTGTAGGAAAGTTGTGAGAAAAGTGTGAAAGAGTTATGAAAAAGTTGTGAAAAACTTGTTCTTCATTGTGAGTTCTAAGACCTTTAAATATGATTTCCAATCAGTCATTGTGCCTTTATGAAAGAGTAGGAATTGTTTGGAATGAAGACATTTCGTTTGGGATGAAAACCTTTGAGTTTCAAATCTAAAAAACTAATGTAACAGCTCTCAGTAACCGATTACAGCAAGTTGGTAATCAGTTACCCAAACGTGATGTTTTGAAAAATTACATGGAGTAATCGATTACTCACTTGAGTAATCGGTTACTCAAACTCTCTGTCCAACAGTGAATTTAAAATTCACTTAGAGTAATCGGTTACTCAAATTTGAGTAATCGGTTACTCCAATTCAAATTTTGTTGGATAACTGATTCTCACTCATGTAACCTGTTACTCAAATTGCATTAACCTGTTACAGTATTTTGAAAAATGTTTCCATTTAAAACTTAAGTGTTTCAATTTTTTTTAAATATTTTGAGCATTACGACTTTGGTATATTAAAGAGTATAGGATAGAAGTACCTATTTAGACCCAGACTAATTGTCTTGAAGTTTTAATCTTCTTGGTCTTCATAAGTAATCTTCCTTTTCTTCTTTTTGGTGATGTTGGTGTCTTCATCAAAACCTTGTCAAGGTCAGGAGCAAATATCTTCTTCACAATCTCCCCCTTTTTGATGATGACAAACCAAGATCTTTTGACAATGTAGTTTTCTTGAGAGCATCATACTTTGAGATATGTTGAAGTTTGACTTGAGTATGCTCCCCCTATCTTGTATGCTCCCCCTTTCTTTTGGAGTAATGTGCCTGAAATAATTTTACAGAAAATACACTTCCCCTAACTTTTCTCCCCATTTTGACTTCATCAAAAAGTAGAAAAGTAAAGAGATTCGAACACAATATATAGCATACAAACACTTATATAATCAAGATATATCAATATGATATCATATACTCATGTATGAATCAAGATATAGATAAGTAAGTATTGAACTGCATAAATAAAATGTTTTAAACATGTATCCACGAATGGAACAATAAAGCATAAAACATCATAAAATAACTTGTCTAGGAATATGCAGCAATACCTTAAAAACAATAAATAAGCAGAATTAAAAATTTGTCCGAATTTTGAAAATAATACAACCAGAAAATCCTAAAAACAGATATTCTAAGACTCAAGCTCCGAATTGTCTTCATCAATATCCATGCTATCCATCCTAGAGGAGAGGCAATGAAGTTCATATTAGATTTGTTGATTCTGAGAGTCGAGAGCATCCATCCGGTTAGTGATGTAGCCTCGGAGAGAAAAAAACTCATCCATATTCATTTGGTTCGTAGGCATGGCAGTAGATGAAGACGATTGAGCATGAAACTCAGACGGTTGTGGTTCAGGAGGGTTATGAGGTTCAGGTTCAGATGGTTCAGCAACAGCAGTCGGTTTATCGGTTCTATGTTTATAGGTGCGGGTTCGAGGGTCTTGGGTGAAACCCATTTTGTGGATCACTTCCATATCAATTTAGCTTTCTCGAAGATTCACAGGAACCTTTGTTTCACCATTTATAGAAACACCGAAATACTGAAGAATGTTGGTTGTGAAGATTGCATATGGCAAAGGACTTTGAGAACTTCTAACATTCCACATTTGTCTCATTATCATTAGAGCTCAATTGATCTTGATGTTAAACTTTAAAGCATACATCAATTGGAGTTCTATGTCACTTATTTGAGAATGATTTGAAAATTTTGGTAAGATGACATAGCTCAAAAAATAATGAAGCAAACGGTCCTCAAGCTTGAGATATCCAACAGATATGATGTCTCGGTTTTTTACGCGGTCTCGTCAAAGCCCTGTTGCTTACGCATTTTTATTTCCGTTTTTGAAAGTCTACATATAGTATGATAAAAATCCTTCCAATCATAATTATCTCATTCACACACAAGGTCGTAACCCGTTATGCTACCTTGAGAGGGTATGTTAAATAGCAATGAACTAAAGATTTTAAGATCCAAAACAATGTCTTTTCCTTTGACATAGGAAGTAAGATGATTTTTACGAAAGTTCATGTTACAATAAAATACTCGCACAAGTTCTGGATAAATTTCATTTGTCTCACAACAAAAATCAAAAAGGTTTTGTTGACGTAAAAGATAAGGGAAAAGAAAATCTTCAAACTCAAAATTTCCAACATTACCGAATTTTGGAGTAAAAATAATGCGTCCATGGAAGTATTCTTCAAACACTTTCCATTGTTCCTCATTAGCTAGAAGACTTGCCAAATCCAGAGGGTTGGACTCCATAGAAGTAGTTCATTGCCTCTTTTGAGTCGTGGAGGTGCGTTGCCTCTCGGTTTTTGAAGAAGAAGCCATGGATTTTCGGTTTTGAAGGTTTATGTTTTGAGGGTTTTTAATTTAGGTTACTAAACACGAAAATGAAGGTTTAGAAGTGAAAATGTGATAAGAATAGACACAAAAATCACTTAAAAAGGTTCAAAAACGAAGATTTTAGGGTTTGAGAGGGTTGAGCAAGAGAGAGCACGAGTTGATGAGGAAGATGAGTCTGAAAAAGTTTATAAATGCAGAAAAAATACATATATAACAGCACAGAGTAATCGGTTACTCATTTTGAGTAATCGGTTACTGAAACACGCAGTTGAACCCTATAATCGGTTACTCTCCAATGTAATCCATTATTGACCCCAGATAAAAAAAAAACTTATTTTTAGGCAAAATTAAGCTATGAAAATGATTTTTAGCCCAAAAATTGAAAATTTTAAACATAAATAAACACATTTATGTTCAAGTAGGCATGAAATAGATATAATGAAGTATACATATAGTCATATATAAGCATTTAAGATAAGTTTGCTTCATCAAGAATGCCTAATTCTCGTCTAATTTTATAGAAATGTTCTTTTGTCAAAGGTTTAATGAATATATATGCTAGTTGGTTATGAGTATCAATAAATTCTACAGACACATCCTTCTTTTGGACATGGTCCCTAAGGAAGTGATACCTTATACCAATGTGTTTGGTTCTTGAATGCATAACCGGATTCTTTATGAGGTTTATTGCACTGGTATTGTCACATTTTAAAGGAGTGCAACCCAAGTCTAAACCATAATCTCGTAATTGTTGCTTAAGCTAGAACACTTGGGCACAACAACTACCTGCTGTAATATATTCAGCTTCATCAATGCTTAGGACTACACATGCTTGTTTCTTACATGACCAAGAAACTAAAGCATTCCCTAAAATATGACAAGTACCACTTGTACTTTTCCTCTCAGTTTTGCATCCAGTAAAGTCTGAATCTGAATATCAAACCAAGTCACATATACTTTCTTTTGGATACCACAGTCCAACATTAGTTGTGCCTTTAAGTTATTTCATTAATCTCTTAACAGTAACTAAGTGTGATTCTTTTGGTTTGGATTGATAGCGAGCACACAGACACAAACTAAACATGATATTAGGTCTACTGGCAGTTAAGTATAAAAAAGATCCAATCATACCTCGATACTTCAATATCTCAATGGATTTTCCTACTTCATCCGTATCGATGTAAGTTCCAGATCCCATAGGAGTAGCTATTTGCTTGCATCCATCCATGTCAAATCTTTTTAGCAAACCTTTGAAGTATTTGGATTGACTAACGAAAATATCATTGTCAAGCTGTTTGATTTGTAATCCAAGAAAGTAATTTAACTTCCCCATCATAGACATTTCAAACTCTCCTTGCATCATATTTCCAAAATCACTACGTAACAACTCATTAGTAGAACCGAAAATAGTATCATCTACATAAATTTGAACAAGTAGAGTATGATGATTTATTTTCTTTATGAAGAGAGTAGTTTCGACCTTTCCTTTGTTGAAACCTTTTTCAAGTATAAATTTAGTTAGACGATCATACCATGCGTGAGGAGCTTGCTTTAAGCAATAGAGAGCTTTCTTTAATTTGTAGACATGAGAATGATGTTTGTAATCTTCAAAACCAGGAGGTTGTTCAACAAACACTTCTTCTTGAATGTAGTCGTTGAAGAAAGCACTCTTTACATTCATTTGATATAACTGAAAATTCAAAGAGCAAGCATATGCAAGTAATAGCGTAATATCTTCAAGTCTAGTGACCGGAGCAAAGGTTTCATCAAAATCAATACCTTCTTCCTGGTTGTATCCTTGGGCTACTAGTCTAACTTTATTTCTAACTATAATACCATTTTTATCAGATTTATTTCTAAATATCCACCGAGTTCCAATAACATGCCTATTTTTAGGTCTAGGAACAAGTTCCCAAACTTCGTTTCTCTCAAACTGGCAAACTGGTTTAATTCTTTTTGCATAGCAAGAATCTAGTGTTCATCCTGATTGCTTCATCAATCTTGGAGGGTTCGATTTGAGAGACGAAGGCATGTTAAGACAAGCTTTATCAAGCATTCATCGGGTTGCGATACCAGTATTTAATTCAGTAATAATATTTTCAATTGGATGGTATCGATGAGTTCTCCACTCTTTTGGTAAATCTGAATGAGTATGCTCCTCTTGAGATGGTAGGTTATCATTCATTTTCAATTGCTCAATAACAGTTATAGATTCAATAATAGAAATTTCATTTGAAGAGGAACTTGGTAGTTCCTCCTCATCAGGAGTTATCACATCTTTTATCTCAGTATTGGTTTCATCAAAAGATACATGAACTGATTCTTCCATGGCTTGTGTTCTTTTATTAAAAATTCATTAAGCTTTACTCGTAAGAGAGTAGCCTAGGAAGATGCCTTCATCTTCTTTTGCATCAAACTTGCCCAAGTTATCCTTTCCATTATTTAAAACAAATCATTTACAACCAAATACATGTTAATGAGAAATGTTTGGTTTTCTACCTTTAAAGAGTTCATAGGGGGTTTTCTTGAGAATAGGTCTTATGAGAACTCGGTTCGAAACATAACAAGTAATACTTACTGCATCTTCCTAGAAATATTTTGGGAAGTTAGTTTCATTCAACATTGTTCGAGCCGATTCTTCTAAAGACCTATTCTTTTTCTCTACAACACCATTTTGTTGTGGTGTTCTAGGAGCAGAAAAGTTACGATGGATACCAAGATCATCACAGAATTCATCAAAAGAAGAGTTTTGAAATTCTCCCTCATGATCACTTCTTATAGCAACGATTTTAAGTGATTTTTCATTTTGTACTCTTTTAGCATAAATGCTAAAGGCTTTGAATGCCTCATTCTTATGCACTAAGAATAGAGTTAGTGTATCTCGAAAAGTCATATACTATAACGAGGGCATAGTAGTCACCACCATAAATTTTTGTCCTGAGGGGCCAAACAAGTCCATATGTAGTAACTGCAATGGTCTATCAGAAGAAAACATGTGTTTTAGTTTGAAAGAAGTTTTTGTTTGTTTACCCATTTGACAAGCACTGCATAGTTTGTCTTTAACAAACTTCATTTTGGGTAAACCAACAACTAAGTCTTTCATTATAAGTTTGTTCAAATGGTCCATGTGAATGTGAGCAATTCTCCTATGTCATAGCCATGCATCATGATTATCGTTTGCAACTAAACATGTTATTAGCAAAGATGAATTCATATCAATCATATATATATATATATTGTTTATTCTCTTACCAACTACTTTAAAGTGATGAAGATTCTTACTTTCTATGATGTACTTATCTGGGTAGAATGCTACATGAAAGCCTTTGTCACATAGTTGACTTATGCTAAGAAGGTTGTGCTTGAGTCCTTCAACATATAACGCACCTTCTATAATAGTTGAGGGAGGCTTGCCAATTCTACCAACTCCAAGAATTCTTCCTTTGTTATTATCACCATATGTGACATATCCTTTGTCACTTGGAGTAAGGACAGAGAATTTTGATTTGTCGCCCGTCATGTGTTTTGAGCAGCCGCTATCCAAATACCATATAACTGTCATATTATGTTCAACTTCTAATAATGAAATGACAAATAACATAATTTACTTACCAAATATAAGTTTTTGTTGTGTTAAATTACGTACTTAATATTCTATTTTAATAATATTGGTTGTGATATAAAATATATTTTTTGAAGTAATAAACAATTGTATTTTTCGTATATATATGACCAAATTGTGTTATATATGAAAAACTAACATATGAGTTTCTGTTAACAATTTGGATTATTTTCATGTAATATTTACTCGAGTTATATCTTTCAAAATAAAATTAAATGATTTCATAAATACATATTAAGTAATAATTAAAACAAATATTTTTTGAATATATAACTTCTAACAATGCTTATTGTAAAAAACATTGTTCATATGTCACCTTTAATTGCGTTTATTTAAGCAAACGATATTAAATAGATTCAAATCAACAGTAATTACTTGAAAAATGCTGTTAAATATGTTAGACAAACATACAATAGCATTTCTTGAAGAAAGCGATATTAAAACTATATCTACCTATCAAATTTAACAACACTTATTTAGACAAACATACAATATGTTAATTCTTTTTTATATTATATTTAACAATGTTATACTAACAATCATTATTAAATGATCATAGGTAAATGCGAATTATTGTGTAGTATTAAAAAAAGTCATCAGCCGCCGAAAGGAATTTCTGATATTGCAGAGCGTTGACTTTAGCGTAGCTTGTGGCATATAAGGAATTAGGAACGGCACAATTCACCATTCACAATCAACAATTATCATTCAACGATCTCTCACACATATCATATAGTTTTTAATAATAGTATAATACTATTTTCGTCCGCAAGCTATTATCAACTTTAGCTCTTTCCCTCTTACATAAGCATACCATCCAAGTCAGTTGTTTGATAAAAAGATGATTGAGAGAATGACGAAAGAAAAAATAAAAGTTACATAGATAATATATGAGTTTTATATATTGTTATTATATTATTTATGTTTAATTATGATTAATACTTAAAAATACAAATGAATAATGAATGATATACTGACTGTGTATAAATACTAAAGTAGATAATATTAAAGTCATGATTAACTTTTATATTCTTTAATAAATCATATATTGTTTCAAGTATATTGTTATCTGAAATATATCAAAAAACACATAAGCATTTTTTATGGCTTCCAGCCTTCCACGAGAGACTTTTTTTTTCTCTTAAAAAATGCACCGCTTAGCACTTTAGGAATGTAGAAAATTTAATTTTCATGGTTCTACTTCTACTAGAGTGTTTTTCTTTGTTGTTTCAATTGCATTTTTAAATGGGTCTGATATAATGAAGTTTTTTAATATAAAAACATAGATTATGAAAGTTGAGAATAAAATTTTGGCTAAAAATAGATTACAAACCATAGTCAATACCACAAAGAAGATCCATCTCTAGTGGTTAGAAGTGAAGGAGTGAATAAAGAATGTAATTTCATTGAGTGAATTGAATATAATTAAATTGAATGAATAAAAGTTAGAATCAATCAACTATATAAAATGAAAGAAAACTAACTAATCTAACAATTAAAACTATTTAAGCAAATAATTCTAACTATAAAAGTTCAATAAAATTAAATAAGTTTAAACTAATTACTAGCTCCATACAATATTAATTCAAACTAACGAAATATACTTCAATAGTAGTGGTGAAGGGAGTATGGTGATAGTAATGCTTGGGTGGTGACATTGACGTCAGAAAAAAAAAATTATCTTATCCTATCTTGTTTACTCACCAAACTCTCCTATGAGTTATGATAGAACATGCTATCATATCATATCTATCATTTACACCAAATGAGCTAGTACTACATGGTAGATATTATGTGAACCTTTTTCATCTTTTCTGCACTCAATAAGGGAAGCCCATGTTCTCATACTTTGAATTTGAGCTAGCAATGGATTGGATTATAAGTTTGCTAAAGCTACCTTCATTCTAAACAAGCAACATAGTTGTTGATGATACAATCTATAAATACCAAGGGAAAGATTGTGTTGCTACACCAGTTTTCTCTTTTAGTTTCTTATATTTCACTAATAGAGATTTCAATTATGGAGATAAGCAAAAACAGTTCCATGACCCTAATCATCATGCTAGTCTTTGTCTCAGGTTTGGTGCAGGCCAAGGCATATTACTATCGCCAATGTAGCACCACAGGAACCAGATGCAATGGACAATACATCCGATGTCCATCTGAGTGTCCAAGTAGTGAATCAAATGATCCTAAGGCTAAGGTTTGTCTTATCGATTGTGACAAACCTACATGCAGTGCTGTCTGCAGACGTAAGTACTATATTTTAAACTAGCACTTTCTTATTTACACACTAAATTTCATGGATAACTTTAACAATGATATTTGGTGTTCAAATAATAGGTGAACATTGTGCAACATATATTAAGGTTGATCAATAATGTTAATGCATTACCAATATCCAACTCTATAGTCCATTTTTAAATTCCTTGTTTCATTTTTACAAAACAATTACTTGAATAACTAAGCTACATGGTTTACATTAAACTATACTAATGTAATTAGAATATATTTAACCATCTAGCACTTTTATAGTGTTTAATTTCTTATTGTTTATGTAAAAAGGTTGGATTCAAATTGCTATTTATTTATTTGTAGATCGCAAACCAAATTGCAACGCACCCGGATCAGGATGTTTCGATCCTCGCTTCATCGGAGGAGATGGTAGAGTCTTCTACTTCCATGGAAAGAGCAACACACATTTTAGCTTAGTTTCTGATTCTGACCTTCAAATCAATGCTCGTTTCATTGGGCATAGGCCTGATGGAAGAACCCGCGACTACACTTGGATTCAAGCCCTTGGAGTCCTCTTCAATTCTCAAACCTTCTCAATTGAAGCTATCAAGACACCTCAATGGAATGACCAGGTTGATCATCTCAAGTTTACCTACAATGGAAATGACTTGGTTCTAGATGAAACCTCTCTTTCCACTTGGTATTCCCCAAAAAGAGATGTGAAAATGGAGAGAGTAGCTAGCAAGAACAGTGTCATAGTTACCATAGAGGACGTTGCTGAAATATTGGTCAATGTGGTTCCTGTAACCAAAGAAGATGATACAATTCATAACTATCAAGTTCCCAGTGATGATTGTTTTGCTCATTTGGAAGTTCAGTTTAGGTTCTTTGCACTTTCCCCTGAAGTTGATGGTGTGCTTGGAAGGACTTATAGGATCGATTTCGAGAATCCGGCAAAGCCTGGTGTGGCAATGCCTATTGTTGGTGGAGAAGACAAATACAAAACTACCTCATTGCTTTCTTCAAATTGTGCTTCTTGTGTGTTCTCACAGGAAAGTTACTCTGCGAAAAAGATTGCCAAAGTAGCACAGTTTGTCACCCTTGATTGCACCAAGTTTTCAAATGGTATGGGAATTGTTTGCAAAAAATGAGAACTATCTCAAACCTTTACTTCTAGAAACTAAATTTGTGACCGAACAATAGTTGTTTCTTCTTTATTTTATATTTGGTGTTGTTCAATGTTGTAATGAGCTTTATGTTTGAATGAATAAAAACTATTAAAGTTTATGGTTTATCACAAGTTATTTTCATATTTTCAATGTGTAAGTGGCGTTGGTGTTGTGTACTGCATTATGTCAGTGTCACTACCTGCCTACTCTTCATATCTTGAGTTCATTATCAAGTCAATATAGTTGGTGAAATAGATAGATGAGGAAATACGTTATTAAACTCTTGTGATAACTGTAAAATGTTCGATGGAATTGTTAAAAGTGTTGATTCTTTGTGTTAATATAATTAGAAATTTTGTCTAGCTGCCACATTCATTTGCTCTTAATAGGCTTCTAGAGTTAAAAATTAAAACAGTGCATTGAGATATGTTCTTATTCAATAATAGTCACATAAATTTGAGATGAGATATTCTGAGCATTTTTTCGGCAACAACCCAAGTAAAATCTTTATTAAAATTCATTAATTGGAGCAAATAACAGAGATGCTTAATAAAAAAGTGAATAGTTTTCCTTGTTTTTGTGTGTATGTGGAAAGAGTGAGACTTTATTTACTAAAAATAATATTTATTTCTGTTAACAATAAATGTATATTCTTAGAAATAGTACCTCCATGATTTAAAGATCTTGATATTGAAGGAGTGAAAAGAGGAGAAGAAGACAAATGAAGAAACTAAAAAAGGAACTCTTGTATTAAATGAAAGAGTAAAATTTACATTGATAACAATACAAAAGATAATGCTACTATATATAGCAGACTGCAACATCTAATCTTAACTAATTCTTAACTAACAAGCTAATGAAAGAAAGATTACAAGAATAGAAAGACTATAAACAAAATCAATAACTATATTATGTATAATGACATTGCTTGAGACTTAAGTAATTGACAATTGGACAAAGCTTGAAAATGTTGATCAATATACCAAGTTGGTTGACTAAGAAAACATTCCCAACTGATATAAGCACAAAGCTTAGTGCCTCGAGGAGAATCTTGGATTGAGGCAAGTGTGTGAACTGGTTGCACAATGTTATGAGTTTGACTCCTTGGACTTCCAACATGAGGAACACCATAATGTAATGTATCTAAGGATTGATGAATTGGACGAATTGATCCAATAGGAGTGTATTGAATCATAGTTAAGTTGCTGACTCAAAATGTTTCGATAATATCTTTGCATCTTTGTGTGCAATATCTTCAACTGTAATTTTATCATCTGCAACTTCATTCATTAATATATCATGATTAGAAGCACTCGGATAAGAATTTATTAAGTTTAACATATATGATTTTTTTGTACTACAAAAAATACTCTTCACTATAATCTCTTTTAGGAGTGTGTAACTGTCCCTTTCAATAAGTGACACTCATGAATCAAACATTTGACTTTTTAATCATCATGAGATCTAGTAGGGTCTTACGTCATTAAACCAATGTAATAAATGGATATGATTGGTATGGTATTCTTTTACTTTGTCCTCTTCTCAATATCATAAAAATGGAGTTCAACCCACTAAATTATGGTTATATTTTTGTTAGCTAGATTAGAGTGTACACATCTATCTCGTGCCTCCATTTTTATGTGTGTGTGAGATTTGATGTGTCAAACTATAAATCTTTTGCAGCAATTTGTAAAAAGAAAGAAACTGAAAAGTAACAAGTGGAGAACCACTTGTTAATTGATGAGTGCTTAGGAGATAACAAATAGCATATAAACAATCTATTTTGTTTCTATTAGTAAATTTTAATTTGATATTTAGATATATATGCCTAGGTTTGCACTTCAGTGAGTTTCAATTGTGTTGATGAAGGAATAAAGCAGTAGTAACAACATTGTTTTAATTTTATCAAAATTTGAGATTACATTAAGTCGTAATGAAAGTTATTTTAAGTCTTGAACTCTTAATACTTCAACCTATAGCTCAAGATATTAATATGTACATGTTATGTGTTCTATTGGCTTGAAATAATTCTTTTATATAGCTTCATGCAGGATTCATTAAACTTACTAAGCATGGAGAAAATAATCATCTAACACCCTTCAATAGGAAAATAGCCATCTTTCATATCATTGGATTCTCACATGTGGCACAAAAAAATTTAAATGTATAATATTATTTATTTTTTGAATTAAGTAAATTAAAAAATTTATACGTTTATCCATGCCTCACATTCCATAATTAGAGAGGATTTTATCTCAAATTGATTTATTGGGCATACAAAGTCAGCAATGTCGAATAAAATTCAACAATGCAGTTCATCGAACAAAAGGTACGTTGGATTATATACATTCTGACTTGTGGGGTCCTTCCCAAGTACCTTCTCATGGTGGTAGCAGATATATGCTAACTTTCATTGATGATTATTCAAGGAAGGTTTGGATCTTCATTTTGAAACATAAAAGTGAAGCATTTGTCAAGTTCAAACAGTGGAAAACCTTGATCGAAAAGCAAACTGGGAGGAAGATCAAGCGATTGAGAACTGACAATGGCCTAGAGTTTTGTAGCAGAGAATTCGGAAACTTTTGCAAGGATCACGATATTGTCAGACATTATACTATGAGGCACACTCCTCAACAAAATGGACTTGCAGAACGGATGAACAGAACCTTACTTGAAAGGACAAGGTGTATGTTGTCAAATGCTAGATTGCCAAAACAATTCTGGGCGGAAGCTGTCAATACAGCTTGTTACTTGATCAACAGATGTCCATCAACGGCTATTGACTTTAAAACTCCAGAAGAGATGTGGTCGGGTGTTCCTGCAAATTATGATAATTTGAGGATATTTGGTTGCCCTGCATATGCTCATAACAAAGAAGGAAAACTTGATGCAAGAGCATTGAAATGCATTTTTCTTGGATATCCTGATGGTGTAAAAGGATATAAGTTGTGGTGGCCAGAGAAAAGAAAATGTACTATCAGTAGGGATGTTACTTTTAATGAAGCTGAAATGCTAAAGCCTCATAAAGAGTCTTCAAGTGAAAACAAAGACCCTAGTACCTCGGAGAAGGTGGAGTTTGAGGTGGAGCCAACGAAGGAAAATACATTTAATCAAGAAGAAGAAGTTCATGATGCATCTACTAGTAGTGATGTATCCCAATTGCAACATTATCAGTTGGCTAGGGATAGGCAAAGGAGACATATAAAACCTCCTGAGAAATATGGTTATGCTGATCTGGTGTCTTATGCTCTAAATGTTGCTGATGATATCAGCAATTGTGAGCCACAATCATATGAAGAAGCTATCAACAATAAAGAAGCTTCCAAATGGATTTCTGCCATGAGAGAGGAAATTGAGTCTCTTCATAAGAATCATACTTGGGTTCTTGAGAAACGACCAAAGTCTCAAAAGGTTGTTGGATGCAAATGGGTCTTCAAGAAGAAGGAAGGAATTCCTGGAGTTGAAGATGCAAGATTCAAAGCGCGATTAGTGGCCAAAGGTTTTACACAAAGAGAAGGAATTGATTTCAATGAAGTTTTCTCCCCTGTGGTAAAACATAGCTCTATTCGCATCCTACTTGCCATTGTAGCTCAATTTGATATGGAACTTGAGCAACTAGATGTCAAAACAGCATTCTTGCATGGTGAGTTGGAGGAACAAATCTATATGAAACAACCTGAAGGATTTGAAGTTCAAGGGAAGGAAGATCATGTTTGCTTACTGAAGAAATCCTTATATGGCTTAAAACAATCTTCTAGACAGTGGTATCGACGGTTTGACACCTTCATGCTCGAAAATGGCTATTGTAGAAGTGAGCATGATAGTTGTGTCTACTACAAGAAGCTGGCAAATAAGTCATTTATCTATCTCCTTCTTTATGTTGATGACATGTTGATCGCATGTAAGAACATGTCAGAAATAAAAAGCTTAAAAGCTCAATTGAGCTCAGAGTTTGAAATGAAGGACTTAGGAGCTGGAAGGAAAATTCTAGGAATGGAGATTCAGAGAGATAGAAAAGAAGGGACGCTCTTTCTATCACAAAAGAAGTATATTGAGAAAGTGTTGGAACGATTTGGCATACAAAATGCTAAACCAGTCACTACTCCACTAGCATCTCATTTCAAGCTTTCAATGGCCTTGTGTCCACAAACTGAGAGCGAAAATGAGGAGATGTCAAGTGTACCTTATGCTAGTGCATTCGGCAGTCTTATGTATGCCATGGTATGCACTAGACTAGATATTGCATAAGCAGTAAGTGTGGTAAGTAGGTATATGGCAAGTCCTGGTAAAGTTCACTGGAAGGCTGTGAAGTGGATTATGCGCTACCTAAAGGGTACCATGGATATTGGCTTATTGTATGGAAAAGTCAAAGGTGTTGGAAGTAAGGTCATCGGATATGTTGACTCAGATTATGCCGGAGATTTGGATAAGCGAAGATCACTCACTGGATATGTTTTTACACTGTGTGGTTGTACTGTTAGTTGGAAAGCAACACTACAATCAATTGTTGCTTTATCTACAACTGAAGCGGAGTACATCGCAGTAACAGAAGCTGTAAAGGAAGCCATTTGGGAGAAAGGTCTAATTGAAGAGTTGGGTATACAACTAGAAGAAACAACCATCTACTGTGATAGTCAAAGTGCTATACATCTCACAAAAAATCCAATGTATCATGAAAGAACAAAACATATTGATGTTCGGATGCACTTTATCAGAGATATCATTGAGAAAGGAATTGTTAAAGTGGTGAAAATACCTAGTGCAAATAATCCTGCTGACATGATGATGAAGCCAATTCCAACAACGAAGTTCAGACATTGTATGGACTTGATTGATGTCTAGAATCTCTAGTGGGCATAAAGCAATTAAGTTCTACATTAATGTGGATATAATTTCCAGTGAGTTGGCTATTCTGATTCTTTTGCATGGGATATTTGCCATTGAATTAACTATGATAGTATATAACTATATGTTAGTTTTAGTAAAGGAGAAAATATATCACATTAATTTTTGCACACCAAAATAGTTTGGTAACTTATATTCTTTTCCTTTCATTTTCAATAGGTTCAGGATTATTTTACTACCCCAACTTCTTTTGGTTCTCCAAATTCATATTGTAATGAAGATAATAAATATGGTATAACATTTTTTATTACTAGAGTTTTTTCATTGGATTATTATATTCATTCATTGATGTCTTTTTTATTCCTTACAGATGAAAATTAGGCAACTAATTTCTTATTGATGTAAAAACTCGGAAATGAACCATTTTGATTTTTTTGGAACACAATTTGTATTTATTTAGATGGACATGATCCAAATTTTATAATTTTTAGGATTATAAGATTTTTTTGTGTATGCTATATATAGTTATGTTATTTTTAGGTGGACATATTTAACTCATGTATTTTAATGATTTTTTTGATTTTTTAATTTTAAATATAATGACGTGTTCAGATATTTAAGTTTGCATCATATATTCATATTACGATTTCATATTACCACCGGTCAGTAACACATGTCAAAATGAGAATGTAGGTATAGATATGAATCTTTTATACCAATGGAATAAAGCCGTAGGTATAAGAAAAATATATTCATCTATAGTGATGGACAAATATCGAAGGTATACAATTTAGTCTATAGTGATGGACATAATCCGTAGGTATAAACACCTATAGTGATGGACGATCTTCGAAGGTATAGGTTAAAGTTTTATACCCACGCTATTGACAACCATCACTAAAACTAATAGTGACAATGAAAAACCATAGGTATATCGACTTAAATACGACAGACAAAAATGTCCGTAGGTAAAAGTTTTTGTGCTATACCTACGGTTTTTTATCTTTTACCTACGACTTTCGTCCGTAAGTATATGGCAAATTTCTTGTAGTGGATGCATTGACAATGTAAAATCTCTTATAATATCAATGTATATATATTTTATTCTCAATGAAATATGTGTTATTAACTATGCAGCAAAAAATATCATTTTCTTTTTACTTTCTTTCTATTTTCTCTTATACCAAACAACTAAAAAATCACAATTTTTCTACTTATTTTCCCTTCTCAACTTTTATTTCCTCAAATTTTCTTTCCTTAACTTTTCTTCTGTCAACCATAAGAAGAGAAAGTAGAAGGAAAGAAAAATAAGAGAAAAATAGATGATAATTTTATTGTTTGGTATGATTGAAAATAGAAGAAAAGTGAGAAGAAAGAAAATGCAAAATTATACATAATTCATAATATAATTATGAAGTGTGTCTAATTTTTAAAAACTATTTTTTATTGTTGCAAATTACATAAATAAATAATTTTTGTAATAATATTGATTAATATTTTTTAAATAACATATAAAATAAACCAAAAATAAATAAATAATCACATTTCTATTGTACAGTGAAACCTTAAAATACACCAAAACAAAAAAGAATGATGGCAGTAAAATATTGGGCTAAGCTACATTAATCCTAAGCATACAATTAGTATTTAGGTTTTTTTAGGGTGAAAGAAAGGGAGTGAAGATTACATATCTAAAAAATATGTCCTTTAACCTGTTCAATTCTAATAAAAATAAATATATATTTTTCACTACTCAAATTTTTAATAGGTATTACAATTTCATTTTATTAAGACATTGAAGATAAGGCTGAGAACACTAGACTTCACTAAGGGAAAATAATTTCTAATAGTACAAAGCTGACAACAGCCTAGCTTGGCATCAAAGGAATTAGGAATGGCACAATTCACATTCACAATCAACAATTATCATTTAATGAAATCTCACTCAATCTCATATAGTTATTAATGTTACTATTTTCATCCTCAAGCTATTATCAGCTTTAGCCCTTTCCCTCTCACATAAGCATGCCATACATGTCTGTTGTTTGATAAAAAGATGATAGATAGCATGGTGAAATATGAACAAATTAATATTTCATGTACACTATATATAACGGTATTGATGGGGTGATAATAAGTGACATATTTTAGTTAAAAGTTTGGAGGAGCTATTATTAACTAAAATAATTTAATCAAAATTTATAAAAAAAATAATTTTATCTTTTTATATATAGAAAATATCATCATGCTTCCTAATGTCATGAATACTAGAATGATAACTAAAAAAACTCTGGCTGTTTCTTTAATAAATCTTAAATTGTTATATTGTTTCAAGTATCTTGTTTTGTGAAATGTACCAAAAAATACATAGCATTTTTGTCCAATTTTAATATATTTTCGCTACTTACTCTCAAAAGCTTACTCAACCGTGAGCTTAGGCCAAGCACCAACCAAGATAGATCGTTCAAGAGCCTTTTTACCAAGAGGTTCACATCACTACCCGAATGAATTATGAACTTGATTTTTTTGTAGCCCCTTTGAGCTGAAAAGTTTTCTTTATTGTAAAAAATTATGCACCGAAACCACATCAAAATGTATCAATCCCCATACCCGTGGAGAGAGATCATTAGTGCATATGAGTCTTACTAGGCATTATGAAATGAAGTCTGTGTTTATGAGGGTAGTGAAATAAAAAAGACCCATTCTTCAACCATATGATAAATGGTAAAACATGATGCAACAAAAAGAAAGAAACAAGTGAAAAGTAAGTCATGCGAGAAAATAGTGACTCAAAATAAAATAGTCGATTGAAGAAGGAGAATCCAATGGTTGATAGGAAAGAACATGATACAAAGAAATTGGGAAGGAAACATGAGAAGAAAAGGTAAGTATGCACTAAAGGTCTACCTTCCCTTTTGAATCCTGGAAAAACCAATATTATTTGTAGTCAGACCTCATTACAACCCTGATGAAGTCCTTAAGATCAATGATTGAACCTGCATACATGGTTTGATTGAATTGAAAGGAATAGTCAAATTGTTGGGGTCTAGCAAAGAGATGAGTAAAACACATAACCTGTGAGATCGAGAGAGTTCTTTGATTTAACTGAGTAGTTATTCTTGCTATTCTGGTTGTAATTGAACTGCATGTGCATTCTGTTATTAGTTGGAACTTGGTCCACTATGATTGATCATGAAACGGGTCTTTGTGAAGGATAAATGAATGACTCTAGCCATGCCATGATTGGATGAATGATTAATTTTTTTTATAAAATAAACTACATACTTTGAATTGAGCTGCATTTGTTACTTTGTTTGAGAACAAGCAAGATTCCAGGATGGGGGAGTTTTTTAAGTGCCAAATTGTTAAGGAAATTTACATGTTTTTGGGGCACTTAGCGCGTATTTATGTTGTCATTACATACAATTCCCAATAACTTAGCTAATCTTGTATTGTTTAGGAAATTACTCGTGTTTTATTGTTTGCAGGTTTAGGAATGATGAACAAAGAAGAAGAAAAGGAGAAGAATGAGTTTATGAACCGCACAGGCCTCGCCCAAGCGAGGGAATGATCGCTCAAGCCATAATTCAGAAGAAAATCACCAGAAAATACTGACACCCCTCGCCCAAGCGAGGGAATGGTCGCTCAAGCCATAATTCAGAATAAAATCACCAGAAAATACTGACACCCCTTGCTTGGGCGAGGGAATGTCACCCAAGCGCCAATTGAAGATCAAAAACCTGGTAGCTTATGTTTCTCCCTCGCCCAAGCGAGGTGTTTAATCGAGGAAGGGACTTTTTCTCTCGCTCAAGCAAGAATCCTCAGCTTGAGCGAGAGAGTGGCAGTTGGAACTTGATATAGGCAGTTTTGGGCAGCAAAGGAGGTTATCAAAAGACTTCCTTGTATAATTTCATGATTCGAGTATTGTAATAGCGAGAAGGAGTGATTAGATCTTGCTGTGGGATTCGAAATGTAATCTTCTAACCTTTGTACTCCTGGATTCGATTCCATTGTAATTGTTATTTGATTTTGGGAAGTTCATCTCGTTCTTAATGCATGAATTTAATTTGCTACTAATTTCTTGTTCTTGGGTTCAAGTTTAATTGGGAAGTTAAACTTGACACCGAACTTGGATCATCTTCCTTCATACATCATTGCTCTAGGAATGGAGAATGATGCATGAATTACTTTTACATGGAACGTAATGTTAGTTAATTGGTCAAATATTCAAGGAATTGGTATTTGAGCAATTATCTAAGGATTTTACACTCAAGGAATTGATGTGAATGATTTGAATAATATGTGCATCTGAATCAGTAACTTCACAATTCACTTGGAATTAAATCCATGAATGTCATTGGGAAAGGACGATGCATTTCGATCCCAATTTATGTTACTTGCTTTTTGTTCAATTTATGATTTCTTACAATTAAACATAAAATTGTATAAACACACCAATGTAAATATATACTCAATTCATTCTTGTAGGAATTTGTGTAATCCACTCTGCTCCCTGAGGATGATATCCCGGTATTTTACCGAATTTTACTACTTAGATGATATGGTGCGTTTGCCGTTCCATAAATATCTAACAATAACTGATATGATATTAATAAAATTGATTTTTCACATCATTAAATTTTGACATGTGACACCAAATTTTTTTAACGATATAAATTATTCATTTTTGAATTAAATAAACTGAAAATTTATACATTATTCATCCCCTCACATTCAGCAAAACTGCCACACTAATTAAAAAGTTCACTTTTACTTGATACATCTTAGTGTCTGAATCTGTCACACAACAACCATCAAGATTTGGCCTACATGGTTGTTTACCACATCAAGATGACCGACCTAATCGAAGGAAAAGACTGTAGTAACATGACATGGCATAGTCAGCACTTGCAAAACCACAAACATCTGCTCTAGGTCTGCATGTTGCCTGAACACTACAGACAGTCATACACTGCTACACCGAATTGAACATGTTATTTGAACACTATGACCTACCCTCTCCCTCTGCCATGTATCGATGGCAAGCCTAACATACGGCTACAACAGTCTCGGTAGGCGACAAAACGACCTACCCAAAATAAAGCATTGTATCAACCACAACACACACGATGTAGAACCGCCCGACACTTACACCCATAATTATACTTACTTAAGCGTCAAAATATCATTTAAGACACCCAATAAAAGGCAACTATTTCCCTACCTCCTCCATATAGAAGAATATTACCCCCTTCAATATATCTCATCT
The DNA here is from genome assembly GCF_001865875.1 of Lupinus angustifolius. Lineage (NCBI taxonomy): Eukaryota > Viridiplantae > Streptophyta > Magnoliopsida > Fabales > Fabaceae > Lupinus > Lupinus angustifolius. Next base: position 12,718,751 of record NC_032023.1, read on the forward strand.
TCATTTCATCGTCACGTTCTTAATATCAATCCCATATTATACAATATTTCATATCCCTTATATATGTGTGTGATTCTTAAATACAAATGAAATATGTGTGCTCTTAATCATGTAGCAATAAAATATTTTTTGTCTTTATTTTCTTTCCATTTTATCTTATACCAAACAACTAAAAAATCATCACTTTTTCTACTCATTTTCTCTTCTCAACTTTTCTTTCCTTAACTTTTCTTTTGTAAACCATAAGAAGAGAAAATAGAAGGACACATAATTGAAGGAAAGAAAAAATAATAGAAAATTAGATAATAATTTTGTTGTTTGTTATAATTGAAAATGGGAGAAAAGTAAGAAGAAAAGAAATGTGTAATTATACATAATATATCTAAAATAACATAAATGACCTCACTATATATAATTATAATTATGTAGTGTGTCTAATTTTTAAATATTATTTTTTGTTGTTGCATATTAGATAAATAAATATTTTTGTGTGATAATATTGATTAATATTTTTTAAGTAACATATAAACTATAAAGTTTGATAAACAATTTTTGTTCATAAGTGCAACGAAAATCACCAACATTGTATATTTTCTTTTCATTAATGCATCTAAAGAAAACGTAACTCGTATTTGATAACCACTTTTATATTTCTAACTATCTTACTTTCACACATTTGCATTTTGCATTTTTAATTTATTTATTATTTATCATTTTGTTTGTAATTTTAAGTGATTATATTTTTTTTTTCATTTTCACTCCATTTTTATTGAACATATACAATTACTATTTATTTGTGAGTACATAATTAGTGAGATTAAAATTAAGTAAATTAATTTCACATATAAATGAGTATAAACAAAGAAGTTCATTATATTGTATTTATTTTAACTGGAATTATTGTGCTTTCAATTCATTCATTATGGGGAGTCATAAAGTGATACGATGGTTAGGATAGACAGGTTTAAGGAATGAAGTAAATGAGGTTGTGGGTTCAAGTCTTACCATGACAAATTAAAAAATTACAGGAGTTATAAGATGGTTTGATGGTTAATACATAAAGGGTGGAGTAAACGAGGTTGAAGTTTCGAGTCTCGCTCACAACAAATACTAACATACTAACATTTGCCAATAAAAAAATCATTAATGGTGGAATGGTAAATTTTGAATTTTTGATGATTTTATTTCTTTTCTAAATTTTCTTCACAAACTATGGAAGACAATTTTTTTGTGAGGCTCATGTATATATTTTTTCTTTCCCTTCCATTTATCAAATAATAAAAATTGACATTTTTTACTCCTTTTCTTTCCTCTTCTTTTCTACCAAAGGAAAGATAATATATCTACCTATAATGTTACTCATTTCTCTATGTCTTCTTTCATTTTTACTTCTTTTATACACAAAATGTTTTTCTTGTTTGAAAGTGAGAGAGTACAATTCTCATGGTTTGGATATGTGAATTCACCCTTATTGTCCCATTTTTTCTTTACATTTTGTTGCCTTTTTTAAGTAAAGGGGCAAGCCCAACGGTAAAGAAAGAAAAATCTAGAAGGTGTCCCGCACTATATGGTGTAATGATACCCAAAAACAAATCATAAACAATTAAACTAACAATCTTATTAGGGTTAGTTTGAGAGTTGAATTTTGGAAGAGAAATGGAAAACTTAGGAATCATCTCAAGTGTATTTCATGTTCCAAGTAGGGTTGGAAACGAGCCGAACCAGAATTCAGCTCGATAAGGATTGGTTCGGCTCGAAGCTCGACTTGAGTTCGATACGAGTTATTTTTTTAGCTCGAGTTTGACTCGGTTAAAATTTATGAATTTTTCAGCTCAGTTCGAATTGGTTCATTTGAACAATTTATAAATATATAAATATAACATTACTCATATATCTATACTATATATAAAGCCAAAACTTGAAATAACTTCCTTCATGGTGTAATTTTTATTTCCTATTTTGCCTTTCATATTATTTAATTTTTACAAAAAAACTATATAATCCTAAGCAACCACCACCGATACATTAATTAACCACATATCTCACCTTAAATTAAACATTATCATAAACACAAAAAATATAATATAAAGTACACCGAACACAACAAGTACATTCTAATTCAAAAAAAATGAACTATATATAATATATATATAATAATAATAATAAATATAAAAAATAATGCATGAGTCACAGTAAACATAAACATTAGTTTTTATATATATGTAGAATAAAATATCTCAAGATATAAGGAGATAAGTTAACTCATTCAGCCACTAAAATTATGACATGTATCATATATAATCATTTTCTAGAAAAATGTTTCTAAAAACTAAAAGAAATACACATGTCATACTTTTGGTGGCTGGATGAGATAAATTATTTCAATGTATGAGTATATACTTTATTCTCTATATATACTAGTGTGTACAGACACTTCGTGCCTGCCGGCGAATATTGTATGATACTACATAATCAATTTTTATATATTTCATTTTTTGAATTAAAATGTATTTGTTGTGTTCGGTGTACTTTATATTATATTTTTTGTGTTTATGATAATGTTTAATTTAAGGTGAGATATGTGGTTAATTAATGTATCGGTGGTGGTTGCTTAGGATTATATAGTTTTTTTGTAAAAATTAAATAATATGAAGGGCAAAATCGGAAATAAAAATTACACCATGAAGGAAGTTATTTCAAGTTTTGGCTTTATATATAGTATAGATATATATAGTCATGAACATAACGAGTCAAACTGTATCTAACTTAGGTTCAGCTCATTTATTTAACGAGCTCTATATCTAGCTCAAGTTTGGCTAATTTGGTTCTTGAACCAAGTTTATCGAACTAAATAACGTACCGACTTTCGAACGAATACCGAGTTGGTTTGATTCATTGTCAGTCCTACTTCTAAGCCTTCTTTTTTCTTCTTTCCCTTCTAAAATCCAACTCCTAAACTAATCGTTAGGAGGTTCAAACAAACAATTCAATCCGTAGTCTGAGGATAAACTTCAATTAACTAGTTAGCACAACAATTTCCCTCTCGCGAAATATGGGAAGGCGATCCAAGTTGCTATCCATTGAGAAGCTTGTTCTTGCTATGCTTCTTCTCAGCCACCTTGAGATAATTGGTAATAGATTGTCTAATTCTCCCACCAGGTTTCTAATACACAAACTCCCTCGCTAATTTCAGGTTACTTTAAATTTTAAGACAATATTAATGACTCTTTTGTCAATTATAACACTATAATATTATTAATCACATTTCTTTTGTATAGTGAAAACTTAAAATACACCAACAACAAAAAAAGATGATGCAAGTAAAATATTGGGCTAAGCTATATTAATCCTAAGCATATATTAGTATTAAGCTTTTGCCATGGTTTAACAAAAGTCTTTTCCTTGAAAAATAATGAAGATCACATGTCCTAAAAGCATGTCCTTAGTCTATTATATTTCAATAAAATTTTGTTATATGTTAAAAACTAACATGTATATTTCTTGTTACTCAATTTTTTTAAATAGATATTACAATTTCATTAGATTGAGACATGGTTGGAGATAATGATGAGAACCACAAACAGCATTAGGGAAAGGAATTTATATATTGCAAAGTGTTGGCATCTTGGGAATTAGGAATGGCACAATTCACCATTCACAATCAACAATTATCTTTTAATGAATTCTAACTCAATCTCATATAGTTATTAATGTTACTATTTTCATCCTCAAGCTATTATCAGCTTTAGCCCTTTCCCTCTCACATAAGCATGCCATCCATGTCGGTTGTTCGATAAAAAGATGATAGATAGCATGGTGAAATATGAACAAATTAATATTTCATGTACACTATATATAATAGTATTGATGGGGTGATAATGAGTGACATATTTTAGTTAAAAGTTTGGAGGAGCTATTATTAACTAAAATAATTTAATCAAAATTTATAAAAAAAAATAATTCTATCTTTTTATATATAAAAAATATCATCATGCTTCCTAATGTCATGAATACTTGAATGATAACTAAAAAAACTCTGGCTGTTTCTTTAATAAATCATAAATTGTTATATTGTTTCAAGTATCTTGTTTTGTGAAATGTACCAAAAAACACATAGCATTTTTGATGGATTCCAGTCTTCCACCAGAGATTTTTTTCTTAAAAAATGCACCACTTTAGGAATTTAGAAAAATTAATTTTCATGGTTCTACTTGTACGAGAGTGTTTTTACTTTGTTGTTTCAACTACATTTTTAAATGGGTCTGATATAAGGAAGTTTTTTAATATAAAAACATAGATAATGAAAGTAGAGAATAAAACTTTGGGTTAAAAATACTTTACAAACCATAACAATCAATACCACAAAGAAGATCCAACTGTCGTGGTGGTGAAGGGAGTGTGGTGATGGTAATGCTTTGGTGATGACATTGATATTAGGTGTAGGTACGAGAAAAGTTATTGTCTTATCTTATTTCGTTGGCTCACCAAACTCTAATTCGAGATAAGATAGAACAGACTATCATATCACGTCTATCATTTACACCAAATGAGATCATAATACATTGTAGGTGTATAACCAGTTAAGTTATCACAACTTCAACACCCACCAATTTTGCAGTTGAAGGGATTAGTTAACTCATTCATGTACCTTTCCATTAAAAGACATTATGTGAACCTTTTTCATGTTTTCTGCACTCAATAAGGGAAGCCCATGTTCTCATACTTTGAATTTGAGCTAGCACTGGATTAGACTACAAGTTTGCTAAAGCCACCTTCATCCTTAACAAGTAACATAGTTGATGATACAATCTATAAATACCAAGAGAAAGATTGTGTTGCTACACCAGTTTTCTCTTTGTTTCTTATATTTCACTAATAGATAATTCAATTATGGAGATCAGCAAAAACAGTTCCATGACCCTAATCAGCATGCTAGTCTTTGTCTCAGGTTTGGTGCAGGCCAATGCATATTACTATCGCCAATGTAGCACCACAGGAACCAGATGCAATGGACAATACATCCGATGTCCATCTGAGTGTCCAAGTAGTGAATCAAATGATCCTAAGGCTAAGGTTTGTCTTATCGATTGTGACAAACCTACATGCAGTGCTGTCTGCAGACGTAAGTACTATATTCTAAACTAGCACTTTCTTATTTACACACCAAATTTCGTGGATAACCTTAACAATGATATTTGGTGTTCAAATAATAGGTGAACATTGTGCAATATATATTAAGGTTGATCAATAATGTTAATGGATTACCAATATCCAACTCCATAGTCCATTTTTAAATTACTTGTTTTATTTTTTCAAAGCAATTACTTGAATAACTAAGCTACATGATTTACATTAAACTATTCTAATGTAATGAGAATATATTTAATAATCTAGCATTGTTTCATTTCTTATGATTTGTGTAAACCAGCCTGATTCAAATTGCAATTTTTATATGTAGATCGTAAACCAAACTGCAATGCACCCGGATCAGGATGTTTCGATCCTCGCTTCATTGGAGGAGATGGGAGAGTCTTCTACTTCCATGGAAAGAGCAACGAGCATTTCAGCTTAGTCTCTGATTCTGACCTTCAAATCAATGCTCGTTTCATTGGACATAGGCCTAATGGAAGAACTCGCGACTACACTTGGATTCAAGCCCTTGGAGTCCTTTTCAACTCCCAAACCTTCTCAGTTGAAGCTACCAAAACACCTCAATGGAATGACAAGGTTGATCATCTCAAGTTTACTTACAATGGAAATGACTTGATTCTAGATGAAAGCTCTCTTTCGATTTGGTACTCCCCAAAAAAAGATGTGAAAGTGGAGAGAGTAGCTAGTAAGAACAGTGTCATAATTACCATAGGGGATGTTGCTGAAATATTGGTCAATGTGGTTCCTGTGACCAAAGAAGATGATACAATTCATAACTATCAAGTTCCTAGTGATGATTGCTTTGCTCATTTGGAAGTTCAGTTCAGGTTCTTTGCACTTTCCCCTAAAGTTGATGGTGTGCTTGGAAGAACTTATAGGCTTGATTTCGAGAACCCGATAAAGCCTGGCGTGGCAATGCCTGTTGTTGGTGGAGAAGACAAATACAAAACTACCTCATTACTTTCTTCAAAGTGTGCTTCTTGTGTGTTCTCACAAGAAAGTTCCTCTGAGAAAGAGATGAATAAAGTGGCAGAGTTTGTCACCCTTGATTGCACCAAGTTTTCAAATGGTATGGGAATTGTTTGCAAGAAATGAGAACTATCACTAGTATAATGTTGGATAAAGGTTGATCAAACCTTTGCTTCTAGAAACTAAATTTGTGACTGAATAATAGTTGTTTCTTCTTTGTTTTATATTTGGTGTTGTTCAATGTTGTGTAACTCCTTTTATGTTAATGTGCTTTGCATTTGAATGAATAAAAACTATTAAAGTTTATGGTTTATCACGAGTTATTTCCGTAACATCATTATGCAAGTGATATTGGTGCTTTGTATTGCATTATCAATGACACTACCTGCTTAGTCTTCATATGTTGAGTTCATTATCAAGTCAATTGAGTTGCTGGAGTAGATAGATGGGGGAATATATTGTTAAACTCTTTCGATGACTATAAAATGCCTGAAAGAATTGTTTGTTGATTTATTTTGTGAGGATTTGTTTTGTGTTGATATAACTAGAAATTTTGACTAGCTGATACATTAATCATTCATTTGCTCTGATTAGGCTTCTATAGTTAAAAATTAAAACAGAGCATTGAGATATATTCTTACTCAATAATGGTCACATAAATTTCGGATTAGATCTTTTAAGCATTTTTTTACCGAACAAGCCACATAAAATCTTTATTAAAATTCATTTAATTGGAGCAAATAAAAGAGTAAAAGTGAATAGTTTTCCCTCAGTTTCTCAGTGTAGGTGGAAAGGAAATGGAATCGTCTCCGGGACTCTCCAGTAGGGAATATAAGAGGGATAGTTTTTTTTTAATATTTAATTTAAAATAAAAATAAGAATATGAGTCATTAAAATTTTTTTTTTTTCATGTGTTATAATCTTACTCATGCACTGCTAATAAAGTAGAGTCATAACTTTATTTACTAAAGATAATGTTTCTTTGTGTTAACAATAAATATATTTGATTGACCAATTATCAATTTACTTTGTGATCTTCACAATATTACAAAAATTAAGTTCAACTACTACATTACTCGAAGATGGTCTCTTTATTGTATGACATTGTGTATATCTATTCTCTTCCATTGCCCCTTTTGATGAGTGTGAGAGATTAAATACAAAGCTTTTGCTTCATGTTGTAAAAAGAAAGAAATAAGTTACAAAGAATTGGGGAACCAAATGTTATTTTATTAGTTCTTACTATTTGGAAGGGAGTCTCCTCTTTATTTTGGTTCTATTTGCAAATTTTAATCTGATATTTAGATATATGACAAGGTTAAAGATTTGCACTTCAATGAGATTCAATTGTGTTGATGAAAGAATCAAGTAGTAGTAACAAAATTGTTTATGAAATACGATCTTCATCGAACTCGAAGAACGTGAATTGTTCATAAAAAACATGTTCTGATTGATCATAATTTGGTACAGACCTTGTTGCCCAAAACAAAACAAAAATGAGCCAAAAATATGGTAAATCATTCTGGAATCGAAGATCAAGTTATTTCTATCCTTCCACAAAAGTCACACTTTAACCCAAGCATCAAGTCTCCATTCTTTCATAAGTTTCATATGGTTGAAACAGAGTCTGTCATGATTAAATGTTGTATAGATACTGGTCAAATGTTTTGTACTTAATATTTAATGTGCTCATTAATATCACACTTTGAGATTATATTAAGTCGCGATGGAAGTTACTTTAATTTTAATATAGTATATTGACCAAAGTCTTGAACTCTTAATACTTCAACCTATGGCTCAAGATATTTATATATATGGAATCATCCATGATTCCTTAAACTTTCTAAGCATGGAGAAAACAATAACCGAACACCCTTTTCAATATGAAAATAACCATTTTTCACATTAATTTGTTTCACTCCCTATTAGCAAAAGAAGGTTAATTCCATTTAATCCACTGGTCCTTATCCCTAGCCACGGTTATTATAAAGCTCACATTAATTGAAAAACTCACTTAATTAGTATCCCTCTTCACTATATCTTATCCTCATTCCACCACAACTTTCTTTATATCTATCCCATATTATAAAAAATTCAGATCCTATAAAGAGAATAATCATGCAGCTATGATGTAGTCTAGAATTAGTGTGGACACGCGAAAGCTGGAAAATATCCGTGGGTGGATAGTGTAGTCAAACTACACTATCACACATTTGGTATATGTTTCAAAATATTTACTGAAGTAGTGTAGTTTTTAGGGAATTCGTGGATGAGGTCCACAACTTTGCCAAGAATGTGACTTTCCTGACACATTTTTTAGAAGTCGTGTACCCTAAAATCGATTTCCATTATATATTAATAATAAAAATGTGTAGTGATTTTTGGTTTATATGGTGACCTATTGGAATAGATAGATGAGGAAATATGTTGTTGAACTCTTGTGATGACCGTAAAATGCTTGAATTATTGTACAGTGTGGATTTATTGTGTTCATATAATTAATATTTTTGACTAGCTGGCACATTCATCATTTATATGCTAATAGGCTTGTATAGTTAAAAACTAAAAAAAGTGCATTAAGATATATTCTTACTCAGTTATTATCACATAAATTTGAGATGAGATCTTCTAAGCATTTTTTTTACCTAACAAGCCACATAAAATGTTTATTAAAATTCCTTTTAATTGGAGTAAATGAAAGAGTTGCTTAATAAAAACTTGACTAGTTTTCCATATGTTTCTATATGTATGTGGAAAGAGGGAGACTATCTACTAAAAATAATATTTATTTGTATTAAATGTATATGATTGATATGTTATTCTTCTAGTTTGTGTTCTTCACAATATCATAAAAATGGAGTTCAATCCACTAAATTATCCGGAGATTGTCCCTTCGTTTATTAGATTAGACTGTATATATCTATCTTTATAAAAACAAAGAAACTGAAAAGTAACAAAAAGTGAAGAACCATTTGTTATTTAATGTGTGCTTAGGAGGTAACAAATAGCATAATAAACAATCTATTTTGTTTCTATTTGTAAATTTTAATCTGCTATTTAGATATATATGCCAAGGTTTGCACTTTAGATATACTAACGTGTTGACAATCACTCCGTGTCTGCCGACCCGCATTTTTACTTTTAGTATTGAATATTTAATTTTTATATAGTTCATTTTAGATAATTATATCACTTTTTTCGTACATGATATTATAATTTTTTGATAAAAAAATATAAAAATGAATTATGATATTATTTAAAAATGCATTGGTAGTTTGATATATTTAGTGGATGTAACTTCCTCTAACCTTCATTTATATTTTTTATTGTATGGAAAAATATTGTAATAATTATTAATTAATAAGGGCAAAATAGGTAAGTGAAAATTATGTCATGTAGGTAGTTATAATATGTTTTGGTTTTATATATAGTATATATAACTCTTAATACTTCAACCTATGGCTTAAGATATTAATATGTACATGTTATGTGTTCTGTTTAATTGAAAGAATTATTTTATATAACTTCGTCCAGGATTCATTAAACTTACTAAGCATGGAGAAAATACTCATCTAACACCCTTCAATAGGAAAAAGCCATCTTTCACATCATTTTTTTTCCTGCACTCCCTATTAGAAAAACAAGGTTAATTCTATCTAATCCACGGAACCTTGTCTCTAGGTTATAACCCTTGAAGTACTCGGCTTAGATTCTGACATTTGACATCAAAAAAAATTAAAGGTATAGATTATTTATTTTTTAAATTAAATAAATTAAAAGTGTATACATTTATTCACCCCCTTATATATGCTAGTATATATTCTAGTATTGAGAGGGTGTCATCTAAGGTATAATGGACACACATGATGTATCATCACTCTTGTCCCTGTTTTGTGCTTCATCCAATGAAAATGTAACACTTAATTAAGAAGAAAAATCCTACAAACATAAAATAATGTTTTTTATATTATTTACAAAAACATGATTAGGTAGAGATATGGGAAAACACTTATTTTAGAATGAAGGATCCCTACTCAAATGTACTGGGCATATCACAGTTAGCAAATTTGCCAGAATAATAATTATAATGCTCACACTAATTAAAAAGTTCACTTTGTACCTGTTCCATCCTAGTGTTTGACTAGGGCCATGGCTCATTACTAGGCGAATAAGATTTGGCATACATATTTGTCTATCATGCTCGAATAGTGGTTGACCTAATTGAGGGAAAAGACGACAGTAACAAGATATGGTATGGTCAGTACCTGCAAAACCACAAACCTCTGCTCCAGGTCTGTCATGCCATTTGAACAGTGTAGACAATGCTATATAACTGAACTTGTTGTCTGGATACTATGACCTACCATCTCCCTCTACCATGCGACGATGACATGCTTAGTATATGGCTACAACAGTCTCAGTAGGCAACTAAACGACCTACCCTGAATAAAGCATTGTGTCAGCTATAACACAAACAAGGTACAACCGCTCGACACTTACACTCTCACTTATACTCTTGCCACCTATATTCTCACTACCTTCTCTACTTCTCCACATAATTTCACTCATCCTTACTTGAGCGTCAAAGTGTTACCCACTCAAAGGTGACTCCTTCATATAGAAGAATAGTACCTTTCTTTTGTATATCTCATCTTCATTCCATCGAACGTTCTTTATATTTATCCCGTATTATACAAAATTTTAGATCCACATATATATTGTTAGGGATGCTTGAAATATGTTATTAGATTAGTCTCGCATTGTCTAGTATTGGAATAGAGTAGAGTATTCAATGTTATATATTGGACTCGAATCCCTTGTTATAATGGGCACCAGATATAATGACCAAATAGAAACACCTCATGGGCAGGTGGGCCCATGGATGGGCTAGGATTTGTAATCCTTATTCTCTAATAATATCTTGGTAGCCGCTAAACGCTCCCAGCGACGTAAGCAAAATTGGCTGAACCCCGTTAACAAATTCTCTTGTTTCTTCTCCTTTATTTATTTTTATGTCCTTTATTTAATTGTTTGTGGTCAACACTGTGTAACGATCACTTCCACTGCACCAACAATTAGTATTAGAGCAATTGGTAGATGACTCTTAACCTAGATGTCAGATAATGGCTAAAGAGGATGAAGGCATGATGGTTAGACAAGGTGTGCCACAGATACTGACAAAGATAGAGTAGATGAGTTTAAGGAGAAGTAAACATGACAAAATTGTGGTGGGGCGATATATATTGATCCAGAACCCCAAAAGTTCATGTACTAGGTTAGGATCAAGGTGGAGATAGGGACTCATATGTTGAGTTTGACCTAGAGACAGGTGTTGACAATATCTCTCTAGATTTTGAAAGAATGTTCTCATTTGAGATGAAAAGTGGAATATCCTAATAGTGTGTCTGAGACGTCATAGTGGAGAATGTTAATTGTTAGCATATCGACAAAAGCATAGAGGCGCTGACTAACTTTGATGTAGGGTGTAACATGAGCATTGGCTTTGATGCAAGTTGTAAGATGAACATTGATAGAGATGTAGGGGTGTGACATAGGCATTGGCTTGGATGCAGACACAAACATTAGTTAGCATTGACGCAAGGTGTATGTTGTGGGTATACTCCTTATGGTGGAGTATGATAGTTCTTATGAACTAGGATTGTTGGAGTAGACAATGTTGGTAGCGGTCGAGGCTTTCCGAGGAAGCTCCAAGATTCAGTTTGACTGAGTATTGAACATGATGACTGTTGGTGAACTTTTATGTAGATGTTCCAATATATCGAAAGACTTCCTAACAATAGGTGGCTAGGCGGTGTGTTCTATTTGATGACGGTACGAGAAGCTGCACTACAAGTTTGAAGAGCTAGGCTCTTGGTAACATCATCAAGGATACTCAGAAGATTTATGTTGTAGGGGAGCAAACTCTTATATGGAGGAGTTGTTAAAGAGAATTAGGTATTAAGCAAGGTGGAGTCATATATTCGCTAATGTGGAGATTCTTGTGTAGATTTCCTAAGGAGTCAGATATTCATCTATTTCAATCAAGGTGGAGATTGTTGGGGATGCTTGAAATATGTTATTGGAGTAGTCACATATTGTCTAGTATTAGAATAAAGTAGAGTAATCAATATTATATATTGGACTCAAGTCCCTTGTTATAATGGGTACTAGATATAAGCACCAAACAGAAACACCCCATGGACAGGTGGGCCCATGGGTGTGCTAGGATTTGTAATTCTTATTCTCTAATAATATCTTGGAAGTCGCTCAATGCTCCCAGGGACGTAGGCAAAATTGACTGAACTCTATTAACAAACTCTCTTGTTTCTTCTCTTCTAATTATTCTTATGTCCTTTATTTGATTGCTTGTGGCCAACACTGTGCAACGATAGCTTCCACTGCACCAATATATATATATATATATATACATATTATAATATATATATATATATATATATATATAAGAAACTACTCATGTGAGAACAACGCGTTATTGTGAGAAATGAGAACACTTATTATGGACCACTAGATCTTGATTGAATGGTTAAAATTAAAAGATACATGCACATAACTGTCATGTGACGAATAACTAAATTTTAATTCTAACTATCCATGATTGTTTGTAAGACCCAGATCTATTATTCTCACAATTTTTATATGAGAATTGTTCTAACTTGAGTAGCTCCATATATATATATATATATATATATATATATGAGATTCTTAAATACAAATGAAACATGTGTTCTTAAATATGTAAAAAATATTGTATCTTGCGAATACATAAGTATCTTATAACATATACAAAATGAATACATAAATAAAAAATGGTGTGGTTTTAGAAATTAGATGAATTGGATTTGGGTATGTTTGGAGTCATTCCCACCTATATTCCATATTGATATCCTATATTGTTTTTAAATATATTTTGCTTATAAGTAAATTGGAATAATTGACCCAAATCAATGACATCTTTTTAGCATTTGGGTTGACACATTTAGTTGAACTTCCATTTGCATAATGCTATAACTTGGTTCAATTATCACTTCCTCCCTATCAGTAGAAGATAATTAAATTTCACTTTGAATCCTCTTTGATGCTGGTATTCTTCCATGACAAGAAATGGCTATTAAAATTACTAAATTAGATGCTCTATATTTGTGACAAGTGTATAAAGAAAATATTATTTTTATCAACTTGAAGGATTGTTGGAATTACTAAAATAGACAATTTTCATTTGTGATAGATATGCAAAAAGAGGTTATTGTTGTCAAATAAAATAAGAATCCCCGAAATATCTTATGTCTATTTTCCCTTGATTTACTACTTCTACTCAAATATGTTTCATTTATGTCTTCTTCTTCTTCACTTCTTCACATTCTCTACTCAAACTACGCATTATTTCTCCACTTTTTTCAAAATTTGTTGAACAAATCTACAATCTTCAACTCTCAAATCAATTCAAGGTGTGATTTTATACTATTTTAATTTTTTCTTTGTTGATAGATATAATTTATTTATAATATACATTTTTGCATGTAGACTATTTTACTCTTCTTTACCTTATAGGTAAAACAGATTCAATTTCTTCAATCTTTCACTCATTTACTTCAACAAGGTATCATATGATATATGCTAATTTTTTTCCAATGTGATTATCGATCTTCCCACAATATGGATTGATTATGTTATATGTTTTAGCATTCGTAGAAGAGAAACTTCACCTCCTACAATACACAATGATTAGAAATTGCATTCATTGTATAATTGTAGAAGAATTATATATTTATTTTTATTATGTATTTGTCTTTATTCATTTTCAATTTAAAAGTGTTCTGGAGCTTTGGGATTCTCAAATATCTTCAACTCTCAAATAAAACCACATGTATAATTGTATACTCTTTTAATTATTTCTTTGTTGATAGATATAATTTGTTTATCATATAAATTTTTACATGTACACTGTTTTACTCTTCTTTATCCTTAGGTAAAAAAAGATTCAACTTTTTCAATTTCACACTCACTTACCTCAACAAGGTATCTCATGACGTAAGTTAATTTTTTATTTCCTATGTGGTTATTTTTCCAAAATATTGTCGGATCATGTTCTTTGTTTTAGCAAATCTCACATTTTGGAATACAATGATTAGAGGTCGCATTCACTATATCACTATACAAGAATAGTTTTATTATGTGTTTGTTGTTATTCATTTTCAATTTAAAAGTGTTCTAGATCTTTGAGATTCTCATATATCTTTAACTCTCAAATCAAACCAAATATAAAGTTGGCCTATTAATATTTATGATCGTGGTTCTTTATATGTTTTAATTGAATCTATTTTCATTACATTTGTCTACCTAAATAATGTATTTAAAGACATTAAAATGTAATAAAGAAAAAGATCAAATCTTTAAATATATTTATTTTGATTTGATTGGATAATTTATTTGAATTCAATTGATAAAATTGGAATCTTATTATTGTTGACACATAGCACATTCCATTAACAATTAGTTTTAACTTTATGATAAGAATTGAATTGAGATAATTGTGTTTCTAATATATTACATATTTAATATTTGGTTATAGATTACATGGTTACATATAAGCTGTTAGGTATCAGTGGCAGAATACACCTAGAAAGGGGGTTGAATAGGTGTGGTGGAGCTCAAGTTCCACTTTTTGGTTTTTACACACTTGCTGGAAAGTGCTCAGTTAATCGATTAACCAGTGGGCTTAATCGATTAAATCAAAACAGAAACAAAATGATCAGATCAGCAACTTACACAGTTATTAACCAACACACAGGAAGATATATAACAGATATTTTTATGCAATATTAACAATGACATAGCAAGGTATAAGCATGCAAAATATCAGCTTCAAACTCACATTAAAACATCTTGAAATATAAAAGAGAAAGGGATAGAAAAGATTGCGCAAGGATTTTATCCTGCTTCGTTTTGCTGTCCACTGCAAAACTACATCCAGTACTCTCCTCTGATCTGGGAGATTTTCCTTCTTCACTATAGAACACAATGTACGTTACATACACGCTTCCAAATACAAAACTTGAATGCTCCCTTCATGGAACCCAAAGAACTTCATCACCCTTGGTTTGACCTTTCCTAAAACCGCCTCCTAAGAAAACCTTTCTTACTGCTCTTTATCCTAAGATCTCCAAGTCTTTGTGAAGAACACCTTACCTAACCACAGCTAGGATTTTCCAAATCCTTGAATTACAATGCTTTGAGTTAGGAATGAGTATTTAATAATCGGATATTACAACAAAAATCAAAGACTAAAACCTAAGCAAGAACTCACAAGACTTCCTAGTCTAATAAGAATATACATGCATGAGGTTTCTGAAAATATGCAATCATAAAAAAACTATCTCTTTTTCTTTCCAAGAAACACAAGAATGATGCAAGAAAGTTTTTCAAAGAAACATGCAATATGAATGTGAAAACTAAAGCCTTAGCATGATATAGTCTTTCTCCTAATGTAACACTCTCTAATAGTTTCTAACCATCATGATCGATTCTCTTTTCTCTGTGTTTTTTCGCTCTTAGCCATTTCTGCAGTTTGCCAGAATTTATACAAAACAGATTTTGCCTCTAAAAACGATTTTTTCAGTTATGCAGTTGAAACAGCAGAAAACAGACATGTTAATCGATTAAGCCATGGGGTTAATCGATTAACCAGTGTAACATGATTAAAACATAAAACAGTTGAGTTAATCGATTAAGTTACCACATTAATCGATTAACCAGTATGTTAAAACACATGATTCAAAAGGCAAATTACTCATATGTTATGCTTAACTCCTATACATGTTTTAGCAATTATATTTATGCCTAATATGCACATATAACATGTATGATATGCATGAATATATAATAAACTATATGATATCTCATTTTAGTGGATTAGTTACTTTGTTAAGTCTTGTAGATGCACACCTAGATTTATCTAACCTAGACTCAATATCTATGGCAAGCATCTTAGACTTCTAGAGAGATAATAAAGAATTATAACCTAATTCTAATAAGTCACCACTTGAGCCCTATGCATGTTGATTGTTGAGTCATCTTCAAGCTTTAATTAACTTCTTGTCTTCATCAAAACATTGCTAATGCAATCCTTGACGCTTTCCACTTTCATAAGCAATAATGAACATTAAGTTTACATTGGAGAAATTTTAGTAATATATTCTTACCATCAATGCTTTTTAAATTTCAAAACGTCGATTTAAAATCAAATGACTATTAAAACTAAAACTTAATCATATCTATTTCATAATTATGTAACACATAATGAATTCAATATTACAAAACTAATGATATCAAATGAAGATACAGTTAATTAATTGAAACAAAATTTATTTAAAAATAGTAACTAACTAGAAAATACAAATAAAATGATTATAAAATAAATATAATACTAAATAAAATATAATTAGAGAATAACTTAAAAGATTAATTCTCTTTTATGAAGTTTAGTTTATGAGTTTAGTTTTTATGCATTATCAATATAATTGTTTTCTTTATTAAC
Source organism: Lupinus angustifolius (assembly GCF_001865875.1). Taxonomy (NCBI): domain Eukaryota; kingdom Viridiplantae; phylum Streptophyta; class Magnoliopsida; order Fabales; family Fabaceae; genus Lupinus; species Lupinus angustifolius. Next base: position 12,735,426 of record NC_032023.1, read on the forward strand.
TAATTATATATCATTCTATGTATGACTTATGTAGTAATTATTAATACAAGTTTTATTGACATTATAAAATGTATTTACATTATTAATATCACTCTACATTTTCATTATTCTAAGGTTACAAGAGAGAAACATATGAAAATGAGAATGTAGAATTATGTTTATGGTTTTAATGTGGCTTAATGAAGTAATACATAGGTTTCTTAATTAATAAAATAAATTTCAATAATGGTGGGACAATAATTTCTAATAAATTCAATTTCAATAATACAAATGTATTTTAATCTCTATAATAATGGGATAATACAATTTCAATAAAGTTAATTTAAACATAATTATATATATATATATCAAACTAATGTTTATTAAGTCAAAGAGGAGGGTATATTACACGAATAATTAATAGGCTTAAACACATATATCATTAATTCATGATAATTCAATAATGTTGGTTGAATTTGATGTTTTATTACAAATTTCACAGTTATAATATTTGTAATTATGAAAATTGAATTTGCATATGCGAAATGTTACTAATTTATTTTTACGCTATTTCAATTTTAAAATGTTGAAATGATTATATTTGAATTTAAAAACTAATGACTATTAGAAGTGAATCATAATAATATCTATTTCATAATTATTTAATGTGAAGAGATTCAAAGTAACGAAAACTACTAAACATTTCATGTTTTACCCAAAAATTTCAAATAGAGATAAAAAAGGATAATTGTATAAAAAAAATTAGAATAATAATCTAAAAATTAGATACATATTGTTAATTTATTAAAAACAAAAGTTAAGTAAAAATAGTTACTAATTAGAAAACAAAAATAAGTAAAATTACAAAAAATATATAACAGTAAAAATAAAAACAAAGATTTTTAACATATTATCAACTAAAGTTTAATTTATTGGAACCATTTTGAGGGAAATTTAAAGATGTGGTGCACCTTGACCGAAAAATTACAGTTTTGGTGCACCTTTTAAAGAAATTACAAAAATAGTGTAACTTTATAGAAATCAGCAATGAAATTGCCGATTTATGTATTTTTTTCTCTCTCCTCCCCCAAAATCGGCACTGGGGAGGGAGTTTTATTAAAATATTTTTTTTAAACTCCCCTAAATCGTGAATGGAGGGGGAGTTTTATACTTTTTATTTTTTTCTCTCCCCTAAATCGGCAACCGGAGAGTTTTTGATTTTTTTTTAACTTGTGTGAGTTATATTATTAGTTTTAGGGTTTAATTTTTCAAACACAAATCCTAACAACAGACAACATAATAAATTTTGTCAACCCCAACCCTAATAACAGAACACAATAATGAAAAACACACATAATATTTTAATGAAAAAACACACATAAAACACATAAGAACTTTATATTTTAATAAAATATTATGTGTGTTTTTCATTATTGTGTTCTATTATTAGGGTTAGGATTGACAAAATTTATTACATTGTGTGTTATTAGAATTTGTGTTTGAAAAATTAAACCCTAAAACTAATAATATAACTCCCACAAGTTAAAAAAAATCAAAAACTCTCTGGTTGCCGATTTAGGGGAGAGAAAAAATATAAAAAGTATAAAACTCCCCCATTGACAATTTAGGGGGGAGTTTAAAAAAATTATATTTTAATAAAACTCCCTGCTCAGTGCCGATTTTGGGGGAGGAGAGAAGAAAAAAAATACATAAATCGGCAATTCCATTGCCGATTTCTATAAAATTACACTAGTTTTGTAATTTTTCTAAAAGATACACCAAAACCGTAATTTTTTGGTCAAGGTGCACGACATCTGTAAATTTTCCCCATTTTGACTTACATGTCTATTTTTTATTTCAACTCATATAAGTATAATATTTATATTCTATTGTTAAATTATTATATGTCTCTATTAAACTAAAAAGCTAGATCTTTCATTTAAATGTAAATATTAAATACATTTTTCAGTATTAACTAAATCGATCCGTGCGAATTGCACAAGTATACTGCTAGTGTAACTATTAAAAAGGATTATATGATATTTATATTACTATTACTTATTCTAAAATATATATATATA
>NC_032023.1:12737585-12777895 GCF_001865875.1 Lupinus angustifolius
ATTTTCAAATGTGTATTCTGTAAAGTCCGTGCGTTAAAGGTCATGCACGTCTATCCCAGTATAGTGAACGCTCTAGAAATTTATGCTCCAAAATTTCATTGGAAGCGACCCTCACTTCCACATTCATATAAGTGAGTCTATCTATCAAGAGTACTCTTGTAGCCTTTGTACTCCACTCCAATTGGAGTATAGATCTCATGAAGAGTTTAACTCATCCTTACATATGTTGCAGGAATCATGTTTCTCATAATTTTATAACATGTTCATTCTCATATCACTTCACAACTTGTTATTACCCATTGAACTTATTTCTTGGGATCTCCAGTCAGTTAGATCGGGCGACCATCATGAGTGATCCTCGTTCTAAGGGCAATAGTCACATACTCTTAGAAGTATTATAGACTTTCTCTCTAGCTAGTCCTTTCGTCAAAGGATCTGCTAAGTTATTCTCAGTGCATATATGATCCACTCTAATAGCTCTTGTAGAGAGTAACTATCTAATGATGTTGTGCTTACGACGAATTTGTCGTTTCTTACCGTTATAAAAGGATTCTCAATTTTTGCAATAGTTGTAATACTATCACAATGGATCAATGCAACTAGTATCAATTTTCTCATAGCGGAATCTTTGCAAGCAAACTTCTCAACTAGCTTGCTTCTTCATTAGTTGTTGCTAATGCCTTAATCTCAACTTCCACAGTAGATTGAGCTAACATAGTCTGTTTCTTGTTCGATTCTAGATATTTCATCTCATCATTTATGGCTTCTCGCCACAAATCAACGTCCAAAGAAATCAAAACTTCTTGGAGAGTTGATGGATTATTCTCCAATATATAGACCATATAATCAGGTCTATACTCTCTAACAATTGTTGCTCTCTTACTTCTTCTAGGTTTTATTTCAAACCTTTCATTTTCCATCATTATCTCTAATAACAAGTATGTGACTAGTTGATGTGCCCCCACTATTCCTCAATTTAAAAAGGAATTTCTCTTCATTGAAGCCAACATCGTTAGACCCAATAATCACTTTTGCGTTAAGGTCGTGAAACCTGTACGCCTAGCTGTTTACAACATACCCAATGAATATACATTCATAGGCTCTGTGAGTTTAACTCTGTAGGGTTATACCATCAGAAATGATTTCATGAGCAATTCTATGTATTTCATAGGACTGAGACTCTACTAATTTATTATCAGTCATTTGATACTTGAGGTAGTGGTAACATCATATATATTTTTATTTTAACTTCATTACTATCATATTTCTTTATTTCTTAAGTGCAAACCAAATTAATTTGGAAGACTTATATGGGCTATAGTAATCATATAGATCATCTCACAACTTATTCAGAAAGAAATTATTACATATGTAATCATTTTCATCCTATATAGCTATATTAATAGCTAGTTTATCTTTTTTATTTCCAACTTTCTGCAGCAGCATTAGACCAATGATTTTCAAAACGTGTGCAACTTTTCTCATAACGAGGAAAAATTTCATCTTATGTTGCTAACGTTTAAAATTTATCCCATCAAACCGAAATGGTTTGTTCAGGTCATAGTTGTTCGATCCAGTAATATTATCTATGAATATCATTATAGTAGAAACATCTTAAAATTGTTGTTACCGTAGCTTGCAACAATTATAAATGACACGAAATAATACTTATTGGCTCAGTCACGATCATGTCGCTCTCTTTAAGATATTTCGTGACACTGCCTAAAATGTGCAAGCAGACTATCAACCATGCCGGCCCTAGGATAAAACAGCTCAGATCTCTGTTATTGAATTCTTACTGCACTGTAAGAACCAATCTCAAATACACCCACCATAATATGGCTAACAGTGCCAATTTTCGAAATTCTCACAATATGGTTATCAGTGTCAATTCTCGAAATNNNNATCTCTGTTATTGAATTCTTACTGCACTGTAAGAACCAATCTTAAATACACCCACCATAATATGGCTAACAGTGCCAATTTTCGAAATTCTCACAATATGGTTATCAGTGTCAATTCTCGAAATTCTCACAATATGGCTACCTGTGCCAATTCTTTTCTCACAATACTGAATACCAGTGTCAGTTCTCGAAATGCCCAGAATATGGCTACATGTGCCAATTCTTAGTACCACGGAAAGAAAGGGGAGAAGTTTACCAGAAATGCATCAGCGAATAATATGAGGGAGAAAGAAAAAATTGAATGAAAGCGCATTCAACTTGGAGCAAGTTATAATGATGGGAGAAAGCCTTTATTTATAACATGAGATTTTTTTCATGTTCTTCATCTCTTCAATGTGGGACTTGAGATTTGTTTTTTTTTTCAAAACTTTTCTACGTGGGACTTGAGACTTGTTTTTGGATTTCACACTCAAAAGTTCCCACTAATGGTTTTAAAAAAAAAAAAACCATGTTCCAACAATCCCCCACTTGAAATTAAAAAAATGATTTCCGAGAATATTTGTAGTCTCAATAAGATTGTGCATAAACAAATGTGTCATGCGACTTGAACCTTGGCATAGTGAGTAAGATCCAGATTTTACTAGAGTGACTCGTAGTCTTAAACTCTATCTCCAACATCAAACCATACAAAACATTTTCAAATGTGTATTCTGTAAAGTCCGTGCGTTAAAGGTCATGCACGTCTATCCCAGTATAGTGAACGCTCTAGAAATTTATGCTCCAAAATTTCATTGGAAGCGACCCTCACTTCCACATTCATATAAGTGAGTCTATCTATCAAGAGTACTCTTGTAGCCTTTGTACTCCACTCCAATTGGAGTATAGATCTCATGAAGAGTTTAACTCATCCTTACATATGTTGCAGGAATCATGTTTCTCATAATTTTATAACATGTTCATTCTCATATCACTTCACAACTTGTTATTACCCATTGAACTTATTTCTTGGGATCTCCAGTCAGTTAGATCGGGCTACCATCATGAGTGATCCTCGTTCTAAGGGAAATAGTCACATATTCTTAGAAGTATTATAGACTTTTTCTCTAGCTAGTCCTTTCGTTAAAAGATCTGCTAAGTTATTCTCAGTACATATATGAACCACTCTAACAGCTCTTCTAGAGGGTAACTCTCTAATAATATTGTGCTTACGACGAATTTGTAGTTTCTTACCGTTATAAAAACGGTTCATTATTCTGACACATTATATGCAAATATACAATTCATTATTTTGTTCATAACAACATACATATTTCAAAAATTACAACAAACTATAGTGAAGAACATGAGAATGGCCGAGAGAAGTACATCTATCATACAAACATTTCTATTAGGTATAGTGCAGCTAACAACATTTGTTCAATGTAGATATTTACTAATCAAGCAAGGCAAATTTATGTTTCAATAATAACCTGGAAAAGATTTAACTGAGCTGAAAGAGTAGTTGCCTCGGTCTGAAGAGTTTCAACTTTTCTTTCAAGTTCTAACACATTACCAGCCTTTCTTTCTTTTCAGCGCGCAGCAGATTATCAATTGGCCAAAATCCTGCATCAAACACAAAAGCTTCTTTTAACTAAATACCAACAGTGAACAATCTGAACAAATAACTATGGAAATATTATGATCAGAGTACCTCTAGCTAGATAACGCAACCCCCTCCGAAATAAAAAATACTTTTCAGCAAACTGCACACTCTTTAGTGGAGGATTCTGACAATTCATTCAGTATAGTCTATCAAATATGAACAAATTGAATTGGTGTTTGTGACTCATTAGTTTTAAGGGAAACCAGCAATCACCCTCGGACAAACTGCATATGAGTGCACAAAAAAGCTGCTTGACACTTGACAGCTCAACCTGCCAGTGTGCTACATGTGCAATTGGAAGCCCCTCATACATACCAACAGTCACTTGGAATGGCTCCTAGTTCACAGTTCGCAACCTTTTACACTATTCTTAGAATATTCTCTTTAAGGTGAACCTGATAAGTGGTACATGGAATGGTGATAAATGGTGCGCAAGGCTAATGAGAAAATCTGAGTGACTATGTGCCGTGTACCCTCAACATGGTATACATGCAACTATGCAAGGCTATGAGCCTATGACCTGTCACAATAAGGCATACACATACATCTTTTGCGCTACAGTGCTGCATCGTGTGGCCCAGGCATTGGGCTAAATAAACCAAGTTCCTTTTAATTTTCTTAGAAGCAAAGGAAAGAAAAATCCATCTACTCATATAAATTGTTTTCCTCTTCCTAATAGAAGGAAAAGGCTAAAGCTACAATGCTATATATAACGTAATCCTGTGGTACAGGTACATGGTTCACTTGGATACAGAGTTCTTCGCTTTTTACATTAATTTCATAACATCTTTATGAGTAAGTAGTATACAGTACAGTGAATTCATCCCTACACAGAGTGAATAAGAGAATCATGTAATGTGATATACAGAATATGAAGGAATGAGGAGAAGAGAGAGAAACCTCTTACTCGTTTAGGATCAATGGTCCACAATTCAGCGAGCTTATCAGGTGATATGGCCTTCTTCGCCTTAATCCCTTCCATCAACGACGACGATGGACCATTCACTGAATTGCTTCGCCGGTGACCGGACCTTCCGATTTTGCTAATGGACGCATCAACGGTTCCATCACTGGCGTCTTCCGGTTTGGATCTGGCATCGGAGGCTTGGACATTGGATTCGGAATTATCGGAGTCGATGTAAGCGGAGAGAAGGTCGTCGTGTGGGACCAAATCCGGATCTTGGAAATGGAGCGATGGGGAATCGAAGGGAAATCCCATGCCATGCATTTTGTGGGGTCAAATGAAAGTATAGTTACTTTTAAAAAATAATAATTCGAATGTTTTATTGTATGGTTATTTTTACATCATTTTTATCTTATTTATTTCATTATATTTTTGGATTACTTTTTCTTACTAGTAGGGGGAAACATGGGTAGAATATGTGTAGGATTAGGGTTGCAAATTGAGCTTGGTTGAGTTTTGGTAGGCATTGATGTAAAAATAGAAAGAAATCAAATAAAATGGGTTGAATTGAAATGGGTAAATGTTGTTTTGATCTTCCAAACCAACCCCATATTTGTTGGGTTGGTTAGGGTAGGTGTATTGTGAGCATATTTTTTGTTTCACATTATGTTCATGAGTTATAATTGATTGAAAAATATATATTTAAGTTAAAAATTTAATTATTAAGTATTTTTCGAATAAATCACATTTTATGACATAAAATAGTACAATATTGTGGGATAGAAAATGTGTTCCCAAACCTATTGGATATGAACTAGCAACATAGAATTAATAAACTGGAACACAAAGCCTTAAGTAGAAATCAACAAGATCAACTTTATTTTATGTTTGTTTTTGACTATATTAGTGGCATGAAAGAACAAGGAATGCAAGGAACACAAGGCCATAAGTAGGATTCATATGTATAACTAGTATGGGTTAAAAATCAAAGTGAAGAAATTGACTTCGAGAATCAAGTGTTTTATGTCCATATGTAGTTTGTAGAATGTATATTATAATAGTAAAACAATGTAGACTATATTTGTTCCACCTCACTTAAAAAAGACACCTCACAATCGAGTAAAAAGGGTGATTATCTGCATAAGTTGAACAAGAGAAACAATTTCGGAAGCTCATTTGGGTATTGAAAACAACAACTACCTTCAGCAAAAGCCCATCACAAATAGCTAATGGCCCAACAAGAACTTTTGTTTTAGCATAAGAAATTATGTTTTAGCGTACTTTCCTTTTCTGGCATATTTTCATAAATCAGTTATTTATGTTACTTGCATAGTTTCCTCTTTTAATAGGTTTTCAAGTTTTCTGTTTATTCGATTATGGCAAGTTTAGCTTTTCATCTTGTATAAATATCAGTTCTCTTCTTTATTTCAAAGTAAAAAGGAAACCAATTCACTTGTACATCTTTTCGTTAATCAAAAGAGTCATATTCATTCCATTTGCTTATTAATCTTGTTACAATTATTCAAGCATTATCTTTGTCATGGATTACCATTCTTCACATGGTATCATAGCACCCTGAAGAAGGTGACTCTGCTACGCCATTGGTATCTTTTCTTCCATAACCTCATTTTGTTACAGAAAGTACATTTTGTCTCCACCTTTGTAATGGCTAATCAACTCATGAATCCCATCCTTGATCCCGCGAGCCCATACTACCTATCTCCCAATGAGAATCCAGGAGTTGTACTCGTTTCAGGTTTGATGAATGGTGAGAATTATCACCCATGGTCAAGGGCAATGACCATGGCTTTAAAAACTAAAAATAAACTTGCATTTGTAGATGGATCCCTACCAAAGCCACCACCTCACGATCAAATGTGTGCTATTTGGAACAGATGTAACAACCTGGTAGTTTCTTGATTAACTCAATCAATTCAACCATCTATAGTTCAAAGTGTCCTACAGATGAACAATGCAAAGGAAATATGGGATGACCTAAAAGAAAGGTATCACCAAGGAGTCATCTTCAGAATTTCGGAGCTAATTGGAGAAATGCATTCTGCCAGGCAAGGTAATGCATCCATTGACAAGTTTTTTACTCAGATGAAGGCATTATGGCAACAACTAGATAACTACATGCCCATACCACCTTGTGAATGTGAAGTAAAGTGTCACTATGCTCTAATCCCTACCATGAAGAATTATAGAGAGAATGAATATGTAATTTGCTTTTTGAGAGGCTTAAATGATCAATACTCTTCGGTTAGATTACAAATAATGTTGATGCAACCTCTACTTGCCATCAACAATGTGTTCTCAATCCTGATTCAGCAAGAAAAGCAAATGATGTCTGAAAATCCTGCACTCACGACAAGCTATTCAAGTTTCATCAATAATGACACTAGGCAAATAGGCAGGGGTGGGGGCAGAGGCTACAGAGCATCAATGAGTGGAAGATCTAATATCCAAGGAAGATCAGGGACCTACACTAGAGGAAGAGGACATAAAACTTGTACCTTCTATCAAAGAACTGGACACACCATAGATACCTACTATAAGAATCATGGATTTCCTCCAAGCTATTCAACAAATGGAACCAATATCAACTGGTATTCAGGAGCAAATGGACAAATTGGAGACCAAGATGATACCATCAAAACAGAATACAAAGAATAGTATATGGATATAGCATCACCCTTCACACCAGCTCAACACAATGCCTTGAGAAGCTTGATTCAGGAATCAATGAATTAGCCCATTCACAGCACAAACTAGATTAGCTCAGCATCAAATTCTGTTCCTGCAACAGACCAAAATAATTCAGGTAAATTCATATCTTTACACATACATAAATCAAACAATTGGATTCTTGACACAAGGGCAGGAATCATGTTTTTTGTACTCCTTATGCCTACCAGAAGTATAAGAGAATCAAATTTCTATCAATCACTATGCCTAATGGTAACCATGTGATTGTACATTACTCAGGCACAATAGTCTTTTCTGATTCCCTTTACTTGACTGATGTGCTGTTTGTGCCTATGTTTAATTTCAATTTAATTTTTGTATCTAAACTAATCAACTCCTTAGCCTGCACATTAACTTTCTCAAGCAATCATTGCCAAATTCAGGACCAACACTCCTTGAAGATGATTGGTGCAGCTGAGCTAAGGAGAGGATTATATGTGCTAAATGAACAGAACAAGAATTATGCTAAATTTCACAATGTGGACCTTTACACTTGTTACAATGATTGTAATTTGTGGCATTGTAGACTAGGTCACCCATCTCACAAGAAAATGCAGATTATGCAGACTACTTTCCCTTTTATTACATGCAATAAAACTTAAAACTCGTGTGAGGTTTGTCACTTCGCAAAACAAAAGAAACTCCCCTTTTTCTTCTAGTATTACTGAATTTGTTTATGCATTTGATCTCATTCATGTAGATATATGGGGCCCTATCTCCACTCCATCCACATTTGGCCACAAATATTTTCTTACAATTGTAGATGATAAAACAAGATTTACCTAGATTTTCTTTATGAGACAAAAGGATGAAGCCAACCCCTTAATCAAAGGCTTTGTAGCTTATGTTGAGACCCAGTTTAAGTTCAAGGTAAAAACCATTAGAACCGACAATGGAAAAGAATTCATAACGAAAAACTATTTTCTAGAAAAAGGAATAGAACACTAAACCACATGTGTTGAGACATATCAACAAAATGGCATAGTGGAAAGGAAACACCAACACATTCTTGGTGTTACTCGCTCTTTATTTTTTCAATCTAATATGCCTACTTGTTTTCGGAATTATGTTATTGCATATGCTATACACCTAATCAATAGACATCCAACCATGTTTTTAGCTAATAAATCTCATTTTGAGCAATTGCATAAAATTTTGCCTGATACAACTGACTTGAAAGTATTTGGTAGTCTATGTTATGCCTTTACTCTAGTTAGTCACAGAAAGAAACTTGACCCTAGATCTAGGAAATGCATTTTCTTAGGGTTCAAACATTGCACAAAAGGGTATTGTTCTCCTAGATGCTAGAACCAATGAAGTATTCATATCAAGAAATGTTTCCTTTCATGAGCACATTTTCCCTTTTTCCAACCAAAACACCTCTAGGATAGAACATAATAAAAACCATGTTGTGTCTACCTACCAGAATGACATTTTCTCTTATACATTACCTGAAACAAGAGAACACTTTAGCAATGATCCTACTGACCCTGATACATCCACAGAAGAAGACTCAAATAACCACCAACCAACTAGGTAGTCCCATAGAATTAGAGGACCACCAACTTACCTGAAGGATTACCATTGCAATCTAATGCACCAAACAACATTAGCTGATAGCAACACCAAATACCCCCTTAGCAACATAATTGATTATAGTCACCTATCCTCTAAACATAGACATTTTTATTTATCCATAAGCCTTGACCAAACACCCAAAAATTACTTTGAGTCAATCAAGCTATCCTGCTGGAGGGATGCCATCCAAACTGAACTAAAATCCTTAGAAAGAAATCACACCTAGACCTTAACTACCCTGCCAAATGACAAGAAAGACATAAGCTGCAAATGACACCATTGAAAGATACAAAGTTAGGTTAGTTACAAAAGGGTCCAATCAAACCAAAGGTGTGGACTACATGGATACCTTCAGTCCCGTGGTCAAAATGACAACAATAAGAGTGTTGTTATACCTAGTAGCCATTTACAATTGGCACTTGCACCAACTAGTGTCGCGATCCGATTTTCGGTTGGAAGACCGACCCAACAACTTGGGACAAGGCGGACTCTCTAGTAAGCCCAATTAGGATAAGAATGGTCTTTAAACATAGATTCTGAGTTCGGGAGTCGATTACGGATCGGGGAAGATATTAGCACCCCATCCGCCCGTATTAAAACGGTACCCTCACTAATAACATGACTTTTATACCCTTAACAATTAATTATTTAAAAATTCAATTATTGAAACAAAATATTTTTATTTTTTATATTTGTGTCTAACAAGAGGTTATTGTGCTCCTACGTATCCCTGAGTGCAATATGAAAATCAATACTACGTAGTTCTAGTTCGAAAATTGGTTGGTTAGTTTGGTTGATTGTTATTGTTTTGAAAATGTCAATTTGGTATTGATAGATTTGGTGGATTGATTTTATGGATTTTGAAATATTTAGTATGTGATTGTTTTAATTCAATGGAACTAATAATTTAGATATGGTATTTGTCGTAGACCTTCTCCTCATTCTCAGGGAAGTTAGAGACAACTCGAACCATAACCTTACTATAAAAATTCCATAATTTATTTAGGTAAAAGAGGTTTTAATTATATTTTTTATATGGAACTAATAGCTTAGAGACGGTGTTGGTCGTAGACCTTCTCCTCATTTTTAGAGGAGTTAGAAACAACTCAAACCATGACCATATTATAAAAATTCTGTTTCTTATGGATATAGGAATAATTAGCAACATTAAACATATTTGTGTTTGTCCAAAATATAAAATGAATGCAACTAGAGATAAAAAGAATGATATGAATGTCTTTTAAGATTTTTTCTTGTTTTGCTAACAAATAATACAAAAGTTAGAAATAAACATCATAGAGAGAAGATTAAAGGATATTGGTTATGGAAGATTTATGAATATATATATATATATATATATATATATACCTGCTTTTATTCATCCTCCTGCGTTGCTAGCATTAAGAGCACTTGTAATCAAATTTTGGCTACACGTGGAGCCCCTAAGTTGACATAGCTCTTGAAGTACTTGGACTAGATATCCATAGATGGTATAAAAGTAGCAGCATCATGATCTTTATCAAAACATAAACATTGAATAGCACAAGGAGTAGGAGTCCATGATTTCTCTTTCCTGGATCCCACTTCCAACTTAGTAAGCAATTATGCATTATTACTAATGTTTCCACTTCATCTCTTAATATGATCATTATGACACAAGGGATATATGAAGTTCTAATGGCCATCATCAAAGCATGCAATGAAAGCATTTGAAGCAAACCACAAACAACCTCCTAACAACATGGTCCATATCCTTTTGCTTTGCACCACAAGTTCAAACTTTGGTCCCACACATGCTTCGATACTACTTGTTGCAAGTTAGGAATAAGTATATCAACATGAGATCGAACCATATTATCAAAGTCAGTTCCATCAACCCCAACCTCAGATGACACTGCAAGATATATTGGATGAGAACTAGGTTGTTCGAGTTCAACATCACCTTCCTCGATAAAATTCTTCTTCTTCAACCCAAAGTTAAACACATCAGCACTACTACCGAATAGAAAGGGAATCAAGATTCAACTCAGGGTGAGGAAGCTAAGCAATCCAACTAGCAAAACCAAAATATGAAAGTGTGTGTCTTTGTAGTAATTAAAGGAAAAGAAGTGATTATTCATTAGAGTGGGGGAGACGCAAGGAGGAAGGTATCAAGGTTTCCCTTCTCTAGGTTCATTTTCCTTTTTTTCACCTTATCTTCTCCATGGCTTTTATACATTTTGCAGTGTCACTTTTCCTTTTCTTTTTACGTTACTCTCTCATACCCTTTTTCACTTCTCACCGCCTCCTCCCTTTCTTATTCTTTTTTCTTCTTCCTCTCTTTACGTTATGAAACTTTTTCTCTTTTCTAGCATTACACATGCACGTTTCATTTAAGTAAGGATCCCAATCAATTTCTATTTTATATATTTTTTGTAACCTTTGCATCCAGAATGAATTCTTGTAATAACTAGATCCGTCAACATTTTTAGTAATTCCAAAATAAAAAACTAAACCAACATTAATAATTTAAAACTAAATCGTTGGTAATTAATTGATCATCGCTTATGATTCAACATAAAATTGGTTCTAGGATATCTAAAAAAATGCTATTTACAATTTTGTTTATTTGAAATCTTTGTATAAACTTTATACGTTTTGGCCAGACAAAATTGAGTGTTCACAACTAGATATCAACACAGTCTTCCTCCATGATGATATAAAGGAATTAGTGTACATGAAAGCACCACCAGGGTTGCCTGTTGCAGATCAGAACCTTGTATGCAAGTTACAAAAATTAATTTATGGATTGAAGCAGACTAACAAACAATGGCATGACAAACTCACCAACACTCTTCTAAAAATTGGGTATATCAAATCTTTTTCTGATCACTCTTTATTTATTAAGAACACTAACACTGGATTTACTACTATTCTGGTTTATGTAGATGACTTGGTCCTAACAAGTAATGATTTGAAAGAAATAGTTGACACAAAGACCATGCTTCATGATAGATTCAGCATCAAGAATCTTGGTGACTTAAAATTCTTTATAGGAATGGAGGTAGCAAGATCCAGTCAAGGCATAACACTATACCAGAGAAAATACACCTTAGATCTCTTAGAGGAAACATGATTCCTTGGTGCCAAACCTTCCTCTACACCTATAGAATACAACACCACTCTTCATTCTCAATCTGGAATTCCCCTTCAAGACATCACATCCTACAGAAGACTAATGGGAAGGCTCCTATATCTCACTCACACTCGACCAGACATATCATTTTCAGTAGGATACCTAAGCCAATTCTTAGCTCATCCAACTAATTTGCATTACAAGGTTGCTACCAGAATACTCAAGTACTTAAAGGCATCCCCTGGTCAAGGCATTTTCTTCTCAGCCAATAACACAACAACGATACAATGGTACTTAGATTCTGATTGGGCAAGGTGCATAGACACGAGGAAGACAATAATTGGTTGGTGTTTCTTTTTGGGCAATGCTCTTGTATCATGGTAAAGCAAGAAACAAAACATAGTGTCACGATCCTCTTCAAAAGCTGAGTACAGAGCTCTAGTCATGGCCACTTGTGAGGCTCAATGGCTCCTCTATCTATTTTGAGATCTTGGCATCAAGCACACCAAACCTGTGAGCATCTTTTGTGACAACAATTTGGCATTGCATATAGCCGCCAATCCCGTTTTTCACGAGAGAACAAAACACATTGACATAGATTGTCATGTGGTTTGTGAGAAAGTTCAAAACAATACTATCCATCTTCTTCCAATTCATACATCTCTACAAGTCGCTAACATCTTCACAAAGTCACTTTCACCTTCACCTTTTCGTATCATCATGTCCAAACTAAGCATTATCAACATTCACATGCCTAGTTTGCAGGGGTCTGTTGAAGACAACTACCTTCAACAAAAGCCCAACACAAATAGCTAATGGCCCAACAAGAAATTTTGTTTTAGCATAAGAAATTTTGTTTTAGCATACTTTCCTTTTATGGCATATTTTCATAAATTAGTTATTTATGTTACTTGCATAGTTTTCTCTTTTAGTAGGTTTCAAGTTTTCTGTTTATTTGGTTATGGCAAGCTTAGCTATTCATCTTGTATAAATATCGATTCTCTTCTTCATTTCAAAGTAAGAAGGAAACCAGTTCACTTGTACATCTTTTCGTTAATCAAAAGAGTCATATTCATTCCATTTGCTTATTAATCTTGTTACAATTCTTCAAGCATTATCTTTGTCATGGATTACCATTCTTCACATGGGGCTCCAACCAAAGAAATCAGACAACCCAAAGATGTTTTGTCAGACTTATTCATGACGTTCCTCTGTTATATCCCGTGCACAAAGCTGTCACCTCATCTATATAGCTTAGACCGATAATATAAGGCGTAACTCACTACTTACTTTTACTTACATGTTTAAACTCTCTTACTTACATTCCTCCAAGTTCTTAACATATCTCTTGATATTATTCTATGATATTCTACATATCCTTCACATACTAACTTGATCATCAAGGAATATTTTCGATTACCTCCCTCAGTATATTCAAATATACCTCATGCGATACTAGAAGACTTTTCAGCAACTTCATCTATCCAGATCCACTTTCTGAAGACAAAGAACAATATCCAAGGAGAGCATTGTCAAAAATACAGCATTCCATTGTTTTTCATCTCAATTACTAACCCGATTTTCTTAAGGGCTTTGCTATAAGAAATAAAATTAGATAAAGTTCTACTGAAAAAATTATAGTGTTTAATTATTGAAAATTAATATATTTAGTTCTGCATGTATTATTTCTTAGCTAGTACTATCATTGAATGAGGACACGAAAATTAGATTTTGCTTTTGTTACAAAGAAAATCATACATGTAATATAAACTTAACGTGTTCAAGCAAGCCAGTTACCCTTTGCTAGACACTTTTTTTAAAACGTAATTTATTTTTGCTTTAATGTGACATTGTCTGTGTGGGAGGCTACCAATTAAGTAAAGTAGGTAAGAATATATTACAGTGTACATTGATGGGACATGAATGGAATAAAATCAATCCAAAAGTGCAGGTGGCAAATTCTAAGAGTGATCTAAGTGGAATTTTCCTGTGCCATAGAGTGTACCTTTCTCTTCCTTTGGGGTAGGGTTATGGCCCATGATGCGGAGGAATGAATATCAATTGTATCCATTCATGTCAATATCCAATAAAAATCATTACTTAAAAGCATAGTTATAAAAACCGGACCGTACCGGCCGGTTCAACCGGAAAACCGGGGAACCGGCCCCCTAACCGGTACGGTACAGGTGTTGAACCGGTCAAGTATCAAAACCGGTCAAAACCGGTCAAAAATCTGTCAAAACCGGTGAACCGGCCGGTATTTTACTAAACCGGTTGGTTTATACACATATATATATTTTTTTTTAAAAAACTTAAAAACTCATTACAAGTGACCAATCTTTCCAACTATTCTTCAACACTTCAAGGCACATGCTTCCAAAGCATACTTAGATTACACATTTTGGTTCCTAACATTCGTGTGTAATCTCAGTGACATTTGTGTAATCTTAGAGTACTATCTGAAGATAGGATTTGGTAGAAAAATATAATATTCATATAAGATAACTTTGACTCCTTGATGTTAAATGTTAAAACTCTAAATTTATTTGTTTTATAGAGTGAGTTGTGAAATTATGTCATTTATTTATATTTTGTGGGTGTTAAATGGTACTTTTGGATTGATATATGTTTTTTAATTTAGATTTTGAATTTGTTAAAGACTTAAAATTGTTTATTTATGTGAATTTTGAGTAGATTATAAATATGGATTATAAATTTGAGTATCTACCTATTTGGAATTTTTTGTTATAGGTTTATATATATATATAAATATAAGTAGGTATGTCCGGTTTAACCGGCATGCGGTTTAATTACTGAACCACTGCTTGAACCACTGTATCACTATACCAGTACCCTGACCGATTTGATAACCGGTACGGTTTTAACAACACTGCTTAAAAGTTATAAAAATAAAATCTATTATTTTTATCTATTTATTAAACTTTCATTGGTTAGAGACATGGAAAAGATATTTTTTTGGAACTTAGATCTTCATTTGATGTTGAGGTATGAACAACACGTGACTTTCCATGTGCCCCACTTCCCCCCTTATTCACATGCCCCACAGAGCAATTTGTCGCCATCTCAATTTGTGATTATTCTAACCACTTGATGAAATAGGACAAAAGGAATTTGTACATCTTACAGCTACATATGTTGTCCTCTTTCACAATCATCTAATTCATTTAGCAGTTGTCTGTTACGTTTTTTGTATATGGTCCATAAGCCCATCAAATTGGTTAATACATCACATAGCTTGGTTTAATTATGCCAGTTGTTAAATCAGCATAATGCTAAAGAACATTAAGTCAAAATATATTAAAGACTTCTATATAGCAGCAGTGTAACGCTTTGTCATTGCTGTTTACAGGCAAATGGCAAGCTAAATTCACTACACTCCAACAACACCTGTATGTAGCTTTATATAGCTTTTAATTGACATAACTTACTAGAGTTGTTCAGTAAACAATAAGAAGATTTCTAGCTTTTGAAAACTAATTTTCAAAAGGTTATTTAACAGCTTTCAATAATTCACATACTAATTTTACCTTTCAATGTTATATTACTTATTAATGATATTCTCACATTGGTACAATAATGAAATTTGAACTGAAGTTGATGTAAATCATTACCAACTTTATCAACCTTTGTTTGCAATTAAACAAGAAGTTGATTAACTAATCATGCCATCCAATGTTCATTATGATTTTAAGTGCTATAATAAGTTGCAGTATCTTTAAATCAGAAACTAATAATGAACGTTGGATGAAAAAAGAAAATGAGGGAACAAATTACTTAAACTTTAAATTTATGATTGAGTAGAGGAGTGGGAGGAGGATTTGGTGCTCAGAATAAGAAGCGTAGTTAGATGGGATCAGGTGCCATAATCAAAATTCTTAACCTCTCTTTTATTCCCTATCCTGATTCTGAAGTCAACCAATATCTAAACTTCAATATAACCAAACAAGGTGTCATGTTTTCATCTCAGAACATAAATATTTAAAATTTATTAGACAACTTATACCTTATTAACAAATATATAAATATGTTGATAGTGTAAAAAACTTTATACTAAAACAAAATACTTATATTACTTAAATATATAATAAAATATCAAATCATACTGACATTCTGAATTTGGTCGTGTACTTATTATATTCCCTAAAAACAATGGATACCACAAGGGAATTTTAATGCCCCTGATTCGATTTCCCAATCAAGACAAATAATTATTCACCGGATAGCAAAAAAATATTACTAAAATATTTAATAATAAAAATAAGCACTCATTTCAGCTTCGTATATTTTTTATCTTAAACATAGATCAAATTTATCTTTTACTACTATGATCAGAAAATATGAAAGATTGAAATAAATATTCACACTCTTATTTCATTTTGTGTAATTCCCATGGTAACAATCACCACCATCAATTTCATCACATTGTGACCATCCTTATTGTCATTATCTTTGGTATGTCTGTCATTACTATTATTATAGCGCCACCACCATTATTACTTTGTCAGAACTATTAATACCGCCAATACAACCACCACTGCCACTACCATGATAACACTACCGTCATCACTTATACTACCTCCATCACTATCACCGCCTCTACTGCCACCACCACTATGTAAAGGTATTATAGTATATTGTACGTTATTGTATTTATGCTATGCGATAGCGCCAACAAAACAAGACAAAATTGTGCTGTACCTTAGTTATGCTATTATGTTTTTCTTTTCTTAATTTGCATCAAAGGCACCATCTAAATGTTACAAATCACTGACCACTAGCCTTATTATCCACATAACATAAAAACCCAAAACTTTCCCCTTCTTTCATTTGCCTCGCATGATTGAGTCTCTTTATGCTCTAAATAGTAAGAAGAAAATTTCCAACCACTCCTATAATTAAAATACTTTCAGATCCTTCATAGTTCATAGATATTGCCATAACTCAGTAGGTTCTTCTCCTATTCACCATTCTTTCTGGGATTCCTTGTCCTTGTAACGAAATAGATGCTACTTTGAAGGCCTTATGTAGCAGAAATTCTGATAGATATTGCCATAACTCAAAAGGTTCTTCTCATACTAGTGATACTACTCACCACCCTTTCTATGATTCTTGTCCTTGTAACCAAATAGATGCTACTTTGAAAGTCCTTATGTAGCAGGAATCCTGATAGATATTGCCATAACTCAAAAGGTTCTTCTGTACAAGCATAAAAGTTCTTGAATCCTTACACTCAACTACTCAAGTCATCAAGTGCAACAAGTTCTAAATCGAAGAAAGCTAAATCCAGACACACAAGGTTATAATGAGTCTGAGGTGTTTCAATCCTCTCAAATTTCTGAGGGTCAATTGAGAAGTAAAAAACCTTGGAGCAGTTTCATGCAGCAGCCTTAGATAAATAAGCTGTTATCTCAAAGGGGTGCAAGAATTCTGAGTTTTTCTGTTGAATTATTAGTGTTTTTTTCATAAGCAGAATCTATAATGGCTCTTAAACATCCACCACACCGCCTATTGCTTGACACAGATTCAAGCTCAACTGCACCAGGGAATGCAAATAAGACAAGTGAGTCTTTTGCAAGTAACACAAAATTTGACACCAATATGGTGATTATCTTGGCAGCCCTGCTTTGTGCACTTATATGTGCTCTTGGACTCAACTCAATTGTACGTTGCGCTCTGCGATGTATCCGAAGGTTCGCAGTTGGGACATCGGATGAGGTTTCGGCTCGTGCGACATCGAAAGGACTAAAGAAGAAAGCATTGCATCAGATTCCTATAGCTGTTTATGGTGCAGGTAGTGCAAGTATTGCAGCCACAGAATGTCCAATTTGCCTTGGGGAGTTTATGAATGGAGAGAAAGTTAGAGTGTTACCAAAATGTCACCATGGATTTCATGTTAGATGCATAGATAAATGGCTGCTCTCACATTCCTCTTGCCCTACTTGTAGACAGTCTTTGCTTGAACATCCAACAATTTCTGATGCTGCAACTGTTGCTATTGCTGTAACTGCAGCTGTAGGAACTAGCCATCATGTGGAGCATGTCTTAGAAGATCATGAACATGAGCCTGTAGATGTAGCTGTGGATGAGATTGGTTAATTGAAATTGCAATTTTAGTCCTCCATGGTTAGAGTTCACCCTAAAAGAGGGAAAATATGAATAAATGGAAACTAATTGTTTGAAGCATTGCTCATAGATTTTAGAACTTTTCATATTTACCATTTACTTGTGTAGTTTTATGAAGAATTGAAGATGTAGAGGTTGATAATAGTGTAGAAAATTGAACCGCTGGATGATGGTTTCAAAGACAATTCTGTTTTTGTAGATGTTTTGTAAGTTGAAAGAAATTGTGCTAAATCTTGAATGTTTGTTGTCTGTAATATATACATTGAAAGGCAAGTGATGTTCAACTAGATGGATACTTGGATGACATTGTTTCCAAAAAAAATAGAAGATGAAAAAAAGTATTGTTAATGAACAACTAGTTTCAAACTTAGTTGAATTCTTTTTCACTTTCCTTTCACCAAAATAAGCGAGCTTTGGCGCAAATGCCTAGTAACAAAAAGGTCACAAGTAAAAAATTTGGAAATAGAATTTTTGTTTAAATGTATAAGAATGCATATATATGTTCCACAAATCTCACCAAGTAGAAGTCTCATAAAATGAGTCATCCTTTGTTTAATGAATGACTAGTTTCAATTTTCAACCATTGTTGAATTTCTCTTGTTTTCCTTCATTGCTTCACTAAGCACTCACTTCCTTCATTGCTTCACTAATGCACATTTAACTTGATTTAGATATTTAGTTCATATTCCACATTTATATTTTAGAACTGTATCAGTGAGAATAAGAATGGCATGTGACTTCTCACTTCACAATCTATGTCATACGTCCATCATATCTATTTGATTTGCATGTCAAAGTAGACACTGATGCTCATTTTCCTTTTGCAGTAGGTGACATATTCTTTGTTAAAGAGAAATCTAAATGGTGCAAAAAAATATTATATTTGAAAACAACCTTAAGTAGCAGAGAAATAAAGTAAGCAAGCACCTCAATAAGTGATAAGTGATAGAGATGGAAATCAGATTCCAAATGTAAAATATCACATGAACTTCAAAAACACTACCTTTCCACGTGGAAGGCCTTGTGCCAAACTCTCCAATCAATTATTATTCAAAGTGTTTGTAGAGAAAGATATAATTTTTTCAGCTTTGAAAGTCATTTAGTATACTAAACTTAAAAAGGTTGAAAATGTATGTTCTGTTAATTTTAAGGTAGATAATAAGTCGTAAGGCATAAAGAGGAAACATTTTTGTTCAAATTGAGTTTTATAGGGAAAGGAAGATAAATAAACAGCTCTTAAATCATAAAATACACTTATGAAATGACTAAGTCAACTATAAAACTTAATTTGGAAACAAACTTGTTAGAGTACAAGATCCATTTCATGAATTATGGTGACACAATCAATACAACTTAAAACTTAACACCAAATCTTTATTCTTTTATATAGTACAGTACTCTTATCAATCGAGCAAAGCTTAATTCAGATTCTCTCCCGTTAGAGGCTAAGAAACTATGGCATTTATCCTAATTCCAAAAGTTAAATCTTTATTACTCATTAGTATCCACAAGAGATTTGTGGAATGTGGACAAGTGTCAATTGAAGAGCAAGGGCCAAGGGATATAATATTGTAGCCAACTTGTCTAGTCTTAATTTGTCGGACTTCAAGATGAGAAATTATCATGACATAAATAGATAAGAGACACCAAAGGTGGTTAAGTGAGCCTCCTATGATAACCCCTTCATGTTTACATTATTCTCTTATTGACCTTGTGTACCATGTATCCACTTCTTTATAATGCTATTGTGGTTCGTCCACATGAATAAAAATCATGTAGTAGTAATGTAAAGAGTGATGATCCTTGTATCCAAATAAACCATATACAGATACCTATACACTTATTTCATAATTGTTAGCTATGAACCCTATGGTTAAGTTATACTAATAACTATAAATCGAATGTGTGACATGTGTCGATGTACCTCGAAGAATCAAATGTTTGCCATTCAGTCAAGAACTATAATCGCGATACAAATGAAACATTAGAACATTATCTTAACTTTTTTATGTAGAGATGTTTTTGTTGATGAATTGAACCGCAAATATCTCTCCAGATAGCTCAAGTCACTTCCAGCCACAGTTTGTAGTATCAGGCCTAATAATGCAAGTACAGAACAATATGTTTTTTCCCAAAAAAATGCAAAACGATATAGAGTGGAGTCAGTTGAATAGTTTCTCAAAGGGATAGCTGAAAAATTGTCTTCTATGCAATGAATGTGATGAGAACCAAAAGAACAATTTTACTTAATTTACAATTCACATCCCATGGTAATGGCTACATACATGTTTACCCATAATTTATGAGCCTGTCATATACTTCCATCATTATGATTCTCATCACTTAAATTACACAATATAATGCTAGAACATAGAGTGTAATATCTATATACTAAAGTGTAAAGATTTATACACAATTAATGCATTATCTATCCTTCATTTGAATTACTTTTATTTGAGAGTAAACGATAATTAAAAATAAATAGTAAAAAATACAATAATAATATAAAAAATTATTACACTATCAGTGTATACATATTTTTTTTCTCTTACTTTATATAAATTTGGTTAGTGGAAAGCAAATGAAAACAAAAGCTAACCATTAGCCAAGTTGATTATTTGATAAGGGAGACAAGTTTTCTACTCTTTTTTCCTTTAGGGCAATTTGAATACAAGAGCATATAGAACAGAAAATAATCATCATTGTTACTGTGCTCACAGAATGGAATCTCAATCTTTTGTTAATATCCTCTACTACCCTTTGTGGGCTTATATTATTAAAATAAAAAACCATTCCAGCACTGCTTGTGGATTTCAACCAAGTAATGAGAACTTAGTATATCCTACAGCTTTAAATTGACATTTTGAAGGCATTTCAAAAATGGACCACCCACCACCTTCTCCTATTGTTCATGTTTGATGATGATTGATGGGTACTTTACTTTGTTCACATAAACTTTTTCCTTCATTTTTAGGATGAGAAGAAAAATGTATATACAGATAATAAAAGAATTTTATATACTATTATTGCATCATTCATTATTCATGTTTAATCATCGTTGACTCTTCAAAAAAAGTAATACAAAAGAATGCCGAATAATATATTGAATATGTATAAATCTTTATACTAACTATGCATAAATATTACACTCTTTCAAGAACATGGGGAAAGTACTTCATTCATTTTTTGAGCAAAAATTATACACAAAATAGATTTTACACACAAAGCATAAAAATATATACATTATGAATGCACAACCCCTTTAACTTTATTTTTTGCTTGCTTTCCGTGATTTCCTTCGTTCTTGGATAAAGTTGAAGAGTCAGGGTTCTGTGGTTAGATTAACATGTTAATCCACTAAGCACACAATTCGTACAGGTACGAATGCATTAAGTTGGACAACTATTAGGGGTAAAGTTTGATTGCAAGATTACGATTGAAATGACTATATCTCTTTTTAGTACAAATTATAAGGTTAGCAGAAAATAAACAAGTGTCTCAAAAAAGAAATTGAATGCTCCATGAATCCAAGACCCCATCTTCTTAATTTGGATTTGGAACCTTACGTGATTTAATAATTATGTATTGTACAACTGTACCTTACATGAATCATGACCACATGATGGAATCAATTAGTTTTTCTAGGCGGAGGTTTTTCACATAAATCTTGTATTCATTTTATTTATTTCTCTTTAATTATAAATTGATTCCATGATATGCTTTCCCATAGTACTGATTTTTGGGCTAATGGAGCATCTGATCAATTGTTTTTCATATCTAGTATTAGATTCTCATAAAATGGAGGAGTAAGATGTGAAGTATATTTTTTTAACTTATTTCTAAAATAAATGGATCATTATAAAGAACCTTCTATTTCACAATAATTATGATATTTATATATAGGATAGCTCAAATTTGAGTGAGCTGAACTTATAGCCATCAAATGAGTGTGACCTCATAACTAACTAGCAGAAACAAATTTGTAACTAAAAATGTAATTAGCTATAGATAAAAGATGTCATATGCATGTAATGCAGCAGAAAACATAGCTTCTAACCATCTTGTAGGTCTCACGGAGGAGCTTCTATATGGTCTTCAAATGGAACCAGAAAAAACATATGATATAGAGGAAGAAAAATTGGGATGAATACAACTCTCCTTACATGTCCACATTCTTACATTATTGAATGCAAAGTTTGGGTTACATATGAGACATATACCTTTTTTATGTGTGTCTAATTCATCCATATGCGATTGATAAATCTTATATTTAAAGGCAAATTCATACAAGTACTGATCAGATCATGAGAAAAGTAGTTGAGCAGTTATATCTATATTTATTTCACAGGCATTCATACCAAACAATTCTCCTTAAATGCCATAATTTCTTATTTAACAAGTAATCAAATACTATGTAGTTTATGTTGGGAATCCTTCCTAATTGACGTGAAAACAAAACCAATGAATCTTGGTAGATGAACCATTGAGTACATTAAATGATAGTTATTCTCAGGTTTTGAAATTATTCTTTGACTCTTGAGAATTATGAAGTCTAACTTAGAAAGTTGAAGTAGCACTTTTAAAGTGTCTTGAAAAGTATGACAACAATTAATCCTCCATTATGTGTCTATGATAAAGCTTTCCTCCATTTTACTATATATAGGGGACTTATGAGGAAAAGATACAACAAACAAGTGAGAAAGAACAACATAGAGAGAAATTGAGAGAGTTTATATCCACCTAGTGTGAGATTTATATTCCTAGTGAAATACTAGAGAGTTTGTATTTCCATTATTTTTGGGTGAGATTGAGTGTTATCCTCTTAGTAAGAGAGAGTCAAATATTGTAATCCTACTTTCTATAGTAGAGATATTTTTCTGGACTAGGTTGTGGTTGTTTCCTTCTGACATTGAGGAGATTTTTCTACATTAAAATTCTTAGTGTTATTCTTCTACTCTTCTCTATTTTCTTTATCCACTTGCCGCTTCCACAAGTACCATTTTGCATCACACAGAGAAGGGAAATTGATTCTAAATTTCCTATCCCTTTATTCATGTTCATTTATAAATTATTTAACAAAATAATCTTATGTTAAACTTAATTTTGACTGGTTTAAGTTTATTTTAGAGTTTAGACAAATATCACTAGGTAAATTGCTAAATCTGTATAGTACTAATACCAGACTGACAAATTCAAAGAGCACTCAAGAATTTCACATATCATGGGATTAACATTATTCCAATAAGAGTTTAAAGCAGAAATCCGATGGAAAAAGTTCCATTTACTACACATCAATGCAAACAATTAACTCAAACATTACAAAACACAAAGTTATCTTCACTTGGACAACTCTGTTGAGAGAGTGCTAGCCAAAGATGAAATGGTTGAGGGAGACACCGCTCTGGAACCACCAAGGTACCATTTCTTGATGGTCTCAACCACATTGGCATTCTCTACGACAAACTTTGAGTCTTCCTTCCCCTCCAAAGATACAACAATCTATACACAATAAACATCAATGTTATTAGCCATTAGCAAGTTATATAATTCGAACAATGATCTGTTGTCCCAAAACATGTTCCAAATCATGTCCCGCACTAATGAAAACATGTCAACATTCATTATTTATTCTATTTTTGTTTCAATGTTTGGAACAGCAGATCTTTATTCATGTAATTCAAAAGCAAATCAAAAAAGGCAACTCATGCTTTTATTTTACCTCAGCAGTTGTAGAATCAGCTGAGAAATGATAGGTGATTACTGAGTGTTTCTTGAAGTACTTAGACTGCAAAAATTCAACAATTTTTTCCAAAGCTTCCTCTTCTTCTTCCTCATATTTGTCATCAGCTGCCAACCTGTCCCTCACAGCACTCTCAATTTGAACACCATATTGTGCACCTTTGATCTCTTTGATCACCACAAGTCTTACAACCTTCTCAACTGGAGCTGCACATATGCACATCTATCATTCACTATTGTTACTCATCATTGGCAATACATCACTATTACTTCATTCATACCAATTAATCAACAAAAGAAATTACATTATTAAAGCTTTTGAGAGACATTTTTTTTTGAACTGCAGTTATTGGAGAACAAAGCTACCATAGAAACAAGACAGCTCCAGTAACAGTTAAAATTCATTTAAAAAAAATAAAATAAAAATATTGGAGAACAAAGTCACCATGGAAACAAGACAACTCCAGTAACAGTTAACCATTAACTGTTACTGGAGCTGTCTTATTTCCATGGTGGCTTTGCTCTCTAATAGCAGTTGCAATTGTTTGGCGTAGTTGCCCTTCCAAGAAGTGTCATTTCCAGGAATTGAACATTTGACATTTTGGTCATTCTGAGATCTAGCGGGGTCTTATATCACTATATCAATGTCTTGTTGATAAACCAGAGTTGCAATTGAAATTATATTGTGTCTACCGCAATAAAATGTGGCCAATGCAGTTGCAAATGTAGAGACCACTAAAACTGCAACATTGCAGCCAGAACTGCCGTTGCTGATCATGAATTAAAGACCCTTTTTGTTTGTAATTAATAGCGATAATCTCTGAAGATATTCATACAACTTGTGTTACTGAGGATCACAACTTACCAAAAATGACAGAATCAAAGAAGCCATCATTCTCTTCAATTAGCAAGTTATATAATTCGAACAATGATCTGTTGTCCCAAAACATGTTCCAAATCATGTCCCGCACTAATGAAAACATGTCAACATTCATTATTTATTCTATTTTTGTTTCAATGTTTGGAACAGCAGATCTTTATTCATGTAATTCAAAAGCAAATCAAAAAAGGCAACTCATGCTTTTATTTTACCTCAGCAGTTGTAGAATCAGCTGAGAAATGATAGGTGATTACTGAGTGTTTCTTGAAGTACTTAGACTGCAAAAATTCAACAATTTTTTCCAAAGCTTCCTCTTCTTCTTCCTCATATTTGTCATCAGCTGCCAACCTGTCCCTCACAGCACTCTCAATTTGAACACCATATTGTGCACCTTTGATCTCTTTGATCACCACAAGTCTTACAACCTTCTCAACTGGAGCTGCACATATGCACATCTATCATTCACTATTGTTACTCATCATTGGCAATACATCACTATTACTTCATTCATACCAATTAATCAACAAAAGAAATTACATTATTAAAGCTTTTGAGAGACATTTTTTTTTGAACTGCAGTTATTGGAGAACAAAGCTACCATAGAAACAAGACAGCTCCAGTAACAGTTAAAATTCATTTAAAAAAAATAAAATAAAAATATTGGAGAACAAAGTCACCATGGAAACAAGACAACTCCAGTAACAGTTAACCATTAACTGTTACTGGAGCTGTCTTATTTCCATGGTGGCTTTGCTCTCTAATAGCAGTTGCAATTGTTTGGCGTAGTTGCCCTTCCAAGAAGTGTCATTTCCAGGAATTGAACATTTGACATTTTGGTCATTCTGAGATCTAGCGGGGTCTTATATCACTATATCAATGTCTTGTTGATAAACCAGAGTTGCAATTGAAATTATATTGTGTCTACCGCAATAAAATGTGGCCAATGCAGTTGCAAATGTAGAGACCACTAAAACTGCAACATTGCAGCCAGAACTGCCGTTGCTGATCATGAATTAAAGACCCTTTTTGTTTGTAATTAATAGCGATAATCTCTGAAGATATTCATACAACTTGTGTTACTGAGGATCACAACTTACCAAAAATGACAGAATCAAAGAAGCCATCATTCTCTTCAAGCTCCTTTGCAGATTTACCTTTCCACTGCTGCAAGTGCCCTACTATTTCAGGGTCCAAGTAAACTCCAATTGAATAGAATTTCACTTGGAGAAAGTGAATCTCCATATCGGTAATCCCTGATTAAAGATGAAAATCAAGTTATTTCTACATGCTACTTATATATAGAATCAAATCAAAGCAAATAAATCCAAGATTTTATTGATCTAGAATTAAAACCTATAGTCAATGATCTAGATCCATTGCTCCCTTTTGTTTATTTTATTACTTCAATATAAACATTACCTTACAGGAACATTAATAAATCTAGACCTTAGTACCTTACCCTATCTTCAGAATCAAATCAGGAAAAAAATTGAAAGTGATGAGGACATAAAGCAACAAACCATGACCAAGCAGAGATAGGGGCTTGGTAGTAGTGTACTTTGAAGGGTAAGGGATTTCATCAACCAATACAACTTCATCAGCCACTGAAATTAAATTCATAAAACAAACAATTTGTATAAGCAGTTCAAAATCAAGGAAGATCAATTAACAACTCATTTGATTGAGAAGATGGAGCTCTTACTTGTTGTCTTTGCAGGAAATGGACAAATGTTAAGGGTATTGTGTTTCCTTTGATTGTTCCTAACAAAAGGGTGAGGTGAGGAACTAATAGATTTGCTACGAAATATAAAGGGTGTGTGTTTTTTTAGAGTTAAGACCCTTCCTTTGTTTCTTCCTAACAAGACCAAATACAACGTGGTAGGTAGAGTGAGTTGATTCAACTGTGATGGTTGTTCACGTTATAGCCTTATTATCTGAACAATACACCAACGTGCCAAACTCCCTTCTCTTTTTAACTTAAGACCAATACCAATCTCTTCAATTTTACATTAATTTACAGTGGCATTTCATAGCATATATGTTTGCTTAAATTGGGCTTCAAATGAAAACAAATTAGCATCAAATAATGTCAAATGTGTCTCCTCTTTCGCACCAAATTTTGAGTCTCTTGTGTCTATCATTCTACCACCATAACTTAAAAGATGAAAATATATATATAGCGATAGTGTAAAAGTTTTTATACTGATATTATATTATCTATCATTTATTTTTAAATAAAATTAATGCAAATGAACAGTGGATGACTGATTGTATATAAATATTTACACGGTGCATAGATATCACACTCAACTTCAAAATTAACCATAATCCATAAATATTATATAATAATGGTTTCTCAACCCTTCAATGACTTTCATGTATCATATCGAATATGTATTCAATATTGATACTATTTGATACTTCATAGATACATATCTATACCTTGTCGAAATTACTTTTTTAAAAATAAATAATTTATAAATCTGATACTTCCCACATATTTTCTGATACTCTTAAAATATTTTTTCAATGCTTTATAGACACCCAAACTATCATATCATAGCATTTTAAGAGAGAGAGAAACATAACACAATTAATTAAGTACAAGAGAAAAATATAATATTCAATCTACCAAGTAGACTTGTAGGATAGAAAAAACAAAACATTTGTATTGCATAGAGAATAATAGGAAATACATATGCATAATGTTGATCATCAATTAAATGAGATTGATAATATTCTTATTTGTCAATACTAAGTAAAGCTTTCTTGTAACAATATGAATTTCATTTTGTATTTAATAATTTCTAAGAAATATGTTTTTTATTTAAAAATTCATAACAATAATATATGTTTATTATGTTATATGAATTTTATATGTGTATCTCAAATGTATTGTATCATGTATTTTTAAAAATATGTGCATTGATGTATAGATAAGTATAAGGAGATTATGAATTTTATAGAATGTTAGCATTTGTTTTCAAATTTAAAAAAGTGTGTCTCTCCTCCCCTTGAATTTATTTGAATAATATGTATTTATCTATATGAAAAATAATATAAGATTTTGAAGTTGGGTGAGTAACATTAAAATGATGGAAAAGAATAGTTTGGTGTTGGGATTAAGATGAGGTAAATGTTGGGAAGCATTCAGTCAATTTTGATGCCTTTGACTACTTTGAAGTGATGCGGTGGGTGGCACGTACACCACCCGTCATTCCACCTACCCATCCATAGAGGCAAACATCAACTACTAAATTCACTTTCCAATTTATTTTCTGGTTTCAACTTGTATAATTTTCTTAAATTTCAAGTAAATCCAATATTTTCTTCAAATTGGTCTCTTTGTCATTTTCAGTTTTAAATTAGTTCTGTAATTTTTCCCCGTTAGTTTAGGAGTTTAAAGTTCATTCTTAATGAAATTGAACTTTGCATTTTTTAGGTACTTATCAACCATCATTTATATTACGAACAAATATATCTACTAATAATAATAGTTATAGAGAAAAAATTATATAACACTTCATTAGAAGATACAAAAATAATTCTAAAGAAATAATACTTAAAAGCACAACAATATCAATTTTATAATCAAATTCAAAAGAATATTAATTTCATAATCAATAATCAATTTATGCTAACTAACACATAACACATAATTAATTAAAAGTAAATTACATTAACACCGAGTTTAACTTAATTACATTTTTAAAAGATTTCACTAATTTTCCTGACCATGAATATAATTTACTCTAAAATAAACTTCTATTTAAATTCATGATTTTGTGGAATCAAACAGAAACACATCAAAATCCGTTTGCAATTGGAGTTTTACGAAAGAATGAATGGAAAGGGAAATCTTGATAACCATGAAATTCATTTATAAGATGATTCTAAAATTTTTTCTTTTCTTTCCTTTTCTTCCAAAAACGGCCATCACTCCCTACGGGTATAAACCAATATCATGTAAGACAATATATAATGTCACTCATTTTCAGTCAAGTATAAATCTGTTATTGTATCTCTAATGGCACTATGATTACATAAATAATGTCTCAACTCTCAATAACACAAAGCATGACAAAGCTTCTATATTTACAAATTCTGCTAGCATAGTTTTCTTGCCAAAGGGGGCACAGCAGTGAAATCACAAACTAGATATTTATGCTTGGTATATTGAAGATTAATCACTCAAAATCACATGGCATCATTGGTTTGGTGTAGAAATTTATGATAGCCACCATTAATGGTGGTTTCTTCAAATCTAAAGCCAATTAGGTCCCACCTTGCTGGAGACAGGTTTTGAAGGATCATCCAAAACCTTAGCAAGGGAACGATACTGCAACTTTACACTCTCTGCATTATCCAGTGTCTTGACTACATACCTGTACATAAGTCAATAATGTACATGATCAAAGAAACCATCTGGGTCTTCTTGTCAACCTTACTAGTTCAGTTTTTTGAACATAGAATCTCTTGATATGTTACTCTATTAGTAAAAACTTATTCACATAGCAAACCAATAGTTACTAACTGCTGGAGAAAAAACAATTATAAAGTCGCTTACCATCCATTCAGGCATTGTGTAGTTACAATAGCTTCACGACCAACAAAGCGTTGTGGTGTCCTTTTATTTCCCTGATCCATTTTCATCTCCAATTATTTTCCTTCATAGATTTAAATTGAAAAAAGGAAAAAAATTTATAAGTAAACTCAAGCATGTTTACATATTACCTTTATGACAACCCGGTCCATCACAGCAAATGGAAATTGAACACCTCTACTCCTTGATGGTTCCATAACAGCTGAATCTCCAAAACCACCCTGTCCTATGTAAAATATATCTCATATTAAAATCAGGGAAAATGTCCAAGCAAAACATGTGTAACTTCAAGGCATCCTAGGTGGTTCCTAGTTTTATTTTCATCTCTCTTTCTCATGCTACAAAGGTATGAAACACGGTTGGGGAATAGAGATACACACCTGATCAAATCTTTCTCTTCTTCTTTTGGATGCCCGGTAAAATTGTGACTCCTCTTCTCGACAGTATGCCTGAACAGCAGCTCGTAGTGCTGATCATGGCAGACAGTGCCATAAAAAAGGAGGAAGAAAATAAGTATTGAGAAATATAGTATTCTTGAGCCTTGCTAGAGCATTTTTTACAATTTTTTATTCAAATGGGAGGGGGCTATAAAAACTTGAGAGAGAAAAACCAAACTACATAAAAGAGTACCATAAAATACAAAAATTACTCTAAAATGATAGTATTATTGAGAGAGAAAAGAATAACTCTAAAATGATAGTAGTACTATTGTTTATGACACCATAACTTGAGTACAAATAATTGAAATTCAACATAATTTTCTTACATAAGTTTGGAGATATTGATTCCTCAGTTGTTGGTTGAGAACAAGTGCAGCAAGCTTTCTGAAAATGCATCACACAACTATATTAGCTAGTTAGTTGACCATGTGGTAGAAGTAGAATAAGAAAAGTAATAACTGATTTGAAGATTGAAACTTCATAATTAGAAATCAAAGTTCAAATTAGCAGCAAGCCAATAGCGACTTACCAAAACAGACCAAATGATAATTTTAACAGGTGAGTCATATGAACCTCTCAACTTCTACAGCCTACTGTAGGCAGATTGGCAACCAGAACAAATACAATTGAGAGAAATGACCATCTTAACCTCCACTCTTGCATTTCTACTCAATAATATTACAGATGAGTACAAGAAATTTCCCCAAGTCAGTTTTCTGGATAATCCATTTATCCTTGAGAATCATATTTAGGATACACAACAGCAAGTCGTTATGCTTATGTCTAGGGCTCAGCCGAGTTAAGTTGCAAATTAGTATTTATTCACTATATTGTCACACTTGTTGTTTTGTGATTCCTGCCACCCTAATTGGTAGAGGCATATATAAGGAAAAGAGGTTGAAAATTACCAGCCCCATAATTAATAACATTTTTAAGATGACTAGTCACAGAAAAGATGAGTCTGAAAATTATGGCATTTGATGGCTTAGAACCCACCATTCTTATAACATGCTGTATTCCACCTCCGCCAAATGAATGTCCACAAGGTAATATCATTGCATCATCCATAAGAGCTCCCCTGGAATTTTCAGAAGTTGGCATCAATCATAAATATTAGCAGATCAAATTTATGTGCTTAGATACTTGTGAATGTGAACTAGGAAAAGCATATAAAAACATCAAATGGGATTTCTTTATTCTTCATTGCCATATTTTAAATCTTAATTAAAAGTGACATACACAGTTACACTAGGGAAGTGGTTTTCAAAAGGATGGACACTGTTTCTTACATGAGAATCAACAAATTTTAATTGTTAATCTCATGAAACACACAGCAGTCACAACATTTTTTTGGTAAATGATCTGGACTGGAGTTTCTTAATTTTCCTCATAACACTAGTTTTCTATAATCTATATGACAATAACACCAAAACGATTGGCAATAAATAAAAATGAAGAAAGGAGAAGTGGATATTTAAAAGTCAAGTAATGTAGATGACTTTTAACAACAAGCTGTTGAAAGTGGCACTCTATGCTGCTGAAAAATTATGAATACGACTTGCATAACTCTACATTATCTCAACTAACAATCATCATAACATAATAAAAAGGATCTGTTGTTACACATTAAGCGTGTTCTTCCTTTCTTTCTTTCTTGAAAAAATAGAAACTTACGTGACAGTATCTGAAAGGATTGCCCTCAAAGACTCCCCCGACTCGCCCGGATACATAGCATCTTTTCTCCCACTAAATCCACATCCATTCTCATCTACCATTACTTTCTGAACAGAACCTGACCCTTCTGTCCCATGAAGATACTGAGAATAGTACTCCTCACACTCAGTTTCAGCAACAACGACAGCATTTTGAGACTTACCCAACCTTTCTCTTTGATGATCTTCATCACCACCACTCACACTGTTATGCCCTAAATGCCCAATTTCACCATCCTTCCCCAACAACTCTCTTCCACAAACTACAATTCAAAAAAATGTTACATTCTAAGTTCTGAAACTAACAAAAAAAGTAAGTGTAATCAAAAACATTTTTTGAAGCTAAAAATAGAAACTTTTTTTAACTCTTACCATAAGGGGATTGGTGCTGAGTTTTCCCATTTGCAACAATAGCCAAATTACCACCACTGCCACTGTTATTGTTAATTTCACCAATTGCGTTGGAATTGCGCTTGTTACCAATGAGATCTTCTACTTCACCTTCAACATCATCATCAATATCATCATCTTCATCATCCTCTGAATCATCCGAATCATCGCCGCTACTTCCATTCCTGCTCCAATTTCGGCCATCCGGAGTGTCACGTTGGCCGGAGCAATCGCCGTAGACGTTGCGGCGAAACTCGGCGCCCTGCGCCGCGAAGAACCGGTCACGATCCATAGCGAACATCTTTTCGTCGACGAAAACGGAGGGTTCTCGGGTTTTCGGAAGCGGGTCGTCGATGCGGCGAGGTGGTGGCCCAGAATTGAATCGTAAAACGGCGTCTTGGAATACGAGCGGTGAGTTGAGACCGTTTTCTATGTCCTCTGAGGACATGGTGCGAAGTGAGAAAATCGATTTTTTTGGAAAATCTACGAGTGCGAGAATCAGCTAGGGTTTAGAGATTATGGTTGGTACAAAACGACGGCGTTTTTGTGTGTGACGATTCACTGTGGAATAAAGTGACATATACAACAAGTGCTGAGGCTTTTAGTCGAAGATGAATCATGTGACATGTCGTGTACTCGTGTTTAGCTGAAAGACTGTTTATTGAAACCAAAAATGTAAAGTAAATCTTGGAACACTTAAAATGTGAGCACAATATTTTGTATTTCAACTTTTTTTTTCCCTGTATTAATTTGATTTTTTTTTTTTTTGGAATTTACACTAGATACAATCTTGTCCAAAGTGAAACATTACTTAAAGAGAATTAAGCATGTAATTCTCGAACCAACACTCATTGATGTATTAATTTGATTTACGGAAAGGAAATAATATTTAAAAATTAGTTCTAAAGTATTTCTAATTGGAGTTCAATTTGTATTTAATTAAATTACTTTAAAGACTCCTAAAGTAGCAATCTGACTCTAAGTTAACTAGTTTGACCCAAACTTAAGAATTTCAAAACTAAATTGAAATTTTCAATACGTCAAAATCGATTTGATTAACTTATAGAGTAAATCACATTGGCACCCTCTCAGTTTTAGTGAAATTACATAAACTACCACTCACTTTTCTACAGTTGCACAAACCTCCCATAGTTTTTATACTTTCATTACACTGACCACCCCTGCATAAGAAATAAGTGTAATTTTTTAAACAAAAAATGTGATAAATGCAATTAAGTTAAACAAAACATGATATATTGTATAGACAAATCTAAATAGTATACAAATCAATGTATCTTTATTATTTTTGGTTACAAAATGCATCAACAATTCTAAAGAAATATTGTTTAAATCGCTCATATAATATAGTGTAACAAACCAAAAATAATAAAGAAGTATTGACTCGTATATTATTTGGACTTGTCTCCACAACATATCATGTTTTGTTTAACTTAATTGTGTTTATCACATTTTTTTGTTTAAAATATTACACTTATTTCTTATGCAGGGGTGACCAATGTAATGAAAGTATAAAAATTAAGGAATATTTGTGTAGGGGTAAAAAAGTGAGGGATAGTTTATGTAATTTCACTAAAACTCAGAGGATGTCAATGTAATTCACTCTAACTTATAATATTTTCATCTAAAATCATCTAATAAACTTATAATCTTAATATATAAATCTTCAAATTAAAAAATGAACATTTTGGAATAACAAGAAATATTTTTTTAATATAATATCTATATATTAACACTATAAGAATTTATATATTCTGAATATGATGGGGTAAGATTTTTCAAGTTGACCTATGTATATATTTTAGTGCGATTTTATTGAGTGTTAAGGGTTGGCCACAACATCCATTTTTTTGGTACAATGGAAAGAAAAAACAAAAGAGAAACTAAGAACAAGAAGAATATCCCTATCAAAATGATGCTGACAGCCAGTTGGAACCAAATGCCAAACCTTCAGCGCTTCTCATGAATGCGAGCCAAAATGGATTTCAACAGTCCACTCAAGGCTGATCCAAGCACGATGTGAAGAAATTCTTTGCTCTTGACCTTGACATGATTTGATGAAGACACCAACATCACCAAAAAGAAGAATATGAAGAATACTTATGAAGGCAAAGAAGACAAAGCTTCAAGACAAATTAGTCTAAGTCTAAATATGTATTTCTATCTTATACTCTCGAATATACAATAGTAGTAATGCTCAAACTATTTTTAAAAAGAAAATTGAAACACTTCAATATACTTAAAACAATTTTCAAAAATAGTGTGTAACGGGTTACTGCATCTAAGTAACAAGTTACGTGTGCGAGAAAAGAGTTATCCAAATTAAAACTGATCAGAGTAATCCATTACTGTCTTTGAGTAACAGATTATCAGTTTTAATAAAGTTGAGTAACCATTACCCACTTACTGTAATCGATTACTCTAAATCAGTGTTGTGAAACCCGAGCCGGACGTCAAACCGGCAGAGGTCCCGTATTAGGTTTAACCGGTTTAAACAGTTAAACCGTCCGGTCTGACCTGGTGATTTCGTACATAATTTATAATTTTTATTTATAAATATATAGGTATATATAAATGTAAAACTTTATATAATTAATAATTATGTATAATTATATTGAAATAATACATCTTTATCTTTTTTGTATCGTAGTAAAACAAAATATTAGAACATTGTCCCATTATTTTATTTTTAAGTGAGCCGTCTGGTTTACCTCCCGGGTTAATCCGGTTTAACCAGGTTTAACATGGTCGGACTGGATTTTTTCCGGTTCAAAGCAGTCCAACTCTCATTCGGTTAAGACGGCAAACCAGAGCCGTTTTCAAGTCCGGTCAGCGGTCAGACCGATCGGACCGTCCGGGCCGGTTCTAACAACACTGCTCTAAATCGAATTTAAATTCCCAGTGGATAGAATGTTTGGGTAATCGATTACCCACTGGTTGTAATCGATTATTGTGTGCTCTTGCATCAGATTTTAAAATGAAAGGTTTTCATCCCAAACAAAATGTCTTCACTCCAATCTATTCCTACCTTTTCATAGAGGCAATATGAGTGATTGGAAAGTCTATTTAAATGCATTGAATCTCACAACAAAAACACACAACTCTCATACAAATTTCAAAAAGCTCTTACACACATTTTAAAATTATTTTCTGAACTTTTGGCAACTAGTTCTTAAACTTTCAAAATTGAGTTTTTTGGCATTGAATCTCACATCAGAAACACACAACTCTCATACAAATTTCAAAAAGCTCTTACACGGATTTTAAAATTATTTTCTGCACTTTTGGCAACTAGTTCTTAAACTTTCAAATTTGAGTTTTTTGAAGTTGCTTAAAGTAAAGTGTTTCAAAATTTAACAACTTATAAAGAGCATTATTACTTATTATATAAAAGAGTTGATTGGATTGCAAGTTATATTCTTTCAAACTTGTAAAGACAATCTGTCATTGTTGTACATTCTTCATTATTATTGCAGAATACTTTCTTTCACAAGGGTGTGATAAGAAATGGGATTAGAATCACTTGGAAATGTATTTTTCCAAGAGTGAATAAGAATTAGGGAGTGTATAAGGTACATAGAGATCTTAGGGTGAGATATTATAATTGCAACTTATAATCTTTAGTGAAGAAATCTTTTGTGATGCAAGAGTACTAAACATAGTCTTCAGTGAACAAGAAGGTGAACCAATATAAAAATCATTGTGTATTCTCTTCTCCCTTATCTCTTTGATTATTTGATTGTTTAATTTCTACATATATCCCTTGCATGTTAACTCTTGATTTTGCAGAAAAAGTGGTCATAATTTTAAGTCAACTAAATCACTCTCTAGTTGCAATCTCATTCTTACAATTGGCACCAGAGCTATTTTTGAGTAAGATGTTCTCAAATCTGATCATATATCGAAGATGGCCTCAAGATCATTCCTAGGAGAAGGTTCCAACATCAACCGCCCTCCAAACTTTGTTAGAGAGTGCTATGACTTTTGGAAGATCAGAATGAGGATCTTCATAGAATCTCAAGACTTGGACATATGGAATGCAATTGAAGAAGGACCATATGAACCCTTCACCATACTCAACAGTGTAAGGGAAGTAAAGCCCAAATCTTCATGGAATGGTGAAGACAAAAAGAAAGTGCAATATGACCTTAAAGCCAAAAACATTCATGTGTCGGCTCTAGAAGAAAAATAATTCCTTAGAGTGTCAAGTTGCAAACATCGAAAGAAATTTGGGACACTTTAGAAACGATAAATGGAGCCAAAGAAGTACAAAGGTCTACAACGAATAGTGAAATATCAACATCGAAGCAAAAATCTATATGCTCTATAAGCAGAAAACTAGATCATCTTGAATGTGCTTGTCCAGCCCTACAAAAGCATCATACTTTCAAAAGAAAGAAGGGCAAGAAGGGTAGAAGAACAAATGTTATATCAGAAGATAAAGATGATGGTTCAAATGCAGAACTCAGAATTAATGAGCAATTACATATTTCCTTGATGGCTTCATACAATTCAAATGATGATTATGAGGTTAGTAACTTTGAACCAAATGATACTTTTTCATATGATGAGTTACAAAATGCTTTCAATGATTTACATCAAGAATATGTTAAACTTTCCAAACTTTTCCTAAAACAGAAAAATGAAATTTTTATTTTGGAAAGCCATAACAAAGTTCTAAAGAAAGATATTGAAAAACCCACTTCTTCCTCATGTCAAAAATGTGTTGCTCTTGAAACTAAAGTTTCAACATTAAGTCTTGAACTTAATAAAGTCACAATTTAGACAAGATCATAAAAGTCCAAAGACATTCAACAGACCGTAGAGGTATTGGCTATGCAAATAGTCGTGTCACTAAAAATGAGAATGTATTAGGAAAAACAATCGTTGGAAGCACTATAAAGTTTTATAAAGAAAGTATCCATACTAATCCTATTTTAAAATAAAATCTTGGATACATAAACATCAACCCACATTGACATATTGTAAAAACCATGGACATACACCAAATACTTGTAAAATTAGAAAATATGGTGTACCCCTATGTCATTTTAGATGGGTTGAGAAAAGTACTAACTATGTAGGACCCAAAGAATATTGGGTACCTAATAAAACTTAAACTGCTTTGCACGATAATTTGAGAGTCGCCTGCAACTTATGGTACTTAGATAGTGGCTGCTCAAAGTATATGACAGGCGATAAAAACAAGTTCTTTGTCCTCGCTCCAAGGGACAAAGGCTACGTCACATATGGTGATAACAACAAGGGAAAAATATTTGGAGTTGGTAGAGTTGGCAAGCCACCCTCAACAACCATAGAAGGTGTATTATATGTTGAAGGACTCAAGCACAATCTTTTAAGCATAAGTCAATTAAGTGACAAAGGCTTCCATGAGGCATTCTACTCATATAAGTGCATCATCGAAAGTAAGAACTCTCTAAACTCATTGGTAAGTGGATAAATAATATATATATATATATGTGATTGACATAAACTCCTCTTTACCAATAAAATGTTTAGTTGCTAATGATAATCATAGGGATGGCAAAAAAAACCATACCCGCGGGTAAAACCCGTACGGGCACGGGTACGTGTCACAAACGGGTACCCGCGGGTTTTAAAAACGGGTTTTTAAAATACCCGTAGTACATACGGGTGGGTATGGGTATTATGGTACCCGTACCCGCGGGTACCCGTTATGTATATGATTACTATATTATTTTTAATTAAAATAAAAATATACTATCATAACCTTCATTACACTATGTACATATTTTCCTTTTACTTTGTTTACATCTTTTCCTTTTACTTTGTTTACATCTTTTTACATTGTTTACATCTTTTTAATTTGGTGTTGAAATACACTACAAATATTATTTCATGTGTAAAAACACACATGTCTTACAAAGAAAAATATATGTTTTTTGTTAAGTAAATGAGAATTGCAAACCACCAAAATAGAAAATTTCATTAGATTTAGCATTTTTGCCAACTATTCATTCAAAATACACAAAAATAATTAAATTTCATCTCATTTAAAACATAATAGAAATAGGAAATTAGAAATTCAATGAAAATATAGAAAACCCGTGGGTACCCGTTTTACCCGTGGGTACACAAAAAACCCGCAGCGGGTACTCGTACGGGTATGGGCGGGTACGGGTATTGCTCCCCTATTTCGAAACGGGTAGCGGGTAGCTACTACCCGTGTCCGCCCGTGCCCGTTGCCATCCCTAGATAATCATGACGCATGGCTTTGGCATAAGATAATTTCTCATATACATATGGACCATTTGAACAAACTCATTAAGAAAGATTTAGTTGTTGGTTTACCCAAAATGAAGTTTGTTAAAGACAAAATATGTAGTACTTGTCAAATGGGTAAACAAACAAAAAATTCTTTTAAACCTAAGCATATGGTTTCTTCCGATAGACCATTGCAATTACTACACATGGACTTATTTGGCCCCTCAAGGACAAAAAGTTATAGTGGTAACTATTATGCTCTTGTTATAGTAGACGACTTTTCGAGATATACTTGTACGCTATTCTTATTTCATAAGAATGAGGCATTCAAAGCCTTTAGCATTTATTCTAAAAGAGTTCAGAATGAAAAATCACTAAAAATCGTTGCTATAAGAAGTGATCATGGGTGAGAATTTCAAAACTCTTCATTTGAAGAATTCTGTGATGATCTTGGCATCAATCATAATTTTTCTGCTCCTAGAACACCACAACATAATGATGTTGTAGAGAGAAAGAATCGGTCTTTAGAAGAATTGGCTCGTACAATGTTAAATGAAACTAACCTCCCAAAATATTTTTGGGCTGATGCAGTAAGTACTGCATGTTATGTTTTGAACTGAGTCCTTATAAGACCAATTCTTAAGAAAACCCCCTATGAACTCTTTAAAGGTAGAAAACCAAACATTTCTCATTTGCATGTATTTGGTTATAAATGCTTTGTTTTAAATAATGATAAGAATAACTTAGGCAAGTTTGATACAAAAGTTGATGAAGACATCTTCCTAGGCTACTCTCTTACGAGTAAAGCTTATAGAGTTTTTAATAAAAGAACTCTAGCCATGGAAGAATCTGTTCAAGTATCTTTTGATGAAACCAATCATGTGATAAAGGATGAGTTAACATTTGATGAAGAGGACTTGCCAAGTTCCTCTGCTAAAGAAAATTCTATCAATGATTCTACAACTAATACTGAGCATTTGAAAATGGATGGTGATGTATCTTCTCAAGAAGAGCATATTCACTCTGATTTACCAAAAGAATGGAGAACTCATGGAGATCATCCTATTGACAACATTATTAGTGATATAAGTAAGGGTGTCACTACCCGTTTAATGCTAGAAAATGCTTGTCTAAACATGGTCTTTGTTTCTCAAATAGAATCCTTCAAGATTGATGATACAATCAAGGATGAACACTGTATTCTTGCAATGCAAGAAGAATTAAATCAATTTGAGAGAAATGAAGTGTAGGAACTTGTTCCTAGACCTAAAAATAGGCATGTTATA
Organism: Lupinus angustifolius; assembly: GCF_001865875.1. NCBI lineage: Eukaryota > Viridiplantae > Streptophyta > Magnoliopsida > Fabales > Fabaceae > Lupinus > Lupinus angustifolius. Next base: position 12,776,935 of record NC_032023.1, read on the forward strand.
GAAACGCGTCGGGTATTTCGAAATAAATATGATGAAAATGATATTATTGTTAGAAATAAAGTTAGACTAGTAGCCCAAGGATACAATCAGGAAGAAGGTATAGACTTTGATGTAACCTTTGCTTCGGTTGCTATACTTGAAGCTATTAGGCTATTACTTGCATATGCATGTTCTTTAAATTTTCAGATGGACGTAAAGATTGCTTTTCTAAATGGATATATTCAAGAAGAAGTGTTTGTAGAACAACCTCCTGGTTTTAAAGATTATAAACATCCTTCTCATATTTACAAATTAAAGAAAGCTATCTATGGCTTGAAGCAAGCTCCATGCGCATGATATGATCGTCTAACCAATTTTTTACTTGAAAAAGGATTCACCAAAGGGAAGGTCAACACTACACTCTTTATAAAGAAAATAAATTATCATACTTTTCTTGTTCAAATTTATGTAGATGATATTATTTCAAATTTATGTAGATGATATTATTTTTTGTTCTACGAATGAAGTTTTGTGTAGTGATTTTGGAAAAATGATGCAAGGAGGGTTTGAAATGCCCATGATGGGGAAGTTGAATTACTTCCTTGGATTACAAATCAACCAACTTGATAATGACATTTTTGTAAGTCAATCCAAGTATTGCAGAGATTTACTGAAAAGATTTGATATGTATGACTGCAAGCCGATAGCTATTCCTATGAGATCTTGTACTTATATCGATACATACGAAGCTGGAAAATGCATTGAAATATCAAAATATCGAGATATGATTGGATCTCTTTTATACTTAACTGCCAGTAGACTTGATATCATGTTTAGTGTATATATGTGTACATGCTATCAATCTAAACCAAAAGAATCACACTTAGTTGATGTTAAGAGAATCATGAAATATCTTAAAGGCACAACTGACGTTGGGCTGTGGTATCTTAAAGAAAGTATATGTGATTTGGTTGGTTATTCA
>NC_032023.1:12777995-12844950 GCF_001865875.1 Lupinus angustifolius
TTGTCACATTTTAGGAAATGCTTTAGTCTCTTGGTCTTGCAAGAAACAAGCATGTGTTGCTCTAAGCACTGCTGAAGCTGAATATATAGCAACGGGTAGTTGTTGCGCCCAAGTGTTGTGGCTTAAGCAACAATTACGAGATTATGGCTTAGACTTAGGCTACACTCCTATAAGATGTGAAAATACCAGTGCTATAAACCTCTCAAAGAATCTAGTTATCCATTCTAGAACCAAACACATAGATATAATGCATCATTTCCTTAGGGACCATGTCCAAAAGAAAGATGTGATCATTGAATTCGTTGATACTCATAACCAACTAGCAGATATTTTCACTAAACCATTGGCTAAAGAACTTTTTGTACAAAATTAGACGAGAATTAGGCATTCTTAATGAAGCTTACATATCTTAACATGATTATATGATTATATGTGTGCTTCATTATGTTTATCTCATTCCTACTTGTACGTAAAGGTGCTTATTTATGTTTAAAAATTTCATATTTTGGGTTAAAAATCAATTTTATAACACCAACATGCGTAAAAATAAGTTTTATGGGGTCAGTAATCGATTACTCCAGAAAGTAACTGATTAGAGGGTTAAACAGGGAGTTTTAGTAACCGATTACGCAAATGATGTAATCGATTACTTAAAGTTGTTGTTTGATTAACCGATTAGTCAAAGTGAGTAACCGATTACTCTGTGCAGTTATATATGTGATTTTTTTTGCATTTTTCGAAAAATTTCAAACTCATATTCTTCCTCAACTCGTGTTCAACCTCATCTTTCTCTAAAATCTTCGTTTTTGATCCATTTGGATGATTTTTGTGTCTATTCCTCACACATTGTCAACTCTAAACACTTCTACACCATCATTTTCGTGTTTAGTGGCATAAATAAAAAAAAACCCAAATCTCCAAAACCCAAAAACCTAAAAATTCAAAAACCTCAATTCATGGCTTCCTCTTCTAGATCAAAGAATCAACCCACAAATGTGACTCAAAGGAACTAAGGGACTTCATCTTTGGAGTCTAACCCTCTGGATTTGACAAAACTTCTAGCTAATGATGAGCAACGTAAATTCTTTGAGGAGCACTTTCATGGTGGAGTCATCTTTACTCCGAAATACGGTAATGTAGGGAATTTTGAGTTTGAAAACTTTCTTTTTCCTTATCTTTTACGACAACAAAATCTTTTTGACTTCTTTTGTGAAATTAATGTCATTTATCCTAAACTTGTTCGATTATTTTACTGCAACATGAACTTTCAAAAAAATCGTCTTACTTCCAATGTGAAAGGAAAAGATATTATTTTGGATTTGAAAACTTTTAGTTCATTGTTCTTTAACATACCCTATCAAGGTAGCATAATAGGTTTCAGCCTTGTTTGTGAATAAGATAACTATGATGGAAAAGATTTCTACTATTCTCTGTGTAGAATTTCCAAAGAGGAAATAGAAATGCGTAAGCAATAAGGTTTTGGTGAGACTGTTAAAAATAGAGATATCCTATCTACTAGGCATCTCAAACGTGGAGATCGTTTGCTTCATTATTTTCTGAGCTGTGTCATTTTACCGAAATTTTCAAACCATTCTCAAATTAGTGACATAGAACTCCAATTGATGTAAGCTATGAAGTTTAACATCAAAATCATTTGGACTCAGATGATAATGAGATAAATGTGGAATGTTCGAGGAACTCAAAGCCCATTTCCCTATGAAATTTGGATAACCAATATTCTTAAACATTTCGGTATTTCTTCTAATGGTGAAACCAAGGTCGCTCTAAATCTTCGCGAAAGCAAGATTGATGTGGAAGTTGTCCACAAAATGAATTTTTCCATAGACCCTCATGACTGTCGCATTATGATTGATGTGAACAAATATATGAATATCTATTTTTTATGATATGCATTATGATGTTCATTTTATATATTATAAATATGTATGCTATATATATATATATATTGCGCTGGACTCTTGGCTTTTCTACTTTTTGATGAAGTCAAAAGGGTGAGAAAAGTTGGGAGAAGTGTATTTTTGATGAAGACACCAACATCACCAAAAAGAAGAAAATGAAGAATACTTATGCAGGCAAAGAAGACAAAGCTTCAATACAATTTAGTCTAAGTCTACATAGGTACTTATATCATATATTCTTGAATATACAATAGCAGTAATGTTTAAACTATTTTTAAAACGAAAATTGAAACACTTCAATATACTTAAAACAATTTTTAAAAATAGTGTGTAACGGGCTACTGCATATAAGTAACAGGTTACGTGTGTAAGAAAAGAGTTATCCAATTTAAAACTGATCAGAGTAATTCATTATTGTCCTTGAGTAACATATTACCAGTTTTCATAAAGTTGAGTAACCGATTACCCACTTGTTGTAATCGATGACTCTAAATCAAATTTAAATGCCCAATGGACATAATGTTTGGGTAATCGATTTCCCATTGGTTCTAATCGATTACTGAGTGTTGTTACATCATATTTCAAAATGAAAGGTTTTCATCCCAAACGAAATGTCTTCACTCCAATCTATTCCTACCTTTTTGTAGAGGCACTATGGGTGATTGAAAAGTCTATTTAAATGCATCGAATCTCACAACACAAACAGACAACTCTCATTCAAATTTCAAAAAGCTCTTACACACATTCTGAAATTATTTTCTGCACTTTTGGTAACTAGTTCTTAAACTTTCAAAGTTGAGTTTTTTGAAGTTGCTTAAAGTAAAGTGTTTCAAAGTTTAACAACTTATAAAGAGCATTATTGCTAAGTATATAAAAGAGTTGATTGGATTGTAAGTTATATTCTTTCAAACTTGTAAAGGCAATTTGCCATTATTGTACATTCTTCATTATTATTGCATAATACTTTCTTTCACAAGGGTGTGATAAGAAAGAGGATTATAATGACTTGGAAATGTGTTTTTCCAAAAGTGAATAAGGATTAGGGAGTGTGTAAGGTACATAGAGATCTCAGAGTGATATATTGTAATTGCAACTCATAATCTTTAGTGAAGAAATCTCTTGTGCTGCAAGAGTACTGGACGTAGCCTTCAGTGGACAAGAATGTGAACTAGTATAAAAATCCTTGTGTATTGTCTTCTCCCTTATCTCTTTGATTATTTAATTGTTTTATTTCTGCATATATTTTTCGCTGCAAGTTAACTCTTGATTTTGTAGAAAAAGTGGTCATAATTTTAAGTCAACTAATTCCCCCCCCCCCCTCTTAGTGGCAATCTCATTCTTACACACAAACCTTGGAAACAATACCCTGAATAGGAAAGTGACAAATTTGAGTCCTTTATGAAATAAGTTGGTTAGCTTCTAAACATCACTTTTCAAAATGACCTTCTTGTAGCCCAAAGTCCAAACAAGTTGTAATCCCTGCTCTATAGCCAAAAGCTCTGATAAAATAGGTGATCCAACTCAAAAATTAGCAGAAAATCCTAAAAGCCATCGACCAGTATGATCACAAGCAACACCCTCTCCTCCCATAACCTGAGAACTAGTAGCACAACTCCCATCCACATTAACCTTTACCTGACCCACTTGAAGAAAACACCAATGAGTCTTCGGAAGAGAGCCTTCTAGGACTTGCCCCAAATGACGCCACTCCCAAAAATCCTAATAGATATTATGAATTATGGTATTAATATCCCAAGTAGTATCCCCGAGAAGAGTATTATACCTCCATTTCCAAATACACCAAACACCTGCCAAAAAAAGCATACCATTGTGATGCTTGTAGTTCTCCTCCATCCAGGATTGAAAGGATTGGGTCACCCAGAAAGAAGAATTGTACCAGCCCAGTCTCGACCAAATAGCGGAGGAATCACCACAATCCCGAAAAATATGCATGATATTTTCTACGCTTGCACCACAACTAGAGCAACTAGGATCAGATGTCATATTCCTCTTGTAACGAAGATCATTCGACAACGATGACTCATAAATTCTAAACCAACACATAAATTTAATTTTCTCAGGCACCTTAAGACGCCAAATCCATTTCTAGATAGCCGCCAAATAACCCGTGTCAGCCACAAAGTTCTGAATCTAGCAATACCCTGATTTTGTTGTATAATTACCTGAAACATGACCATCCCAACATCATCCAATGTCCTAATATTGGGCACCAGGAGAGTAAGTGTTACTAATCAAGTTTTTAACTTCGAAAGGAACCATAATGTAGAGAGTATTAAAATCCCAATCTCCAACATTCCAAAGATCCCTCACTAGTAGTTGAGAATCAGAAATGTGGACATAATTGACATAATTGCAAAGCTTGCCAAACCCTGTCCAGTTATCATACCAGAAGGACCATTCCCCACATCCAAGGTGAAAATTGAAGACATCCCTTATTTTACAAGTAGCTTTTAGAATGCGTCTCCAAATGTAAGACATTGACACTTTCGGAGAAGCAAACAACAAAGAGTTTTCTCCAAGATATTTATCCGTCAGGACTTTGCACCACAACTTGTCTTTGTTATTAATCATGCTCCAACTCATCTTTCCAAGTAAAGAGATATTCGCGTATCTCGCATCTCGTAATCTCAGCCCACCATCAGGCTTGTGTCTCGTGAAGACATCCCAACCGATAAGATTAAGACTCCTCTTATTCACATCACCCCCAAACAAAATTTATGGTCATCCTATCAGTATTAATAGAAATGCTCCAAGGAAGCCACATAACCTCCATTGAGTAGACAAGAATAGAGGAAATAACAGACTTAGCAAGACACAACCGACCAGCCTTATTAAGAAGATTAGCCTTCTAGGTTGCCATGCTCTTTGAATCTTTTCCAAAATGGGGTTAAAAACACTCCTATCAACCTTTGCCCTGGACAAGAGGAATCCCCATAAAATTGCCAAGATTACTAACCACACGCATAGACGAAATACTCATGAAGTTATTTTTCCGCCTTCTTGTCACAACTTTGGAGCACATAAACTTGGACTTAGCTTCATTAACTTTCATACCTGAAGCTTGGCAGAAGTCCCCAAGAGTAGAAGTCATTGTACTGACATGAGAAATTGTCGCCTTGCAAAAAAGAAAGGACATCATCAGCAAAAAGGAGATGAGAAATCAAGGGACCATTCCTAGAGAGCTTGATAGGGTACCATTCGCCAAGCTCAACTTTCTGATTGATATACAAGGTCAAATTCTCCATACAAAGGACAAACAGGAAATGAGACATAGGGTCACCTTGACAGAGACCTCTTGGTGGTTTAAAACTAGGAAGTCTTGAACCATTCCACAATAAGGACACTTCCCGAGAGCGGACACACCATATGATAAGCTCCACAATTATACTAGGAAAGCCAAATTGGAGCATAGTGTGTTGAAGAAAATCCCAGTTAAATCTGTCATAAGCCTTCTCAAGATCCACTTTAAAGGCCATAACCCATTTCTTCGCCTTGGATTTGTTTAAATGATGCATCACTTCTTGAGCCAAAAAGATGTTATTCGTAGTGCCTCTGCCTAGAATAAAGCTACTTTGCAAAGGCCCAACTAATTCCTCCAAAAATGGTCTCAGTCTGGCTACTAAAACTTTAGTAATTATCTTATAGACCACATTGAAAAGACTTATAGGTATCAACTCCTCCATGGTTGTAGGGTTACTAACCTTAGGAATGAGAACGATCAATGTCTCGACAATTCGAACATCAGAGTAACCAAAAAGAAAGGCATCTGAAACAAGACGTCATATGCCATCACCAACCACGTTCCACTACTTCTTAAAAAAGATAGGTTAAAATCCATCAAGACCAGGAGCTTTAAAGGACTGCATGCTCATAAACGCTTTAGTAACCTCCTTTTTCATAATCGGAGCTGTCAAAACATCACCACCAAATTGAGATAAAACTGGTGTATCAACTTGACTAAGGACAGTGTGAGTTGGAGTCTTCCCACAAAACAAATGCTTAAAGTACCTAATTGCCTCATCAGACATCAGCATGTGATATGTACACCAAGACCTATCCTCAAAACGAGACAATGAATCTTATTCATTTTTCGTCTAACAAAGGTGTGGAAGAATTTGGTATTCCTATCGCCAAACTTAACCCATTGCTCTCTAGATTTCTGGAACCACAAAAGCCCTTCCTGCTTCATAATGCAGTTGTATTCACGCCTCAATTGAAACTCCAATCTAGAAAGGTCACGATCCTCAATCTCCTCTAGTCTCCTTTGGACACCCCTGATTCTCGCCTCCACTATTCTCTTTCTTCTGAAGATGTTCCTAAACACAAACTTGTTGAAAGTGATAGCATCCTCTCTAACTCTCGCCAGCCCCTCCATAGAACTGCAAAGAGAAATCAAGTGATCCCACAAAAAATCATGGTCTCAGCAAGAAGGACTCCCATGAACAGCAGTGCAAATCCATTCATTAGAGCCACGATAGAGCTTTAGAGAAATAGCATGAGAACAAGTGTTTATAATTGTAGAGCCAAAGTTGCCACCCTTAACCCACAAGATCCAAATACCCACATTAGGACCAACAACTTCAACAATACCACTCTCCATATAACCCAAAGAATTCTAGAAAGCCTTGACTTTAATGAATTGACAGTGAGTTTCCATCAAAATAACAATAGAAGGTTTATATCTCTGCACCAACTCCTTTGCATGACGCCGACCATCCTTATTGATAGCCCGCAAATATTCCAAGATAGAATAGAAAATTCATGAAACTCAATCATCATCATACCACAAAAGAAAAGACCAACCCAAAAAAGCAAGATTAGCAATCCATAGTGTTGTCTGGTAGGGTATTTCTACCAAGGCTGGTTAAAAGGGAAACAAGGTAAAAGAAAACAATAGAAAATTGAGCAATGCTCTAGCTATTTTTTATATCCTCAGGAATTACACCTTTTAGTCTTAAATACAATAAGCAAATCCTACTTATGATGTTAGCCATCCACTTGGCATCATCTTGATTGAAAGTCTTTTCTAAAATAAAGAGAAATAACTTGTAAAGAAATATTTATTTAGAGACATAATCTGCCATCCATATTGGGGCAACTCTAGGCCTCTTGGAATTAAGCCCAACCATCTCATCCAGGTTGTCCATTGGATCCAACATCCTATCAATTCTCTGCCCATGATGACCAACATTGTCCTCAAGGTTGATATTTGGTCCGGTTTGCTCAATGGTCTTTAGTTTACTTACATTGGTAATTGGGTGAGCTTCAATGGATTGCTCAAGATAAGAACTTGGATGTGGCAAGGAGTGAGTGGAGTTAGGAGATTCACATGCAGAGAGAGAAAATGGCTTTGCAGGGACTTTAATGTGTGCAGGGACACGTTTCACCATGTGGGTGGGAGGCACTGCAACAAGTGCAGAATTTTTATTATAGCTCAAATTTCCCACGTGATTGATGCCAAGGGGAGCTTCCTGAGTGGTACAATTTATTGTTGCCGCAGGGAGCCGTTTGAAACTCGTCCAGCCGCTTGGAACGTGTTGAACACGTGTTGCGTTTCCACTTGAACGCACAGGCTGGATTGCAGGGATATTTTTAAGTGGAGGCCAGCTGTGGGAACCATCTAGTACATGATTAGCACGTGAAACTTTGGTTGGAGGTAAATTTGAACGGTTTACCCGAATTGGACTGGGCTCGTTGGACCTTGTACCTATTTCCGAATTTATTCCTTCATTAAAAAATTTGGAATTTGGTTTAATGTGTGAACCCGTTACCAATTGTGAACTGTCAACCATAACTTCTGAGTTGTGTGTTAAAGTACCATCTATCTGAAAACTTCTTGTCTTTCTTAGCACTCTTGGGTTATTATTTTCTTTCACGCCTCCCTGCTTTTGCAACCCATAGTCTCCTTGGGTCCTTTTCTCATTCAATTTTTTTTTTACCATCTTCCATCAACAGTGGCGGTGAGGAAGGCAAATTTGTTGGAGGGTTTCCCCAGAATGGACGTAGCTTTGAAACATGAAATACTGGGTAAATTTGTGATCCTTCTGGAAGTGCTAATTCATAGGCCACCATTCCTACACGACGGAGTATCTGATATGGCCCAAAGTAGCGTTTATTCAGCTTCTGTGAAGAACGCCGCACAACTGTTTGTTGTCGGTAGGGTTGAAGCTTTAACCACACCCAAGTTCCTACATCAAAGGTATAGTCAGTTCTATGCTTATCACTTTGAGCCTTCATTCTTTGTTGAGCCTTGTACAATTTTTTGTCATGCAAGGAGACGTCCAACTCTGGGTCAGAGGCTCGACCGAGTGTGTAATCCTTCAGTAAGGGAGGCAAACGACCATAAAAGGCCTTGAATGGAGTCATATATGTGGAAGAATGTTGAGAGGTGTTGTACTAGTATTCAGCCAGATGAAGGAACTTGAACCATTGGCGAGGTTGTTCACTAGTAAAACACCTCAGGTAAGCTTCTAGCCCTCTATTTACTACTTCTGTTTGTCCATTAGTTTCTGGGTGATAAGCAGTACTAAAACAAAGTTACTTAGAAACAACTTATCTCTGTCTGACACTATCGTTCGAGGAATTCCATGTAGCCTATAGATTTATGAAGTGAAACGCCCTGCAAGATGTACTGCTGTAAAGTGGCTTGGTAAGGCAACAAAGTGCCCATACTTGGTTAAACGGTCAACAACGACCCAGATGACAGTATGCCCAAACGAAGGTGGAAGGGAAGTGATGAAATCCATGGAAATGTATTCCCGAACTTGGTGAGGTAAAGGCAATGGTTGAAGTTGACCTTTCTGCTTTGTTGGTATGTACTTGTTTTGTTGACATACTAAACAATGTTTAATGAATTGTTTTGCATCTTTATATTGCCCTGGCCAGAAAAAAGAGGCTGCCAGTCTTGCCATTGTGGGTTTGAGTCCGGAATGACATGCTGATGGGGTGGAATGATATTCTATAAGCAGTGTGTTTCGCATTCCAATTGAATCAGGTATATACAACTGATCCATGTAATACAACAATCCATTTTTTGTGGTAAATATTCCCAGATGATGCTTGTAGTAGTCTAGAAACTAACACTTTACCCTCTTCCGTTGTATAGGAAACAGCAAGATCAGTGAGTAAATTTGGTATTGGAGAACTTAATGATACCAGAATGGACTCCCTTGACTGGCATCTAGATAGAGCATCTGCTACCCTATTGTCTCGCCAAGGTCGGTAAAATATCTCATATTCGAAGCCTTGTAGTTTTGTTTCCCACTTTTGTTGTTCAGTTGTTTGAAAAGTCTGAGTTAGCATGTGTTTCAAGCTTTGTTGGTCTGTAAAAATTCGAAAATAACGTCCTATTAAATATTGACGCCACTTCATGACTGCTTCTGTAACAACATACAACTCACGAACATAGGCGGAGGCAACCTGCATCTTTGTGGACAACTTCTTGCTGAAAAAGGCAATTGGGTGACCTTTTTGTGATAGCACCGCACCAATAGCCATACCAGAGGCATCAGCCTCAACATCAAAGACTACACTGAAGTCTGGAAGAGCCAACACTAGAGTTTTTGTCATTTGTTGCTTTAATTGTGTAAAAGCCTCTTGTGTTATATTAGACCATGTAAACTGAGACTGTTTTAATAGATCTGTGAGAGGGGCGGCATGAGATGCGTAGTTTCGAATGAAACGACGATAAAATCCAGTGAGACCCAAAAAACAACGTAAAGTGGTCAATGAACACGGGGTCAACCAATCCACCATGGCCTGGATTTTGTCAGGGTCAGGATGAACCCCATCAGCTGATAGAATATGTCCTAAGTATGCCACGGTTTTGACCCCAAAAACACATTTGGACATTTTTGCAAAAAATTGATTGTTAAATAGCAACTCTAAAACCAACTTAAGATGGCTAACATGGTATGTTAGTGTAGAGCTATAAACCAAAATATCATCAAAAAATACGAGCACAAATTTACGTAGATATGGTCGTAGGAGGTCATTCATAGCTGACTGAAATGATGATGGGGCATTGGTAAGCCCAAACGACATTACCAAGAATTCATAATGTCCATCAAATGTCCTGAAAGCAGTCTTGTGGGTATCTTTAGGCTTTACTCGAATCTGGTGATATCCAGACCGCAAATCAATTTTTGAGAACATTGATGCGGTCCCAACTTCATCCTGAAGTTCATCAATAGTGGGAATCGGAAAACGATCTTTCACAGTAATGGCGTTGAAGCTATGATAATCCACGCAGAAACACCAAGTCCCATCTTTTTTTCGCACCAACAAAACCGATGATGAAAAGGGACTTGTGCTTGGAATCACAATCCCTTCATTTAACATGTCCGATAAGAGTTTGGTCATAGCATCCTTTTGGATATGTGGGTAGCGGTATGGTTTAACATTAACAGGTTGAGAGTTGGGCAGTAGAGTGATACGGTGGTCATGTGGGCGGAAAGGAGGGAGGCCTTTAGGAGGGTAAAAGATGTGTGAAAATTTGTTTAGAAGGTTTTGTATTGCAGGTCAATTGGGGTTGTTGGGTGTTGTACTGTCAAGGTCGGGGGAAGTATTTAGTGTGGTTGGTTCTAGAAAAGAAATGCAAAACATTTCTGCAATAGAGTCTGTGTGTGAAAAATGGCTTAGTTGGTTGAGGGAAGCTAAGTGTGGGGGGGTATGAGTTTTGGCCGATGATGGTAATAGGTTTTTTGTCATATTGGAAGGTCATGGATGGGATAGAAAAATCAGAGGTGATAGGTCCAAGTGTTTGTAGCCATTCAATACCCAAAACTACGTCTGCCCCTTGAATTGGTAACAGATAGAATGGCACAAAAAATAGTTGTTGTAATTGCAGCAGTGTTTCTTTGCACACACCGGTGCAGTAAATATGGTCACCATTTCCGACCATAACAGGAAAATGAGGAGTGGGCAAAATCTCTATTCTTAGAAATTGTGCAACCCTTGGTTGCATGACATTATGGGAGTTGCCCGTGCCAATCAACACATGAACTGGTTGGCCATGAATGAGACCTTGGAATTTTAGTGTCCTTGGTGATGGATTGCCTTGGAGGGCCTGGGCCGATAGTTAAAAATGGACGAACTCGTCTAGGTCCTCTAGTGGAGAATTTTCAGCAGGTTGTGGAATGGTAGTCTCTAAGATAGGCTTAAACTACACATCTCAGCTGACTCATCATCAATGAGAAATAGGAAAGATTGTTTAGGTTGACATTTGTGGCCAAAAACATATTTCTCATCACAATTATAGCAAAGACCTTGGGTTCTACGTTCCTGCATTTGGGTTGCAGTCAAACGTTTAATGGGAAGTTTATTTTGTGGGGTATGACTAGGAGTAGAGGAAAATGGGGAGGTGGTTTTACATCATCTAATTTACTCTCAATCAATTTAGCTAGTCTCATAGCATGACTAACATAGTGAGGTTGTAAAATAGCTAATTCTCTTCTAATTTCTGTCTTCAGACCAGAGATAAAACAATTTAAAATCATGTCAGGAGAGAAGCCTACCACCTTGTTACAAAGCTTTTCAAAACGTTGTTGGTAGTCCGTAACTGTGGTGTGTTGTTTAAGTTTGAACAAGTCTGCTTGGTGGTTATCATAGGATGATGGACCAAATCGTTGCTGTAAATCGCTGGTAAAACTCTCCCAAGTGGTGAGCTGATGATTTTGGAACATCCACTTATACCAGCTGAGTGCTTCACTTATACCAGCTGAGTGCTTCCCCGTGCATGGAAAATGGCATGAGATCCATGCGTTGGTGAGGGGCAATTTGATAAAGCTGGAAAAATTGTCCAGCTTGAAAAATCCAATCCAGCGGTTCAGAACTGTCAAATGGTTGTAGGTTTAAGATTAGGGTATGGATTAGTGGAAGATGAGTGGGTGGGTGTAGTGAAATGAGGGTTGGATGGAGCAGAGAAACCAGGGGGTGAAGATGAGGGTGGATTAGATGGAGGTGGTTTTGGTTGGATCTGTGATTTTAGATCTGAAATTACAGATTGAAGTTCTTCATGTTTTGAATTCATGGTCTGTTGCAGCAATTCCTGTCTTGCAGCAAAATGGAGCTCCATGGAGGAGAGTTTCTCCATAATGTTGCTCAAAGGATCTTCTATTGGTTGAAAGGTTTGCTTAGGAGGCATAAGGGAGATGATGAAAGCACCAAATTGGTAAGGTATTTCTACCATGGCTGGTTAAAAGGGAAACAAGGTAAAAGAAAACAATAGAAAATTGAGCAATGCTCTAGATATTTTTTATATCCTCGGGAATTACATCTTCTAGTCTTAAATATAATAAGCAAATCCTACTTATGATGCTAGCCATCCACTTGGCATCATCTTGATTGAAAGTCTTTTCTAAAATAAAGAGAAATAAATTGTAAAGAAATATTTATTTAGAGACATAATCTGCCATCCATACTGGGGCAACTCTAGACCTCTTGGAATTAAGCCCAACCATCTCATCCAGGTTGTCCATTGGATCCAACATCCTATCATTGTCACACACTTCATTGGCCTTATCACTAGCCACCATATCCTCCATGGACTCCTTCCCATTCTCCCTCTCATCAACTCGAGAATTTGGAAGAGGGTTTGGAAGAACCCACATGCATCCTTGTAGAATCATCTATACCCTTCTTACTTTCACCAAATTCCAAGAAGTCCACACCATCAACACGTGAAAACCTAGTAGATAAATTGGTGTGAGGTGTCTTCACGTGCAAGTGCATGGGAGTGGAGTGCATTAACGTGGCTTTGCCTTTGTTGCCATGCAAAAATTCAGCCCCACTCACATCATTAAGAGCAGGACCCAAACTTTGAGTGGCCGAGAGAATAGAGAATTCCTTATTTTTAGCCATTAATTCTAAGTCATAATTGCTCTTTATTGGAGATGATAAATTCTCATTAACCACAGTAATAGCACCCGTAATCTTCTCCTTACCATCAATGAGAGGAGTAGGTATTTTTGCTGAGGAATCTGTGCCACCATTGCTCCTTAGCCGTTTCTTTATTGCCCACACATGATCCTTAGCCGTTGCATTTAAAGCAAACGTCTCCCTGACCAAAGGTTCCACGGGGGAATGTGTTCCCATATCATTAAGAGTATAAAAATTGTTGGCTTTTAATGCAGAAGAGTAACCAGCCTTGTAGTTAATGTTTTTGCCAGTTTTACCATTCCTACGTTTGCGGGTTACCACAAGCCAGTCCCCGTGCAGATTTGAAGAATCTGTTTCAGCATTAACAACCTAATTTAATGCACAATTAATACCTGGATCAGTCTGCAAAGTGGTGGCTCCATTCTCCCTGCTAGGATTGCTGCCATCCTTGGGTTTGTTAGATTCCTTCTCCTTGGCCGCTGGTGAGAAAACCTCTGGCTTTTGAGTAGTGCAATTGCGAGAAACATGACCATAACAACCGTAAAAACTACAAATAACATGGAGTCCCTCATATTCCACCTTATGCTAATTACCCTGAACACAAACCTTTCCTACCACAGGTTGATTAAGATCAATCTCTACACAAATTCTAGCAAACCTTCCTCTAGTAGAACTCAAAGTGTTGTTATCAATCTTAAAAGGACGACCGATTGCTGAAGCAATTGGAATCATAATTTTTTTAATCATAAAACAACATATTTAAACCCGTGAGACGTATCCATACCAATGTCTTGGAGACTGAAGCAATTGTGGAATCAAAGTCAGGGGTCCATGGTGTAATTGCCACTTAGTGATCAAAAATCATCCAGGTTCCTCTTTGAAGAACGTTTTCCTATCCTGAGTTTGGTCAAATTTAACCAGGAAATAACCACTCTCAATGTCCATCAAATCAAAACCTCCAGTTAGTTTCAAGCGTACTTCAACCTTTCTCGCATGATCTTGAACCCCAATCTCTTTCCCATCAGTGTGACAATCAGAGCATCATGCCATTCCTTGCTATACTCAGAGATAACACAGTCAGAGAATGATACTGCTGGAAGAAGACGATTGCCTCCTAACAGCTCCACATGTGCCAAACCTTCGGCCAAGAAATCCATCTCCCTCCTAGCTGGAGTCAGTTGACTATCAACAAGCATCTTGTCTCTAAAAGACATCTTCACTCCATCATGGGCCAAAGCATCTCGTTTGTCTGGTGGTTTATTCAGTGGTGTCAGCGTCTCGGAATGAGGATGAGCCATGAACACAAAAGTATCACTCATAGGAGCATCCATCCTAAAGCATTGATTAGAATATGAACCTCTCTATAAATATTTACCAATTTGATCACTCTACCTTGGCAATATATTTTGACAAAATTACATTCAAGGGAATGTGTCAATTTACTCCATTTTCTTCCAAGAGTGCAAAATAGTATATGATCCTCTCAGGAAATTAAATCCTAAATAAATAGGCTTGGTCTCACCTTTCAAGTTTCAATCTCACGTCATGCACACAGATTTGAAAGTTCTGTAAAAGAACAAAACAAAAAAATCAAAAGCACTAATGGTGTTGATCCTTGTCCCTATGAAGCCTCTAACATTTCAGACACTTCTGCAGATCAGAAGATAAACTTGAAAGAAGGGTATCAAGCCTGAACAAGATCAAGCTTCAATCTCAAATTCCCAGTGCAGCTTTTGGATTTCGTGAAGCTCAATTCCAATGATGATTCGGTTAGTGATTCAAAGGTTGAACTTGACTTATTCAACCCAACAGGTAACAATAACATGGTTGGTTCATGTTCTAGTATTATGAGGCAAAGTCTTTCTCATGTAACTTTTGCAAGAGGGAGTTCTCCATGGGAGCATCACACAAAATGTGCCACTCCGCTTAGGGGTGACAATATGGGTCGGGCCGACCCTGCTCGGCCCACCTTTGTCCCGCCAATAATATGGGTTGATCTAACCTTTATTGCTAAAAGAGCTCAAATTGTCAGTTCAACTCGTATTTTGCAGGATTGGGAGGCTAATAGATTAATCTTTTTTGTTTTTTTCAAAACACACATTTATAATCAACTCAATTATAATTTCAAAAATAAATAATCATCACACCTCATAATTGCCTTTTAAAACAAAAAATCACAAACCATAGTCCACAATCTCACAATAACATATCGTCTTAGTTTAAAACTTATAAGTTCTAAATAATAAGCTAGCATAATCTTAAATTTTTAGACTCCTAGTTCACAATAAAACTTCTAACTCTCAAGTTTTAAACATTAGATGCTCTTTTAGAAGAATATGCATCCACTTTTCTATTACTACCACCATCAACGTCTTTCAAATCTTCTTGTTCTTCTTCTTGTACTTGTACATTATAATTAGAACAATTAAATGATAATTACATTCTTGATATTAGGTTGATGAAATTTTCATAGGTACATTCTTGTTATAAAATTTAATGTATTTAAATGATAATTACATTCTTGATCCTTGGTTTAATAACAAAATAAAAATCATTAGAACAAATAATTTGATCATGGGTTGTCATGAAGAGGTACCACAAATAATCATCTCTAGCTTGATGGGTCCACATGCCTTGTTGAAAATGGAATTGTAATAGAAACAATTGCATGAGATGAAACATGATCTATCTCTATAGTATGATGTGTCTATTTGACAAAAAAGATATACATTTATGAAAGTCGGATTGAAGTTCTAATACTAGAATTTACTAAGCATGTACTAAATATGTGGCGAATATAATCCATAACAAAAGTGATGATAATGCATCTTAAATTCTTCACCCTTGCCAGCAAGTGGTGTGGTTGAGCAAAGGTACATGTATTTCTCTTTTATAGAAATTCATATATAAACATGGAGATCCAAGGTTAGGGGTGACAATATAGGTCGGGTCGACCCACCCTCCCTTTGGCCCGCTAAAATATGGGCTAGTCCGACCCTTATTGTTAAAAGAGCTCAAATCCCCAGTCCGACCTATTAAAAATGTCAATCCAAACGGACTGGCCCATCGGGGCAAGCCCATATTGGCATCCCTACTTATTATAAATGCTTCGGAAAATTACATTTAAGTTAAAAATTTCATAAATAAGTCTTAAGAGTGTAATAATATCTATAGAGTGTTAGCGTAAAGATTCTTAAACAACCACTACATTCACCATTCATTTGAATTATTTTTTTGAAGAATAATCAATGATGATTAAATATTAATGATGAATTGTACTGACAATGTATAAAATTCATACATTGTCAATACATATATATTTTTATCTAAATGGTGTATGATATAATAATAAAGTATAAAACTCATACATCACATACATTTTTTTCTCTTAAACTATTAGAAATTTTATTTTAGAAAATAATTGCGGTATGTGCCATGCGCCCAGTGTTGGATTAATTTAATAATCTAAGTGGTTCATGTTATGAGAAGTTATTAGTTTGAACGAAAGTGTCTAATGTGATATTGGTTGATAATTGATAGATCAAACTAGTGGAGTGTATTGTTAACTCACTCCCCTCTTATTTCATGTGTAGTTTCCATAATACTGAAGGAATTATTTTCTCCAATAACTCCTCTTAAACCATTCTATAAATAGAGACACTTATGCATTGGAAAAGTCATATCATCTTTTGTTATCTCATGAGTAGAAACACAAAGTGAGAATTAGAGAAACATTATAATGGTTGAGTAAGGAAAGCGTATTGTCATAAAGAGAAGGAAGCAAATTGAGTTCCTAATCATCAAGGAATGTGTAAAGGAAAGACGTGTAAGTGAAAACAAAGACAACTAGAAAGTGCACCAAAACGAAGAAAAATTGAAATGGAATTAGGTATTCCTTAATCTGAAGCAAGAAGAAGCCTATGGCACATGGTGGCTACGCAACGGTGGTACGAAGATGGCGCAACCGTGACAGTTGCGACTCTTTCACCATATTAGTGGATAAGGAGATAGCTTCCTCGTTATTCTCTTTGGCTACAAAAGGCACTTTATGTGAGGCCCTTTTAGTTTTCGAGAAAAACCAAAAGGTTAATGATTTAATTCCTGATAGCGATATTTATTGAGATGGATAACTACACATCCTGAAAAAGATTAGTTTACTGATAAAGTTAGGAGTACCCTATGTACTACCTAAAAACGACACTTATCTATTCCACATAGAAAAGAAACAACCATTATCATTTGAGTTTAAATGAGAGGGAGAAGGGCGGGGAAACGAATTTTATGAAGTTCAATCAAAGCATCCATTTTGTCAATAGTTTTGAGTTTGTTACATGTTCCAAAATCATAACTCTCAAGAGTCTTATGTTTATGATGTTTATCAATGATTCTTACATATGCTTCACACACACAAAAATTGTATTACATATACCTTTCCTATTCTACTCAACATAGAAAGAAAAATATTGGTTCAAAACATATTTTATTATCAACTATGTATTAAAGGAATAAAATTATATTGGTCTAGTGGTGTAAGGCTTTGCTAGATACGTAGGATAATCAAAAGGTCAAGGGTTCGATTCCGGTGAGCAACAATTGTTGAGAGGGACAGACACTTTTAGATCCTACAAGAATAAACTGAGCAGCTATTTACAAGAATTGGTTTGATAAATTGACATTGGTTTTGTACAAAGATTAAATTGAAATAAAAGTTTAAATATGAATTTACATGAGTCGGGATCAAATTTCATCATTCTTTCCCTTTTGACTTTCATAGATTCAACTCCAAGCGACTCGTGAAGTTACTGATTTTGATGCACATTTTCGATAAATCTATTACATCAATTCCTTGAGTGTAAAATTCTTAGATAATCACTCAATTACCAATTCTTTGGATAATTGACTGATTAACTAGCATTAAAGAGTGATACATAAAGGATGATGATCCAGATCTGGTATCAAGTTTAACTTTCCTGTTAAACTTGAATCTAAAAACAAGAATTTAGTAGGTAATTAAACTCAAATAATAAAAACGGGATAAAATTCCCAAAATCATATAACAATTACATTAGAATTGAATCCATGAGTACAAGGTAAGAAGGTTATATCAAATTCCAACAAGAAAGATCTAGTCACTCATCCTCGCTATTACAATGCTTGATTCCTGAAAATATACAAGAAAATCGGATTTAGAGTGGTTCCCACGACTTCTATCGTCTTTCATAGTGTTTCTCTACTAATTGTTGTGCCTCAAAGCTTTGGAAAAGTGATTGTGTAACTCCTTCTGACCCCTGAAACCGCTCATAATAGTTCCAACTTCCAAACCCTCGCACAAGCTATAGATTCTCGCTTGGGCGAGAGAATATGATACTTCCAAACCTGAGCACCTCGCTTGGGTGAGGTGCCCCTCGCTTGGGTGAATTGCCCCTCGCTTGGGCGAGGATCTTTCGCTTAAGCGGGGATTAGGCAGAATAACCAGGTCTTTTTAGCTACATCTGTCGCTTGAGCGATAGTCCCTCGCTTGGGCGAGGGACTGTAGTGATTTATGGTGATTTTCCTCCTACTTGTGGCTTGGGCGAGGCTTGCAGTATTCAGAAGCTCCAATCTTCTCATTTTTCTCCTTTTTTTCCTTATTTCTTAACTTGAAACAACACCAACACATATAAATTCCTACACATAACAAGATGGACTAAGTTATCAGGAATCGTACACAACTATAGCATAAATGCGTGTTAAGTGCCATAAATTCATATACATTTCATTAACAATTTGGCACTTAACAAACTCCCTTAATCTAGAATCTTGTTTGTCCACAAGCAAAGTAACATAGTATAATTCAATCCAATGCATCTGGTTTCTCAAAACATTTATTCATTCAATCATGGCATCGGCTAGATTCATTCACTTACTATTCACAAAGACCTGTTTCATAATCAATCATAGTGGGCCACATTCCAACTGATAAAAGAATGCACATGCAGTTCAATTTCAAAAAGAATAGCAAGAATAACTACTCAGTTAAATCAAAAGAATTCTCTCAATCTCACAAGTTATGTGTTTCACTCATTTCTTTGTTGGACCCCAAACAATTTGACTTTGCCTTTCAGTTCAATCAAGCCATGTACACAAGTTCAACCATGGATCTTAAGGACTTCATCAGGGTTGTAATGAAGCCTGGCTACAAAGAATCCTGGTTTTTCTAAGATTCAAAAAGGGAGGTAGACCATTAGTGCATACTTACCTTTTCTTCTTGTGTTCCCTTTCTAATTTCTTTGTACCATGTTCTTTTCTTGTCAACCATTTGATTTTCCTTCTTCAACCGAGTCATTTCTTTTGAGTCACTACTTTCTCACATGATTTCTATTTAACTTATTTCTTTCTTTCTATTGCTTTTTTACAATTTAACACATGGTTGAAGAAGAAGTCTTTTTGATTCCACTACCCTCATATTCATAGACTACATTCATATTGTCCATTAAGACTCATATGCACTAATGATCTCTCTTCAAGGGTATAGGGATTAATACATTTCGATGTAGCTTAGGTGCATAATTTTCACAAAATATTTTCAGCTCAAAGGGACTAACAAAAATTACGTTCATGATTCATCCGGGTAAGCTTTTTGGATGTAGCTCAACTATCCTAAACTAAGCCTTAGTCATTTCCATGCTTAATAGCAATAAAAAACCAGGCAAAGTTGATTGGTGAAATCCAGCAAAGACACTCATTTGTGTTTGGGTGCACTCTCTCACCTGATTATAGGCTTTTGTCTTTTAACTAAACTGCTCATTATTCAACCTATTCGGTTTGTGTCTGAATCAACATCCATGTTGCGCCCCGATTTATGGCCGAACACCGGTCACACGACTGATTTGGAGTCGCCACCACGTTTTTGCGGTCAAAACGTAGAAAACCCTTTCGACACCCAAATATTGGAAAGACTTGGCCTTTGAACTAGATCTCTGGACTCGGGAATTGGTTACGAATCAGGAAAGGTATTAACATCTCGTTCGCCCGTTATCAAACGGTACCCGCAATAATCGCATGGAACTAGATATACCCTAAAGCTTGTTAAATCAATTAATTATTTACATAAAAAGTTTTTGTTTTTATTTTTGTGTGTGACAAGAGTTCATCCTGCTCCTACTATCCCCGGGTGCAATAGGGAAATCAAGATTTACGTAGTTCTTAAGTAGAAAACATTTGTGTGTTGATTGATTTTAGTTAATGAAAAGTGGTTTGACTTATATCATCTTATCCATATTAGTGAGAAAGAAGAGGTAGTACGACAATTACTCACCGCTTTCTTACTAACATGATAACAAAAAAGTACTCAAATTGTCAATTGATAAGGTTAAGGAGGGAGATACAACTTTGTCCTACATCACTTTACCAATTTTAAATAAAAGAAGATGCAGTACGACAACCGCTCACCGCTTTTTATTAAATAGGATAATGAGATAAGGACTTGATATATATTGTCTTATCCTTATCAGAGAGAAAGAAGAGGCAGTACGACAACCACTCACCTCTTTTCTACTAACATGTTAATAACATAATACTCAAGTTGATACTCTTTCTCTAACCTTAGCACTTAAAAATATTTTTCTCTTATTTGATTAATTTTATGAAAATTTTATTATTTCAAGGGTTTAAATCATAAAATAATAATTATTGTGGCTCTTCATTATTTCAAAGATTCATGTCATAAAATATTAATGATTGTGACTTTCGATTTACGTATAAACTAAAGTTTCAAAAAAAGGAGAATATCTTATTTATTGATGGTTCAAATAAATATGACATATTAACTATTGACGACTTTTTTATATTTACAAGAAACAACATTAATGAATAGTTGATTACTTTATTTTGAAATTTGTCAAACATGAATCTTTATTTGAAAAGTTAGGGTAAAAATTTAGGAGATAAGGACGACACTGACCACCTACCGCCATCCCC
This sequence comes from Lupinus angustifolius, assembly GCF_001865875.1. Lineage (NCBI taxonomy): Eukaryota > Viridiplantae > Streptophyta > Magnoliopsida > Fabales > Fabaceae > Lupinus > Lupinus angustifolius. The sequence goes on from NC_032023.1 coordinate 12,798,773, forward strand.
ATTACCCTAGAAAGAAGAGGTAGTACGACAACCACTCACCACTTTCTATTCGAAGGGAAGGGAAGATATGGTTCGGTTCGTTCACCAATCTCCTAAACTCTTACTTAAACTCTAGAAATTTTTGAAGAGTTTTAATTTATTTAACAAATCTTATCCTAAACTCCAAAGGACAAGACTTAACATATATAATATAAATACAATCTGCAGAGAACAAGACTTAGCAAAATAAAATTGCAAACAATAATTAAACGCTACAATTTAAATAATATATACATGCCTAAATGACTAAATAGTAAAGCTGCAATAATGAATTTGAGGCATATGCACTTTGTTAAATAAACATAGACGTGACAAGTAATTAAACAAAAGAAAACGAATTTTTTTAAAAGAACAAAGGAATGAGAAAATGAAATTACTGGAAGAATGGAAGAATGGTAAATGAGAAGAAGATTCATTTCTCTTTAGTTATGTTTTATTTCATACCATGGGATTAATAAACATGAAGTAATAAAAATGAGAATGATATAGGTTATGCCAAAGTAACATAATATGAAATACATACATATAACAATGACAAAAACGGACTATGAGCATGAAATTATAAAAGGAAAATAGCAAGTTTAACTTCCCTATTAAACTTGAACCCAAAAACAAGAATTCAGTAGCTAATTAAACTCAAGTAATAAAAACGGGATAAACTTCCCAATATCGTATAACAATTACATTAGAATTGAATCGAGAAGTACAAGGTAAGAAGATTACATTTCAAATCCCAACAACGAAGATTTAGTCACTCATCCTCGCTATCACAATGCTCGATTCATGAAAATATACAAGAAAATTGGATTTAGAGTCGTTCCCACGACTTGTATCATCTTTCCTAGTGTTTCTCTCCTAAATTTAGTGCCTCAAAGCTTTGGAAAAGTGATTGTATAACTCCTTCTGACTTCCGAAACCGCCCATATCAGTTCCACTTCCAAACCCTCGCCCAAGCTATAGATTCTCGCTTGGGCGAGAGAATATGAGACTTCCAAGCCTGAGCACCTAGCTTGGGTGAGGTGCCCCTCGCTTGGGTGAGGATTCTTCCCTTAAGCGAGGATCAGGCAGAATAAACATGTCTCTTTAGCTCCATTTGTCGCTTGAGCGACAGTCCCTCGGTTGGGCAAGGGGCTGCAGTGATTTTTGGTGATTTTTCTCCTATTTGTGGCTTGGGCGACACTTTCCTCGCTTGGGCGAGGCTTGCAGTATTCAAAAGCTCCAATCTTCTCATTTTTCTCTTATTTTTCCTTATTTCTTAACTTGAAATAACATCAACACATATAAATTCCTACACATAACAAGATGGACTAAGTTATTAGGAATTGTGCGCAATTACAGCATAAATGCGTGTTAAGTGCCCCAATTCATATACATTTCATTAACAATTTGGCACCTAACAGTCATACACTCTAAAGCGATTAATTTCTTACCCAAATGGTGAAAGATATCCTTCGGTAGTACCTAAAAAATAAATGAAGGGATAAAAAATACTAACCTGTGACCATTAAGGAATGTAGGCACACTTGTTAATTTTGAAAATATATCACTTTAAGGAGCTTGATTTTGTAGTCTAAAAAACAGGAATTGGAAATAAAAGAAATGTTTGTGCTACTCGTTTTCTTCATCTCAATAATGTTGCATTCCACTTCCCCCAACATCTTGCAAATGCATAAAATAGTTTCTTCAATAATTTTAAGGTGTAGTACTTGCTTCCATACATGAAAATGAACAATATAGATAAGTAATCGGTAAAATAATAAGATTGTTTTGATTTCAAAAGCTTGACCTCGAACTGGCCAATCCACACTCCTCACCCACACGCTGTACAACGTGTAAATATAAGTTTTTTATTAAACAACTAAATGTGTCCACACAAGATGGGGGAATTACTAGCTAGACCATCCATTCTAGAATCTTAACATACTTATGGGTTTTTTCCTTCATATTTTATAACATTATTATGTGAGCATAAGGGTTGGCCCTGTGGGTGTACCACAAGTACACAGCACATAACCCATAGTTTATCAGGGGCCTAAATAATTTTTTATATTTACAACTAACATATGATAACATAAATTTGTTATTTTTTCTATTGATTTTTAAATCAAATATATTATCATTCACTATTATTAGACATATAATTTCATTTAACATTTTGTTGGTCATAATAATCATTGTTTTATATTATCGCATAATTTATATACAATTGAAATAAGGTCTCACTTGAGTGTGTAAATTACTAAATCATTTAAGGTTCATTAAAATGTTGGTCTCAAAAAATATATTGAATACAAAATACTAAAAAGAAAATGTATCTTACGTTACTACAATTTGTCTGAGACCTATTTTATTTAAAATTTATTGTAAAAATAATATAATTAAATTCTTTTGATATTAATGTATACTTATTTTTATTTCGACTTCAAAAATTTGTTTTGGACTCTAAATTTTCTTAAAACTTTGACATATAAAATTCAAGTGATTATTATTATTTTTAATTTTGGGCCCAATTTTTTTCCGGATGCCTGTGAGGTACTAGGACCGGCATAGCATAGAGACTAAATTAGCTTACCAAGAAAAAATATAACAGTTAGTCAGGCATCAAGATCTCTTCTCCCATTTCATTTGTACTACTCTTCCAACATGAGGTTGTACTATGTTTCAAGGATTGGGTTGTTTGCCCATTAAAGCATTATGCGAGTGAGTTAATAAGATGGTAAGATATTTCAATCTATATCTAGTGTAGATGTTATAATAATGCCAGAACCTTTGCTTAATATGAGAGATCAAGAAGGGCACACCCTATGATCAGTGAGTTTTTTCCTTTAATGAAACACATCAATTAAAGGCCTTTTCTATATTGGCCCTTACATAAATAATTAAATGAAATCATTACTCCTTCATTTCTTTATAAGTGTAGTTCTAAATTGTTTTATACAGACTATATATAATTTTATTTTTAATAAAAATATTATTATTTGACCTATTATACCAATTTCAATTTTTGTTTTCACTAAACTTTCTTAAATTGTGTAAGAATATAATTGATAAAAAAATAATTAACATTATCTAGAAACAACACTTATAAAGGAATTTGGAGAGTATATGATACTGAAATACTTCTTGTGTTCCTAGTTAAGTTATTTTTACCAAATTCATACATATTAAGAAAAATAATTAAAAATAGTTATTACGCTGAAATTAAAATTTTAAAAATTTACGTGGGCATTCTAAAATTACATCTTTATTCATTTCTCAGTAATTTAATAATCACTCTACTCAACATAAAGTTAATTAGTATGAGCATATTCAATATATATTTTATGAGCATATTGGATATATTGTTAAAATAATAGAAATTGAGGCATCCAAGATATCCAAGACAAAGCATACAAGGCCCAAATAATTCTTCATCCATTTTCTATCAAAATCTGCAACTTTCCTTTTTAGCATATTTTCAATTTTCTGTTTAGTTAATTGTTTTAAGTTTCCTTATATGGAATTCTTTTTCTGTTTTCATTTTTTTTAGCTTTTTTGGTTATCTTCTTGCTCTTTTAGGTGTATATATAGAAGTCCTAGCTTAAGTCCCTAGGTATGTAGTCCTTTTATCATTCTTTTATATGTGTAAAGAAGTATTATTCATTGCAATATACAAGAGGTATTATTCATCATCTTCATTGTTTGTATTTCATCTTCTTCATTTTCTTCTTCCATCTAGTCTTCTTTCACAATGACACATCACTTTTCACATGGTATCAGAGCATCCTAGAAAGGGTGACTCTGCTACGCCATTACCATTGTCTTCTCTTCTTCTTCATCAATCATTTTCTTCTCTTTACTCTTATCTTCCAACCACAAAAACACCAATATAACAAATGGCCAATCACCCCATAAATCTTATCCTTGATCCTACTAGCCCTTACTATATGCCACCTAATGAAAACCCATGAGCCTCCCTTGTATCATCTCTCTTAAATGCATAGAATTATCACTTTTGGTCACGAGTCAAGACAATGGCTTTGAGTCAAAGAACAAGCTAGAATTTATTGATGGAACTTTGTCTAAGCCACCTCCACATGATCAGATGTTCATTGCCTAGAAAAGATGCAACAATCTTGTTGTATCTTGGCTCAACCATTATGTTGAGCCTTCAATTGTTCAAAATGTCCTTTGGTTAGAGACATCACAAGAAATTTGGGCACACCTTAATCAAAGATATAATCAAGGAGATGTTTTCAAAATTTCTGAACATATTGGACAAATTCACTCAATCGAACAAGGGAACCTATCCATTGGAGCTTTCTACAAACATATGAAAGGTTTTATGGCAACAACTTAACAACTATAGACTCATTCCTCCTTGCTATTATGATAAGAAGTCCAGTTGTACTATTCCTACCATGAAAAAGTACACGGAAAATGATTATGTAATCTATTTCCTAAGAGGTTTGAATGAACAATTCACCTATGTCAGACAAATCATGCTTCTTGATCTTTTGCCACCCATCAATAAGGTGTTCTCTATTTTTGTTCAACAGGAAAGACAAATGCGTCTTGAGGATTTGAATTTCTCTACAAGTTTATCAACAAACAACACTAATTCAAGACAGAAAGGAAGAGGAAAAGAGTTTATAGGCATAATTAGCAATAGACCAATTGGACAAGGAAGATTAGGAGCATCAGAAAGAGGTAGAGGACAGAAAATTTGCACATTTTGTAAAAAATATGGACATACTGCTAATATATACTACAAGAAGCATGGATTCCCTCCAAGCTATCAAACAAATACCATAAACATCAACAACTATACTGGACCAACAACCTCAGGTTTATTGGATGAGCAGCAGGACTTTGCTGATTCAACATTCAAGGAATACAAGTCTGATCCAATTCTAGATTTTACACCGGCTTAACACAATGCCTTAAAGAATTTGATACAAGAATCAATGAATCAAACCAAGCATAGCATAAATCAGGTGACTTCTAATTCCAACACTAATGCAGAATAGCATACATCAGGTAATTCATACACTACACCATTAAGCACATCTAAGTCAGTTATTTGGGTTCTTGACATAGAGGCAACATACCATGTTTGTCATTCCCTATCTTTATATCAAAATTTTAAGAGAATTAAGCCTATCCTGATCACATTACCAAATGGTAGTCAAGTTGTTGCAAACTATTCAGGAACTTTTACATACCTTACTAATGTTTTTTATGTTCTTGTTTTCAAGTTTAATCTGATTTCTATATTAAAGCTCAAAACCTATCTAGCCCGCACCCTAATCTTTACCACCAATCACTATTAAATTCAGGACATTCACTCTTTGAAAATGATTGGTGCAACTAAGCTAGAAGGATGACTATATGTGTTAACTGAATCAAGTAGGAATCATACTAAGCCACACCATGTTAATGCCCATATTAGCTATGATGATTGTAATTTGTGGCACTCTAGGCTAGGCCATTTAACTCATGAAAAAACGAATACTATACAAGCTCCTTTTCCTTTCATAAAGTGTACTAAAATCATAGATCCTTGTGAAATCTGTCACTTAGCAAAACAAAGAAGGCTGCCATTTTCTGTTAGCAATACTAAATCTACTACTGTTTTTGAATTAATTCATGTAGACATATGGGGTCCTATCTCCATACCTTTAACTTTTGATCATAGATATTTCCTTACTATTGTTGATGATAAAACTAGATTCACTTGGATTTTTTTCATGATTCAAAATCTGATACTAACCAACTTATTAGAGGTTTTGTATTTTATGTTAGCACTCAATTTAGTTTGAAAATTAAGTCCATTAGAAGTGATAATGCGAAAGAATTTATTATGCATGATTTTTATCTTTCAAATGGAATAAAACATCAAACTACTTGTATTGAAACACCACAACAAAATGGAGTGGTTGAAAGAAAACATCAACATATATTAGGAGTTGCTAGAAGTCTGATTTTTCAATCTAATATACTCCACTTTTTTTGGAACTATGTTGTCTCCCATTCTATACATTTAATTAATAGGTAGCCCACTCTTTTCTTTTCTAACAAAAAGTTTTTGGCTCACTATGTTATGCCTCCACCCTTACCTCACATAGAAGAAAACTAGATCCTAGATCAAGGAAATGTATCTTTCTAGGATTTAAGCATGGAACCAAAGGCTTCATTTTATTAGATGTTAGAACCAATGAAATATTCCTATCAAAAAATGTGTCTTTCTTTGAATACATGTTTCCTTTATCTAAAAGGTTGCCAACACTATTGACAACAACAACATACCTACTCATACTCTACCTATAATTCAATCAGACATTTTCTGTTATCCTACAACAAAGAATGGCACCTTCCAAACCATGCATGCCCCTATACAAAGCACACAAACTCAACCTGCATGTGATATTATACCTAAAGATATCAACAACTTAGAAGTAGAAATTCTTAGAGAACCAAGAAGCCCCTTAATTATCTAAGTGATTATTATTGTGACATGATTCATAACTTAGAGATACAAAAACCTCACATTAAATATCCTATCAGCAACTCATTTACTTACGATCATCTATCTCAAAAACATAGGCATTATTCCCGAGCTATATTCATACACCAAACCCTTACTCATTATGTTGATGCAATCAAACAAGAATGTTGACAGCAGGCTGTTCAGGCTGAATTAAGAGCCTTAGCCAAAAACAACACTTGGATTTTGACTCCCTTACCTAATGATAAAAAAAAGACTATATGATGTAAATGGGCTCTTAAAATTAAACACAACCCAGATGGATCCATAGAAAGATATAAAGTCAGGTGTCACACCCCGATTTTCGGCTGCACGACCTCATTAGAGTTGCCACTACATTTTTTTCAGTTAAAAATGTAGAAAAATATTTTGGCCCTATCGCATTGGGCTTGGACTTTGATATTCAGGTTCGTGAGTCGATTACAGACTAGGAAATATATTAGCACCCTAGTTTCCCATTTGAACGGTACCCTTACTATATTGTATGGATTATTAATTGTGTTATTATTATATTTTTACCAAAAAAATACTTTATTTTATTATTATGTCTAATAAGACGTGATCTTAGTCCTACGTATCCCTTTTTTGGGAATCAAGACTACGTAGTTCTTTGGGTAGAAAAGTTTGTTGTTTGTGTTAATTTTATTTCTTAAAAAAAGGTAACGTTTAAATTATATTTTTTTTAAATATGAGCGAAGTGCATAGCCCTTACGTTCGATACCGCAACTCGTATTAAAACTTGGTTCAGAAATTCTAAATTTATTTTTTATTTAGAACCTTTTCAAAAAATATGAGTGAAGCATAACCTTTACGTCTGATACCGTATCACATATTAAAATTGTTGAAATATGATAAAAGCAAAGCTAATATTACAATTATCAATTACCAACTGAGTTATATACATTTTCTATAATTATAGTCAAATGTTACAATGATAATTATTACTAATGTGACTAATAAAAAAATAAAATTATTATAAGAAGAAATAAAGTAAAGAGAATGACATACATGTTATGCTTATTCCAAGAGAAATGGAATAATGGAATCCACATGGATTCTGGTCAGTCAAATTACTAGTTGTATGGGGAGTTTAGGCACAAATTACTAGACCCGAGATGCAGTCCACGATTCTTCTATCTTTTGTTATTTTTGGTGTTTTCATGAAATGTTATTTTTTCTAGTGTGTTGTTGTTTCAAGTATTAGTATTTGTGTTTGGTTAAGGAATAATATAGCAATGGTAAACTAATAACTCCCACCAAAACCGAGAATGCTAAAAGGAAAACGATTTGTAGAGGCTCCTATGAATCTCAAAGAAAAGAAAGATTTCTTTTGTATTTTTTGTTTTTGTGGTTTTCTTGTATTGTTCTTTGGTTGAGGAGAATTTTTTTTGCATGGAAGGTGATGTTTAGGGGGGAAATGATTGATGAATGTGTTTTTTTATTGAGATTATTTAGGATTATTAGAAATAGATGATGTATGAAAGACTTTTTTGATGAAATTTTTATGGATTTGTGGGTGAGTGAAAGGTAGATGAGAAATTGATGAGTGGTTTGATGGATATGATATGGATTTATTATGTATGAGAGATTTTTTGGATTGTAGATGAATGATTTTTAAATTATTGTGTATGGAAGATAATGTTGAGCGAAGAAGATGATTGATGGTGAGACTTTTCTGAACGAATTGATATGATTGAGGACTTTTGTGGATTTCTAGGTAGGTTGATGAAAATATATGTGATTCTATTTATAGTCTTTGAATTAACACATGTGTCGAAATGAAGAGGATCTCCAAATTAATTGAGTAGATAAAGTTAAGGGAAAATAAAATCATGTTTAATTCACCATTAAAAATTTGATTATAACACAATTTTTGAAATTCAAATTTAAAATTTGAATATAATTTTACTTATTTATTTTAGGACACTTAAAATACCATTTTTTTTATTAGAAAGTAACCAAAAATATTAATTTTATTTTTATTTGTTATTTTTTGAAAATATCTTTTGGGCCGGACAAAATTGGATGTTCACGTCAGGTTAGTGGCAAAGGGTTTTAATCAAACTGAGGGTGTTGACTATATGGACAGTTTCAGTCCAGTTGTGAAGATGTCAACCATAAGGGTGCTTTTATGTTTTGTTGCATTATATAACTGGAATTTGCATCAGCTTCACATAAACACAACCTTTCTACATTGAGATTTCAAATAGGAAGTATACATGAAGATTCCACAAGGTCTTCATAATGTTGACCTAAACCTTGTATGCAAGCTAGAAAAATCCATCTATGGCCTGTAAAAGGCAAGCATGCAGTGGCATGACAAGCTCACAAGCACTCTGGTTGACATTGGTACCGCTTCTAATTATTCTTTGTTTACTAAAACCACTAACAAAGGCTTCGTAGCCATTTTAGTTTATGTTGATAATCTAATATTGGAAGGAAATCATTTTCAAGAAATACTTCACACGAAGAACATCCTCAACAATAAATTTAGTATCAAGAACATTGGTGAACTAAAATTCTTCTTAAGAATTCTGTCAAAGGAAGTATACTTTAGACCTTCTACAAAAAACAGGTTACTTAGGAGCTAAACCTGCATCAACCCCAATAGAGTACAACACCAAGCTCCATTCTAAATCTGGCACCCCCTTGAAGATATCACCTTCTACATAAGGCTAATTAGAAAGTTATTGTACTTAACCCACACAAGACATACATATCTTATGTTGTTGGATTTTTAAGCCAATATCTTGCTTGTCCAACTTATTTACATTATAAAGCAACCACCAGAATTCTTCGTTACCTCAAAAACTCAATTGGGCAAGAGATATTTTTTCCAAGCAACAACACTACTATGCTAAAAGATTATTCAGATTTAGAGTGGGCAAATTACATGGACACTAGAAAATCAGTGACAGGACAGTGCTTATTCTTAGGAACAACTTTGATTTCATGGAAAAGCAAGAAACAAAATATCATTTCCAGATCTTCAGAGCACTTGCCATGGCCCCATCTGAAGCACAATGGCTACTATATCTACTATGAGACCTTTGCATTCCTCATCTAAATCCAGTTAGCATTTTCTGTGACAACAACTCAGCCCTTCAAATTACAGCAAATCATGTTTTCCATGAAAGAACCAAGCACATCGAAATCGATTGCCATGTTGTTCGTGAACATGTTCAAAACAAGATCATCAATCTTCTACCTATTTTGAAGACTTATGTCCAAACTTGGCACCATTAATATTCACTTGCCAAGTTTGAGGGATTATGTTAAAATAAAAGAAATTGAGGCATCCAAGATACCTAAGACAAAACACACAAGACCCATATAATTCCTGATCCACTTTCTATCAAAATCTGCAACTTTCCTTTTTTAGCATATTTTTTGTTTAGTTAGTTGCTTTAAGTTTCCTATAATGGAATTATTTTTTCGCCTTTCATTTTCTTTAGCTTTTCTGGTTATCTTCTTGCTCTTTTAGGTGTATATAGAAGTCCTAGCTTAAGTCCTTAGGTATGTAGTCATTTTCTTTTATATATGTAAAGAAGTATTATTCATCATTTTCATTGTTCCGATTTCCTCTTCTTCATCTTCTTCTTCCATCTAGTTTTCTTTCACGACACTGAAAGTGCAAAGTGTCAAGGATTGCATTAGCAATGTCTTGCCTATGTTTTGATGAAGACAAGGTTTTATTAAAGCTTGAAGATAACTCAACAGTCAACATGCCTAGATCTCATTGGTCATATCTAGACTAGGTTATATTAATAGAGTCATAATTCTAAGTAGTCTGGGATGTGTGCCTTGGTAAGTGAGTATAGGTGAGGTAAACCTAGATGTAAGTCTCACAAGCCATTATAATTGTCATATCATATTCATGAGACATATCATCTAGTTTATTGTATGTTCATGCATTAATCTTACATGTTATATGTGCATATTAGACATAATATAATTGCTAAAACATGTATAGGAATTAAGCATAACATATGAGTAAGTTTGCCTTTTTAATCACGTTTTTAATATGTTGGTTAATCGATTAACGTGGTGACTTAATCGATTAACTCAACTGTTTTATGTTATATATGTTTTTCTGTTACAATTGTTTTGTGTTTAATCATGTTATATTGGTTAATCGATTAACGTGGTAACTTAATTGATTAACATGTTTGTTTTATATTATAACTGTTTTCTGTTTTAACTGCTTAACTTAATGCAACGGTTTGAATGGTCAAATCTGTTTTGTTTAAGTTTAGGAAAATTGTAGAAACGCATAGGATCGCATACTATTGTTTAGAATTGATTAGAGAGCATATTTGCGTGATTTACTTTGTAATTGGCAGAGAAAAATGCATGTGTGAGGAAGAGAGATTAATATGTTTTGTTGAAGTTGTTCATGGTGTATTACATGTTTTCATATGCTTAATATTATTCATTCTTCCTTGCATGTTCATGCATTCTTGCTAGAGATTTTAAGAGAAATATTTTGTGTTTACTGCCTTGTATTAACTCACATATGCATGATGGCTTGTGTGACTTAAGAGTGAGATAATCTTAGAGTTTTTCATTGTTGTTATTTGAGCCTTTTAGCGCTTGGTAAAACTTGTTTTTTGTAAACTGTTTTTGTACTTTGGGTTAGTCTCTTGGTGTCTTACCACCATTGAGATAGAGTGATTCTTCACCAAGACTATGAGGTCTTGAATTGAGAACGAAGATCTTGGCTGGGGCTGGATTGCGAGAAAGGTTTTCTCAGGCGATAATGATAGTTAAACCAAGGATTAGAGGTTCTAGGAATTCAAGAAAGAAGCATCTTAAGTCTTGTAAATTTAATTGGTGTATGTGATTATACTAAGTGTTCAATATAGTGAAGAAGAAAATCTCCCAAATCAAAAGGGAATGCTTGGATGTAGTTTGCAGTGGACCGCAAACGAACTAGGATAAAAATCTATTTGTGCGAGTTGTTCTCTCTTAATCTCATTCATATTTCTTACTATTTTAATTCAAGTCTGAAGTTGATATTTTGCATGCTTATGTCTTGCTATATCCTTGTCAATATTGCATAAAGATATATGCTTATCTGTTGTTAAATAACTGTGCAAATAATTGTTTTGATAATTTTGTTTTTGTTGTGTGTTAATCGATTAAGCCCACTGGTTAATCGATTAACTGGGATGTTTTCTAGAACTAGGTTTTGGTGCGAGAAGCTAAAATTGATAACCAATACACCTATTCAACCCCCTCCTTCTAGGTGTGTTTAGGCATTGATACCCAACAGACGCATCACTTTTCATATATATTTATATATATATATAGTGGCGGATCTTGATCTAAATTTTAGGAGGGGCAATAATATTTAGTTGCTATTTACAATTAAAACTAATTTAGTAATGAAAATTTTAAAAAACACACATAACTGAACTAGAGTAAAAAATTCAAATATTTCATTTTCATATAAATCGTATGTTGTATTTAAGAAATTCATTTGTTATCTTACTATGTAATTTTGTTTATAGGTCTTCATTGTTGAAAAATATATTTATATAGTAGTTGAATCTCAATAGTCAAGATAAAACAAATAACTTAATAAAACACTATATGACTAACAATGATTTAGAAATTTTCAAACATGAATGACAACTAATGACTCCAAGAAAAAATGTTCAAATTGACATTTTAAACTAATCTTTTGTTGCTCATTAAAATTCATAAGATAAAATTTTTGGACAAAAAAATACATATATATCAACATTAAATGACATATAAGCATCCTTAGAATATATATTACGAATACATACATAATCTTTTTATCAAGTGTAAATCATTACGCACTCAAATCAAGCATATTACTATAAGCAATATCATCATCTGTATGTTAAGAGCTTGATTCATCACGTATAATTTTTAGAATAACCATACAAGTTACACAATATTTATTTATCAAGCTACAAATTAGAGAAATATTTAAATTTCAAAGAGTTTTTGTATAAAGACATCATTTAGGTACAGGTAAAGAGAATATATTTCTTATTCCAAAAAGGGGTGTCACTCTATGTATCATCTTTTATAATTTAAAAATTTAATAATTAATTATTTTTCTGGTCAACCACAACAAGTGACACTTAAAATAACATACTTTGTAGGACAAAAAATATATTTCATAAGATAAGAACGTAAAAAACATTTTAAAATACTCAGGGGGCAGCTGCCCCCACCTGCCCCTTAAATCATCCGCTCATGTATATATATATTATGAGCAATAAATTTACATAATTTTTTAGTAGTTCATCATGCATATTAGAAAATATTTTACACTATATATCATAACCTCCACTTTTATTCGGGATGAGACCCACTATATTAAACAATAATTGCCCGAGTTTATTCAAGTAATTAAGTGTAACTTTAAATTATCTAAACGTCAACATCTACGAACACAAAACTCATATAGGGAACATTAAAAAAAGATCACTTTACTTATTTAACCCCTCAACTATGAACTTAAATCATTTGTCTCCAATCGTATCTCACACTCCTTATCTCAAACTAATCAGAATGCTACTTTTTATTACTTTTGTTTTTTAAAATTTCATTTTATTCACATATCAATATATAATTAACTTAGGACAAAGAATAAGACATTGTTCAAGATAGATAATCTACCTTGCTCAACTATTCCATCTAGAAATAATGGAACAAATGAATACTCCACGTGGTTAGTAGTTGACTATGAGAAAGCCAATGTTTTAAGCTTCGTTATGGTTCTCATGTCCCTATTCAATAGTATTCCACAAAATAATATAAAATATTGATTTAATTTCTTCTAACTTTTTTCCAATTAAATAATATATTTTTATTGGTTTGGGACACTAATGGAAACAGAAGAACTCCATCCCATAATCCATGGTAGTGAGACCTCTCTCTAAAGGTTAGTATCATTGTATATACTCATTTTTCATCCATTGGAAAAGTAAAACATAAATTTAATATATATTGTATTATATTTTCTTAAGCAATAAAAATGAATGAATACATGAATTGATACACATCTTGTGTTCAAAATATGTGCATCACTTTCATTGGGCCAACATTGTTTATGTAATTATTGTCTCTATAGTTTCACAATTTAGGGAAATTACTCCATATAAATTTTGGTGAATTTAGTTCTTTTGGTCATTTCCAACATAATGATGCTAATATGGTTGACGATAAGACACATGTCACAATGAAGAAGTCACTCTGAAATTTACATTTAATTTCTTATTCTAAAATATAATTAAAATTCAAGAATAATTAAAAATGACTTCAAATATAATTAGAATTCAAAAATAATTAATGTCTAAAACACGTTTACAAATTACAACACACACTATATAAAAACCATGTGTGTGTAAGTAATCATACTCTTCACTCTCCTTTGCTATCTAATCCTAAATATTCATCTACTCCAAAAAAAATTATTGCCTAGAAAGTTGAAATAAACTCAGTTGGGCAATTAGAGGATAGAATAAACCAAGTTGAATTTTCAATTAGGTCTTCAACTCAACGTGATAAAACAATCAGAAGACTCCAACAAATAATTGAGATGGGAAATTTAGTATTAATGATCAGAGGTCATTAGAAGTATACGTTGACATTACATCATAATTGAACTTATAAGAATAAAAATATTACCAAAGTTTTGAAAATCTCGTTTTATAAATATTCTCATTTCATATTTATTTTAACTCTAATAATATATTTCATCTTGTGAATTAATACTTTCATCTTAATACCAAGTTTTTAACAAAATTACAATAATTTTCTTATTGAAAATTCTAATTGTTACATTACAACCCGTCAGCCCATAATTATGTAATCAACTCAAACAATATCACGACTAAATAAAGTAAAATGTTAAATATCACAGTTAAATAAAGTAGCACTTTTTGGTACATGGTTAAATAAAGTAGCACTTTTTTGGTACATAGTTAAATAAAGTAGTACAATTTCTTTTAGATGGAAAACTTGAATGCTAGAGTTGGGATTTAGGAACATGGGTAGCAATACATGGGGAATATATATTATTGTTTGTTATATTATCTCATGCCAATAAAAATATATATATCATTTAAAAAGTTTAAATTTTTATTATTATTGATTCATTATGGTTGGTGAATGAGAACATACATCTCCTAAACAAATCATATTCATATAGTACTAATAGAAAAGAGAGCTTTGACTCCGACATCATCATATCCGGAGCACTAATATTCTATAATAATCCAATAACAGTGATTCACCATTTGCAATCAATATCTTTAAGCATGTTCTGTCTCTCTAATCTCTCCCCTTTTCGTCTAAGTTATGGAATGGAGCATATTTACTGTCTCGCAATTTATGTCATTCCATATGTTATGAGCTTATTATAGTTAGAAAAATATTTAATAATTAAATTTTAACTTAAACTGACTAATCACAAGCTCATGACATATGGAGTGATACAAACTCTAAGACAGTAGATGGGTACCCATTATGGAGCCTGTTTCTTCCCATTCCTTTATTATTATATGCAACACTAACTAGATTTTATATAAATAATATTTGCTTTAAAGTGGGTGCTGAGAATCTCTGGGAAGTGCCCAAGGCCATTAAATCACTTTTGACTTGTAAATTGGTATTTTATTATAGTAGGAACACTATTTTATTATACACATTTATTGATAAAATGGAAACATCTTATTCAGTTGTGTCTGTCAAATCCATTTTTGACTAAACACAGGACCATTCCAGCTACAAAATCAGTGCTACAACCAATTAAAGCAAACAGAAACAATTTCAAACAAGAATACTGGCTAATGTGTTTAACTTCCCCACTTTAGTAATTAGTACTTTATAACATGATTGTTTATACTTTATAGTATCTAAAATTACCTAAATACTGGATTAATATGTTCTAATTCAGTTATTGGTTTAGCCATGATTAAAAGGATTTTGGATCTAAATTTATATCTCTCACTTAACAAGATCTCGATAGAGTATATATATGTAACATTATCCTACAAGCGAATAAATTGTTTACAAAATTTAAACAAATGACAACAACCTTACCCTTTTATACATGTATTACACATTATTTAATATTTATATAAAAATATACCTTATTTCAGGATATAGGTATAACTTATTTTCACATTTTTGTGTGTGCCTAAAGTCAAATTATGTCATGTAACTCATGTGATGAGTTGATTTCTTTTTTCCATTACATAAAATAAAAGGGTCTTGCATGTGCTCCTAGCTAGTTGAATTCTTCAACTACAACCAACCTAAATAACTTTCATAACTCAAATTACAAGATGCAATTAACATTTTAAAGCATTCCTCTTATTAGTCACTACCAAACATGAGGGCAAGGAAAAGGGGAGAGGGGAAACAAAAAAAAGATTGCCAGAATCACTATTACATTTCCCCCTTGCTTGTGCTCTTTCACAAACCTCATACATAGCATATAAATATCATCATTCCTTCACATGCAAAAGGTAAAAATCTGTCCAAACAATAAGTGAGACACCAAAAGAAACAAACTGAAATATGAAATATCAGCAATTGAGCAACAATATTCAAAGGGGTCCCAAAATGAAACCCGGTGAAAAAGAATCTGGCATCCTAGGGGTAGCAGCAGCATATATAGAAATCTTAAAAACAAGCTAGAAACTAATTTCAACAATTAATAAAACCGGATTCTTCGTCGCCGGATAACCCATTGCCTATCATCTTAGTCATGGAAAAATGCAAGTTATCTTATCCCAACTCCTCTTGTCCTTCTGAGGGGCATCTTATAAGCTCCAATATGTTAACTACCTCTCCCATGTCAGGCCTATTAGATGGAACTTGTGAAGTGCATATCAACCCAAGCTTCATTACAGGAATAGCCTCCTCGGCTGGGAACTTCCCTTGGAGCTTCTCATCAATACATTCCTCAACCCTGCCTTCCTCCAAAGCTCCTCTCACCATGTCACAAAGTACCACTACATCATCCTCCATATACTCAACAGGCCGCTTCCCCGTGACAATCTCTAAAACCAAAACTCCGAACCCATAAATATCACATTTCTCGGTAATTTTCACTGTTTTGCAGGCAAATTCTGGTGCCATGTAGCCAAGTGCGCTTTGAATTTTGCTGCTCAAGACGTATCGGTCAAGCATTGGTAACAGCCTTGCTAGACCATAGTCCCCTACTTTAGGTTCACCATAGCTATCAATGAGGACATTGGTTGACTTAATGTTGTAGTGAATAACGTTTGAGTGGTGCAAGTGAGCCAATGCCTTTGCAGTCCCGAGAATCACATTAAACCTCTCGTTCCATGAGAGGAAGTTTCCACCCGATCCTTCATGAAGATGCTTATACAGACTACCACCGGAGACATACTCATATATGAGGAGCTGCAGTGATGGAGTCCAATAATAACCTTCAAGTTCCACAAGATTTTGATGTCTGACTTTTCCTAATTTCTTCACCTCTCTTTCAAAATCCTCTTGAGACTTGACAAGGCTTGATACAGTGAGTTTCTTTATAGCTACAGAACGCCCATCTCTAAGAACAGTTTGGTACACTGCCCCAAACCCTCCACGCCCAAGTTCACAATCTTTATTAAGCAAAGCATGTGCTCCGGAACTGAACTCAGGTTCACCTGAAAACATGACAAGCTTGCCAGAGTTGGCATCTGTAGTTGGGGATTGGCTGAAATCATCCCCTGCAGAAAAGGTGAGGGCAGCGGCAGATCTCTCAGCAGAGGATCGAACACGAAGATTGAGAACAGTGATGCCAATGACACCAATTACAATGACAGCAGCTGCGCCAATAGCAATGAGCGCGGAAATGCTGAGAATGATTCTTTTGTGACCTAAAGTTGGAGGCAGTGAACCTGAGCCAGAGTCAGTAGTAGTGTTGGGATTTAGAACAATAGGCTTTGGGAGGACGGCAGGGCAAGATTTGTTCACTGCAGCGCCACAAAGAGATGGATTGCCAGCAACAGACGAAGTTGGGATGGTATTAAAGAAGCCGCCACCAGGCAGTTCACCTTGAATGTTGTTGTGAGATAAATTAAAGGAATGGAGATTAGGAAGGTTGGCCAACTGCTTAGGCAGGTTTCCAGTAAGGCTGTTCAATGATAAGTCCACATTTTGCAAGTTCGTAAGTTTAGCAAGCGCTGCAGGTATCGGCCCGCTCAGTCTGTTCTGGGATAAAACCCTACAAAATGTAACCAAAAAAGGGGGAAGGGGTGAATCAGAGCCGATATAAAACAATACAAAGGTGGCATCTTACTGTATTTTAAAAACTTATAAACAGGACAAAAAAGGCTAGATGGTAGCACCTATTATGGAAAAAGTAGCAATGCAGGACACTGCATAAACTTAAAGATATTGTGCATTTTTATAACAAATTAACAATACCTTATATCAAACTAAGTCAAGGTTTAATCTTTTAGTTGCCTTATTACAATAAGGAACTCTACTCAGTAGAAATGGAATAATGGAGAGCACCAAGAAAATTCTCCATCAGGGGCATGTCAATGTTAACCCTGAACAAAACATGCTTTGTTCAGTTTAAGTGTATCTAAGTAAATTAAGGCAAGTTAAACACATTTGCACCAAATATACTACATGGAGATTAGCTGATTCCAATAAGAACAACTACAACAATAGCTTTGGATCTCGTGCTCATTTGGTAGATAAGCAGAGAGACTGGCATGCTTTGTTGCATGACCCTTCTTTTGCTTAGCTTCTGGTTTTTCTTTTATTCCTATGAGGATTTCTTATCCTCCTGTAATATTCTCCCTCCTTTTTCTAATACTCCGTTTTTTATCTAAAAACACTATCGAAAATAGCTTTTCCCCACTAGGTGTAGAAATGATACTCAAATAAAATCAATTAAATAATGCAAAATCAAACTACCTACTCTAGATATAAGCATATGTATAAAATGCCAAAATACAACATGAGGCAGGGAAATGGAACTTACAATGTGGATAATGAGGAGCAGTTCTCAATTGACGATGGAATTTTCCCGACAAGAGAGTTCCTTTCCAATCTCAGTTCCTTCAACGACATGGCTCCTCCTATTTCCGAAGGTATGAGTCCGCTTAAGTTATTACAACTCAAATCAAGACCCTCTAATGTTTTTAATTCACCAATTGCAGCTGGTATAGGCCCTCCAAGAGAGTTATTTGATAAATTCAAAAAATGCAAGCTGCTTAAACCTGCAATAGCATATGTGATTTCACCGGAAAATGTGTTGTCAGATAAATCCAAAACTTGAATACTTTGAATCGTAACTTCAGCCAACGAATAGAAAGTGCTTTTCATGACACCAGTCGGTTTGTTTTCTGATACTAAAACTTTATCCACGTCTGACTTGAAAATCCATGACGGAAGAGCTCCAGACATTGAATTCTGACTAACATCCAATGCCAAAAGGTTTGTCAAATTCACCATCGACTCTGGCAGATTACCAGTGAGACCATTTGCAGAAAAATTTAACATCTTCAAGGAAGAAAGGTTTCCTATAGAATCCGGCACCTGACCAGAAAATCCGTTCCGGGATAAGTCCAATGTCTGAAGGCCTTCCATTTCTCCAATCCACTCGGGAATCTCTCCTGAGAAAGAATTTCCACTCAAACTGAGGTAACTACACAATGTAAGTTCCTTCAAATCCTCAGGTATGCTACCAGAAAGAGAATTATCACTGAAATCAATAGACCTCAAAAGCAAGCAACTTCCAAACCCAGCTGGAACCTCTCCTGAAAACTGATTCTTTGCTAAACTAATGCTTCTCAAATTCTTCATTGCATCAACCCCTTTTGGAATCTCACCCTCCAACAAGTTACCAGACAAATCCAGTGACCTGAGTCCACTCGAAGTCCAAATCCCCGAAGGAACAGACCCCGAAAACATGTTAAACGAAAGGTCAATAGAAGCAAGAGCTGAACATGAACCCAAACTAGGTGGAATCTTCCCGGAAAACTTGTTCCTAGCAAGAGAAACAATCCTGAGGGACCCACATTGTTTGAAAAACTCATCAGGAACTTCCCCTGAAAGATTATTATCACTCAAATCAATAACACGAAGGTTATCAATTCGAGCAATGTTTGGGCTAATGCCTCCAGTAAGATTATTTCTCGAAAGAGAAAGCTTTCTTAGAAACTGCAACCTTAACAAACCTCTACCAATCTTTCCATTTAGAAAGAACCCATCAAGGTTAAGCTCAGTGACCCTATTGGATCTAGGGTTGCACTTAACACCAACCCAATTACCACCACACGCGCTCTCGTCGTCTTCGTTCCATGACGCGAGCTTTCCATTGGAATCTTGTAAGTCAGCTTTGAACACAATAAGCCCCAAAACGTCGTCGTTCAGAGACGGGTTCACTGCAGTTGCAGCAACCACTAGAACAAAAAGCAAAAATAACAAGCAGAAAAAAATAGTTCTCATGTTTGAAAATGCAAGCATTTTTCTAACTCTGCATACCCATATGAAATTGAGTTCAGAAAAACAACACAAGAGGGTAAAAGACTCCGAATTTACTGAGTAAAAACGAAACGGTTGAAACTTAGAAACCCAACTTCAAAGTTAGCTCATTCTAGAACCGAACAAAAAAAGGGTTATTTAGTTGCAACGGTTAGATTTGAAGGTGGAACGAATCAGAGAACAGAGTTTAGAAAAAGAGGAGACAATGGCATTGGGAAATGGAGAAAAAGTAGCCAAAATAGCAAGAGTAAAGTGAAGTGTAAACTGAACCCTAGAAACCAAGGAAGTGCTTTTTTTGTTTCTGGGAGCTTTTAATGTGAAATGAGGAAAAAACAGTTAACGGTAAAAACTGGCGACGGTGACCGGAAATTACTCGCCGGAGCTGAAAACGGTGTACAGTGATTCTCTCTCCTCTTTCTCTCTCTAGAAGAGTTTGTGTCTCTCTCACTTAGGACATTGACATAAGTAATGTTGAGTCTTTATTAACGGCATATATGGGTCCAGGCTGGTAGATGGGGAATAAATTATGACTATGACACGTGGCAAGTCGCATGAGGATTGAAGGGTCATACACATAAGTGTGAGAAAGACTTGTATCGATACAGAAATCTTAACGATATATTAAAATTATAATTAAAATATAATTTTAAATAGTAACACCGAACAAAAATAAATCATTTGTTTTCAAATATGACTTAGGGTTATGTGTTATTTTTTCATGTGGATTGCTTACCTGGAAATTCTAGGTTTCATGATTACCCCTTCCATTTTTTGAATAATTACTTTTTAGCTATTGATTAATGATTAATTGAAGGTTTGAACTTTAAAGACCGCAAATTGCCTGTGACTTCAATTTTCAACTTGGAAATCATTGGTGGAAGACAGGGATATTTTTTTGTTTTTTTCTTTATCTTATTGTGAACTTTAATCTCAGTTAGTATTATTTTTTAAGAAAAAATTCCTTCCACGTGATTGCATGAGTAAGTCTTCTTTTTAGAATGTAACCTTTACTTAATTAGTTCAATTTTGGGAAAACAAAAGTTTAGTGTAGCTCAATTTTAAAAACTTCATAATAACAATTTATTGCCTTTTGAAAAATTGTAATTTTTCTTTTTTGGGTAAACTGTGAAGCATTTTCTATATGATTATAAGCATTGTTATTATGACAACTCAAATATGGGATTTTACCAAAGTTCAATAAATGCATTAAAGCTTGAGTGAATAAAATATGTTTTTCAAAAATTAATGAGATGACATTTTTATTGGTAAAACTTTTAAAACTAAAATATGTTTTTCAAGTATATGAAGAGGATTCTAACTCAACATTTGGAATGAAGTATTGGATTATACCCAATAAAAGAACAGAACAAGTCTTTTGTCTTATGAACTATATTATTTCATGTATCACTTGATATGATTGATTGAAAATATATATTCTAAGTTAAAAATTTAATAATTAAGTGTTTTTTGATCAATTACATCAAATAACATATGAGATAACACAATCTATGGGACCATAAGTGGTACTAAAAAACCGTTTGGTTCCATTTACTCATTTGTGCTGCCTTTTTTGGTGATGAGCCTTCAATTCTATCTATTATTAATACCATATATGCATGATTTCATCATGTTAAGGAATGGAGATGACATGGAAAACAAGGTAGAAAGAGGCCTAAACTTATAGCTTGTATTATTATATTTTCTTATTGCCCCCTAAGTGACAAAATTAGGGTCTTGGACTACAGCATTAACGCATATAGATTTCTTTGAATTCAAAGAATAAATCAAATTCATTTGAAGCAATTCATTTGGTTGAGTATAATGAACTTTGCTGCCTTTTGAAGACATGGCATAACGGAAATCAAATACTATTTTCAATTCATGAGAAAGATCCATCTTAACTAATCAGGGTTAATATACACCATAAGTCTATGACAAGCATAGTATATAAATTCTATTATATTTTGATTCATTTTATAAATAAAACCAAACATAACATTTGATTAAAAGCAAGATATTGTTTTGTTCACATCTAAATTTCTTTGGTAATAACATCAAGTAGTTTATGTAATAAAAAGTAAGTTATATATTATATTTAGTAAATGATCTTATTTCAATAAATTGTCATCTAATAAGACTACATTTGACAAGTTATTTGAGGTAAAATGAAACTATAGACTTATTATGTTACCAATATCAACTAATTTTATCACATAGTTTCAAATTTGATAAGCTAACACATTATTTTTAAAATTCTAGCTTATAATTTTGTATATGTGGAGGATGACGAGATAATATCATTTATCATACTATTCTTGTCAATCTTTGTGTAATCTGTGATTGATTAAAAAACATTAATTTATAATCTATATAACATATTTTAAATATATATTTTCCAAAAACAAGGAATAACACATACTATATGATATCATCATAGTACAAAACTAAGAATAATCTGTAATTTTGTGAGGAAGTGTTGTATAGGAAAAGGGAAAGTAGTGCATTTATACTTTGAAGACTTTAGAGGGAAAGTTGGTTGCAATGAAGACCGTCCAGTGCATGAAAGAAAAGGAAAAGCAATAAAGTTAAGTAGGTGGCTGTGGTGGGTGGAGCAATTAAAGAAAAAAAGAAGACGGTGGAAGATGAATGGTGTCTGGAGTAATGCAATCTAGGAGTGTGCAGAAATATAAAGGGAACATATAATGTGATATTTATGTACAATCAATATATAAATTTATATGTAAGTAATATATCATTCATTTGTATCACTTATATTTAAATATTAATAATAATCAAATATAAATAATACAATAATAATATAGCAAATAATACAATGTGAGTATATACATTCTTCATTTAGCAAATGCAGGGGTCCCCGACTCTTTCTCCCCCAATAAAGCACTGTAGTTTCTGAACATCCAAATTTTCAGAATAGTTTCTTAACTGAAATGGAGTTTGGGTTTAATACTTGCTAAACTTAACCCAACATTGTGAAAGTGTTGTTTTATTTAACCTTAGCACACTTTTGAAGGGGTCGTATTATTCACTATAATAAATACTACTCATATATATTCAGACACATCATCACCTTACTTGTACATTTTCTAGTGCAATTAATTATATAAATGGTTTCAACTTGTTTTCTACATATATAGTTACACTTACCACCACATAGCTGCACAAACTCAATGAAATGCGTAGCTAAATGAAATAGAATATAAAGATTTATATAATCAGTGTATTATCTGTATTACTTTTTTTCGAAAGTGAAAGAAAATTAAAATTGGTTTATGAGACTTTACGAATTTAGTCATATTTGATGGAAGTTTTGTTCGAAGAGGTGAATGAAAAGATAAAGTATTATGAATCAGGAAAAGTAGAGTAAAGCGTATACATGGTAGGGTACACATCTTCCCATTCTTGTTTCGTCCTCACCCAATAGAAAGTCATCTTTAATTAAAAAATTATAAAGGACGAAATTTTCTTATATATGCACACAACCTCGGTTAAAAGTAATTGGTTTGTTGAAATTAAGATAAACAATCAAATAATGAAATTTAATTTAAATTTACTAGGACCTTTTACTTTTAACTGTATTTTTTGTTTCTAATAATTATATTGCAATACTTTATGGGTTGTCCTAAGTCTTATAAATTGACTAAATGATAAGACCATTATTAAAAGAAACTCAATATATTTTTGATAAAAAACATATTGACCAAGATAATCAGATCATATTCAAATACAATATATAAATAATCAGAGAGAAACAATGTATATATTGAGAATGTATTGTTATTGCATCATTCACCATTTATTTTCCAATGATTATTTATCTTAAATAAAAGTAATATAAATGAATGATTGATAAAACAATGACTGTATATAAATCTTTAAAATGTCAGTGTATAAATATTATACTCAAATAATTATTAAATGTATTTTGTTTAAACTAATAAATAAACATGTTAGAAATTCATAGTTTCTAATTAAGGTGGATATAATATGTTTAATAATTAATACAGTTATATTGATTATTTATTTTGGGTTACAAAACAAGTGATCTAATTTATGACAACCTAAAAGATTTCTGAAATTGATAACATATATGAGCTTAATGAGTGGATACCTAAACGGTTGGCCTACAAGGGATAATGAAAACTCTAGTTAACACATAATGAATGATTATAGTCCGCCAGATACCAAATCGCAAATAGTTTTCACTTCTCCCCTTTGAAAGAGAAAACGAAGGTCCCAAAAAGAATTAAAGATTTGGTCGAGGAAGACCATCATACCAAAACTTTCTCAAAAGATATATCAATAGAATAGATCAGAGAACATGAATTCAAGATCCTAGGATTGATATTCATAATCATAAAGAAATATCTAAACTAAAGATAGAACAACTTCTACTAAAAAAATTATTCCAATTTTCCAAATTTAAAACCTACATCAAAACCACATTAGGTTTTGCACTGTGCAGAGGAAGCCCGTGACTTGTCCATTTAGAGGCAGCAGTAGCAACAGCACCCATCTCTTTGTTGTATTTATGCATGCTCTTGCACTGTGCATGCCACTATATATCTTATGGCGCTAGCTGTGTTTGACTCATATGATTCTATCTCAACCCTTTTGAGGCTTATTCCTCAACCAACAGAATAAGACACTAAACTTAATTCTATACTTCATAGACTTTGTTCAGATGGTCCTGCCATGAGAGCAGGTAGTACTCATCATGTGCATTTATAGTTCTAACAACTAGTGTTCTTCACCTTTGGTTTTATATTGCACGCTTAAATTATGACATGGATAATGAATACCACATTTGTAGAATGGTTTTTCTTTTATTTCTTAATCTTTATTATCACGGTTAATTCTAAAAAAGTATAATCATTTGGATCAACTCCACCACTTTTTACCTTCTATATAACATATAGTAATATGGGTACTCTCACTTGTTAATCTGTTTTAAAAAGTTTCAAACTATAAGTTTGACTTTTTCATAACTTCTAAAGATCTGCTATATTATATACGATTAAAATATGAAATAATGTCTATATTTAAATGTACTATTTTAATTAAGCTTATCAAATTTTAATAATTAAATTATACTTTTTATACATTTTTATTTTAAAATTACCTAATATAATAATATAAATATTATTATATAAAGCTTGGTCTTTTATTCTTAGTATTACTTATATTTTGACATGTTAGGTTTAATAAACATAAAGTCTAATCTGTTAAGTTATCTTTAACCTAATTTATTTCCGCAGTTGTCAGAAATTGGAATAAAAGTGGGATACATGGAGACAAAATTGGTAAGAATGTCAAAGCAATAAAAGATGATGAAGAAAGGGCCAAGCAGTAAATGTCAAGAGTCTGGTGCCGTTAGGGCCCTTTAATGCATTTGCGACTTTCAAAATCAAAGTGGAAGAGAATCTCACAGCCTTGTCTATTCTTGCACTTGCAGGCTTTACAGTGTTGCAATTTCTCCTAAAATCTTTCGTACGGAGTATATATTCATCTCCCATTATTATTTTCATCTATCATAATTAAAACCAATAATTGATTACTTTTACTTTTTTTATTAATGAAAATAATTTATTCTTAATTTTAATGTTTGATTAGTATCTCTGTTTCGGATTGAATTGATGACTTCCTAATCAAATTTTTTTTATATGATAGATGGTATATCCACTTAAAATTCTTTTCAAAATGACGAGATGAAGATATAAATTATGACTTCGTAGGTGAATTATTTTAAATTATGACTATAAGATTTAAATCCTAGTTTCATATATAAATTCATATGAGATACAATTTATTTTACTATGATCAATCATTTGTGAGTAACGGTTTCCTTTAATGTTTGATACTTCCCTTTGAATTGCTTGTAGTTTAGTTTCATTTAGGAGAAAAATGCAAAAGGAAAAGAAAGAAAAAAGTGGTGGGAAAATGAATTTTAAGCATTGGTTGGTAAGACAAAATCATGAAAGGTAATAAAATAAAAAAATGTTTTCAATAGATAATTATACTCATGTTAACAATAATAAGTTGAGGGGTAGAAGTTTTGGAATCTTTGTAAGAATCAATTTTTTAGTTATAATCAAATAACTCGTGTTTCTTTTCTACATAAAAGTATTTATTTTGAGGAAAGATTCTAAATAAATGCTCTCTTATGTTATATGATGTCTTATCTTACTTCACTTTCCCTCCTCTTTTCTACAAATGAGAAATAAAATTTATTGAGGTTGAAAGTTCTTGCTTGAATTCTTCTACATAGATTGAGACAAATCAACATGTTTGTTTATGGTGGACATCAAAATATGTGGTCACATTAAGAGAATAAAAGGACCACTTGATTGTTTATGGCATTTTCCTTTTGTTTTTTAAAGTTCATACGAAAGTCAGTATGTGTCGTATTTTTTTGTATTACTATTTATATTTTCTTACTCAAGAACTAATCTCTTTCAAAGTTTGTGATTGTATTTCCCAACAAGTATTATTTATGAGAATCGAACTTGTGACTTTTTTATTATCCTGAGATCTAATAGAGCATTACAATATTAAACCATCACCTTAAAGAAAAAGTCTCATTTAGCAAATACTTCATATTAGTATTAAGGGCAACTTTGTAAATTAAAAAATATTAGTCTCTACTCAATGTGATAATTGGAATGAAAAAATTTCAATGAAACAAACCATTAGTACAATTTGGTTGCTTTGAAAATGGAGAAATAGTGTCATGTTTATGAATGGCTTTTGTGTAGACTTATTCACTATGCTATGGGTAGCTCCTCTTCTTGAGCTGTGTAATTTGTAATAGTTGTCTGCTTAGAATCTTCCTTTAATCCTTCCTAGTTTGTTTTCTTACTTTCAAATATAGCAAACTCATATTCTGTGTAACATAATTTTTGGAATTGATAGTTTTCATGTTTGATTAGGGATCTTTGAAATATTTTATTTTATCATATCATATTAAAGTAGCTTAATTTTATCCTATAAAAACACTTTATAGTTTTTATAATTTTTTATTAGCTTATTTCATAAGTTTGTCAAAAAAAACTATGGAATAAGCTAAAAATAAATAAAATAAAATTGAAAAGAACTGAAATGATAAACAGTTATTGAATTTAAAAATTAGCTAAATTATTTACTAAATAAAACATATCTATTTTTTAACTATAATATTTATACATTGTTAAAATAAAAAATTATTTATAATTAATACACCATTCACTTAGTATTTTTATATTTAATAGTCAATAATAATAATTATAAATAATAGATGATATTTTCATAATATAAAAAACTTTTACAGCTTTCCGTGCAAATATATTTTTTCACTATTTTTAAACTTATATATATTTATTACCAAATATTTTTTATATATATGGGTACTTATTGGGTCAGACGACCATACCGGTAGGCCTAATAGCCCAATGACAAAATCAAGTTACTTAACACGACAGCGTTTAACACACAAACGAAACAAATAACAAAATGAATAAGGGAATCACCCAAATCTAATCCCTTACAAGTGTTGAAGTAATTTAAGAACAGTGTGGACGAATTTGTAGCAGTAACTAACCAAAATCGCCACACAATCATTTCATTCATCAAGATATAGAAAAGATGGGTGCTCCTGACAGAAGAACCAGAAATCAATCGATAGCGTTAGCACTTACCAAGCACCTTTCATTGGATCCTGTAACTACTCTACTTTGATTTTTTAAAATCTAACTAGAAATCTTGTATTAGCTCAGTTATCTATTTCAATGTGATAAATAATTAAATAAATATATCTCATGCAAATTATTATCACGCCTCTTTCATGCAGAATGTTATTCCAGCTGGTAGTTTAGATGGTGATGTTAAGAGTCTTTACTTAAATATCACGGCGGCGTCTGGAAATGAGGACAGTTACTATAATGAGGAGGTAATTGACTTTTCATCAATTTGCTATAACCATTTTTCGACTTTTCGCGGATTAAGGCGAATAGGGGAAACTTTTTGTGAACATCTGAAATAGGACAGTTGTATAGACACTACTTATGTGAGTGTTAATGAGTATTGAGCCATTGAGGTATCTCGTATATTTCGCATTAGAGTAGATACAATGTTGGATTGTTCATAAATGTTAGTGTGAGACTGTGAGTGTTGCTTGGATGTTGATTTTAGTTGTACAAATAAATCAATTGTGTATGTTGTATAGCCCTTGATCCATTGGTAATTAATTATCGGTTTCAGGAATTAATAGTCAAATGCTCTAACATTGGAACCTAAACTGAGTGTTTTGTACGATAATTGATTTGCTTCCTAGAATTTACATGCTTTGCACTTTTTCTATGAATTATTATGATTTGTATGTTCTTCATATTTAGGTGTTGAATTGGGTAGCATTTGCAGAAGCTTTCCCTGTAGCCCTTGAAGCATCCTTTGAGGATTTGAAGAAATTAAATGAGGAACTGGCTGGAAAGTCTGTGCTTCTCGGCAATGGATTAAAGCCCTCTGCAGCTGATGTTATAGTGTTTTCAGTGATTCATTCTTCCCTGGTATGTTATATTGGTCAGATATGAATTTTCTTTAATATATGTTGTTCTCTCTTGTTTGGTCAGGATTTGTGCATCTAACATATATCAATGTTTGTAATATTTTCAATTTGTTTTGAGGATATATCTTGAAATAGTGTTTGAGTAATGTTATCTTCCTTAATCTTCCTTTGTACTAAGGAAATGTGCAGTTATATTTTTAATATCAGAACATAACCCATTTGAATGATGAGTTGAACAATCATCCAACTTTTCAGTTTTAACAATACTTTTTTGGTTGCTTATTGCCAGATCAATCTTCCAGTTGTGAACAAGGAAAAACTGCCACATATATTGAGATGGACAGATTACATCCAGGTAATGCTACACTTAAGTGTTCTAATTGCTTATGTTCATAGCTGTATATGTGTGAGCAACTACTTTACATTGCAAGAAAGATATACATGATATTTTCCTGTGATTGGTGAGTATTCCACAGTAAACTTTTAGTTATATTCAGGACCTGTCAATTATAGTAATTTTGTTGCCTATGGTCCAGATGAAGTGTGATTTTTTATTTTTATGCCATTTGTACATAAAATGCCAAAGATGGAAAGCTAATTATCTTTTGACGTAGTACTTGAAGTACATCACTGCACCTTGATACTAAGAATTGGGTGAGGCCTTCTTGTGATGTTATAGGAAAATATAAAAGATTATCGTTTCTGCAACACTTATTTAGTTTCACAATGGGCACCATAAATATGTACCTAAGTCCTGCTAGAATTTATGGCAGGAGACTTATCGTAAATCATTTAATAATTGGGTGCCCTTTTGTGTTTTTTATTGGCTTTGCATCATAAATAGAAGTGTTTGCATTTTCACACTTCCAACATCGTTCCAGCAGGGAGTTTAATAATCTAGGACCTCAATGCTTCCCTTTGGAGTGGTTGCGAATTGCGATTACATATCCAAGCTTATTTCTTCACAATTATTTAAACTTTATGTAGATTG
This sequence comes from Lupinus angustifolius, assembly GCF_001865875.1. NCBI lineage: Eukaryota > Viridiplantae > Streptophyta > Magnoliopsida > Fabales > Fabaceae > Lupinus > Lupinus angustifolius. The sequence continues at coordinate 12,828,389 of NC_032023.1, forward strand.
AAATCTTTCAGCATTCATTTGTAATATCCTCTGATTTGGTGCACTGTTGTCTGCTTGTGATGAGTTTTCATAAAATTACGTTAATTTCAATTGCGCTCTTACCTTTATAGAAAAACAATTTATTAATTGTTCTGATCATGTGCTATGCTTTCATCAGCACAAGGAAAACTTTGTAGGTTCATTTGAAGAAATATTGTTGCAGAAATCCGAGTTTGAGCCTCCAGTGAGACATCTATCCTTTATTACTTAGTGCTTTCTTTATAGACTTACCAAAGGTAATTCTCAAGGCATTTAGATGGAGTCAATTTTGACACATTGATTTGTGAACATTTCTAGAAAATGTAGTAAAGATCATGCTTGGATACATCTAATGTATGTAACCTTTCCGTTTTTTTATTCCAAATGTTCATTATTGAATTGAGTATCAAGTAACTGGAAAGGTTATTTTTCGACCTATTCGGATAAAAGTCATTAATTTTTTTGAGGACTGAACATGTAATTTAACTGGCAAAAGTATCTTAATTATCTTCATGACGATAACAATACAAAAACCACGAAGCTTGTATGAAGTTTTATATTTGCTTGAATTATGCCATATAATCCAACTTGGTGCCAAATTCCTGAAGTATATATAGCCTTCGTCTTTCGGTTTGCCAATGCTACTGGCTACAGTTATAAGATCTGAAACAGTGTAAACAGAAAACCTGGAATCTTCATTTCAACTTAATGGCCTTTGCTTTATAGGAGAATGAGAGTATTATTAAAGAATTGTGAAAGCCATTCTGTGTCTGTTAATAACTTGTCTTCAGAAGTTCTGTTATGCACCCTAAGGCATGCAAATGGAGATTTGTGAAGTCTATTTGTTTAGTGTTTTTTCTCTCTTCATTTTGTTTGCAGGTAACAAAACCTGTTGGAGCTGTGGAAGCTGATTTAAAAACAAACAAGACTGAACAAAGCATAAAGAGTGCAAGCAAGTCAGAAGAAGACATTAGCAAGGATAAAAACAAAGCTGAGGTAAGTCAATTTCTTTCTTTTTCACAATGATTAAGGATAATTTAACTCATAGTATGCCTATTTGTTTCAACCACGGATAACCTGGACATGGGATATAAGTTATAACAGTTCGGTTATGATCTATGGTAATGACAAAAATCCTAATTTGGAGTACAATTGTTGGGTAGTTAATGTTGTACATGTTGGGTAGATAAGTGTTACATATGCATCCATCTTGATCCAGATGTATAACAAAATCTTATATTTGAAAACTGGACATCTTATTTCAAATTACACATTAATTTTATTTAAAAAAAGACTGCATTTATAAGAGCAGTAAATTGATTTTATATACTAATTTAGTTATATGTTGACGATTGTTGAAAATTGGAAGTGCTGGTAGGCAGTTTCTTCATTTGCCGATACATATTTCTATGAGAGATGATAGTGTCTGTTTAGAGGTTATGTTACTATAGACATAGAGGACATGGTGTTAGAAGTACCTATTTGTGCTACAAACTCCTTGTATTTATGTAAATGCATCTTATAGAGTTGCTTTAGTATGACATTTCATTCCATTTACTTTTAGAACATTCAGGGAAAGTCAACAGGAGACAAAGAACCTAATAAGGCGAAAGCAAAACCTGCTGACAAAGAATCTAACAAAGGGAAGGCAAAACCTGCTGAAAAAGTGCCCAACAAAGACAACGATGTTAGTGTCAGTTTGCTTAATATTCAGGTTGGATTAATTCGCAAAGCATGGAAGCATCCATCTGCAGATAGGTCCTCTGGCAAACTTACTGGAAAGACCTTTCATAATTCAACAGAATGTTAAATTGACAGCAATATGATTGATACTTATGCACGTTGATATGTTTGAATTTTGTTTACATAAACTTTAATATAAATGAGCTTAAATGATACAGTTTACTCGTTGAGGAGATAGATGTTGGAGAAGCCAAATTGCGGCAGGTTGTTAGTGGGTTGGCAAAGTACTGCAGTCCTGATGAATTGACGGTAATCTAACTACCTAACCTTGTGTGTAATGATTGGTTTGGCTATACTCATTTTGAATTGTGATTAACTCTAATGGTCTTGCTGTTTGGTTTTCTTGTTAGAACCGTCGTGTTGCACTTATTACAAATGTCAAACCAGGAAAACTACGGGATGTGGTGTCTGAAGGACTGGTATTTGTTTTATTTTATAGTGCCTGTACTTATTTCATGAGTTATATTGCTTTGCAGTCTTTATTTGGTGATGGTTAAGAAATCTCAAGGGTTGTGGACATATACTTGGCTCCTCTGTCCAGGTCTTATGTGCTTCTAATGAAGGTCCTACCCTTGTGGAGCCTTTGCTCCCTCCAGAAGCAGCTAAAATCGGAGAGCGCATTTCATTTTCAGGGTAAGTTGTTCCAAACATCTCAGGTCAGAGAGTCAGACACACATATGATATATCACTATTTCATCCTAGGGCCGTTTGTGTAAAGCTTTCTTCAACAAAGGGATTATTTTGATACAAAACAGCAGAAGCTTCAAAACAGCTTTTTTTAGAACCTATATTTTCCGGTTTATCTAAAAGCCACTTTTTCCAAAATCACTTTTGTAGAATAACATTTTTTAAGCCTAAGCAAAACAGGCTTTAATGTCTTAGCTTGTAGCTCAGATGTGCATAGTTTGTCATTAGTCTGGGTGTATTAAACATGGCTACTTCCATTCTTATTTTTAATTATATTCATACTATTAAAGGGTATCCCCCATCTTGCTGTCTAACTTTAGTGTCTAAAAAACCACCCTGGCTAATTACTCACTTGAAAATATAAATATAAATTACATATATAAATCATTTAAAGATTTAAAGATAAAACCAACAAGGTTGGTCTAGTTGATAAGGAATTGGAAGATAGCTAAAAAAATAGATTTTGGGAGGATACTTGTGTTGGTGATGTCCTTTTCTCATTACTCTTTCCTCCTCTTTTTTACTATCTACTGTTCACAATTCTCCCCTGGACCTTTACAGTGTACATGAGATTCTGTACGATCCTGGAACTTTTTAGGAACCCATATGATAGAGAAGCTATTGAACTCCAGTCCCTTTTGGCCTTACATGAATCTACTTCCCTTTCCTTGATTCTGCCTATGTTTCTTCTTGCGAGTCGTTTCTCACACACTCTCCCACAAGGGATAGGTTTTCATTATTCAACTATGTAGCCCTTCATAGAAAGTACTTATCAGATTTTAGTTTGTAGCACTGTTTTAATGGTGCTTTGCATATAATTTTCTTGAGATAATTAGTTTCACACATTATTTCATTCGTCTGATTTAGGGTTGATGGAAAGCCAGAAGATGTACTTAACCCAAAAAAGAAACAGTTGGAGAAGATTACACCGGTATTAGTATTACTTCTACACTTATCAGTTTGCCATTCTTAAAACTTGAGGGAATGACGTGTGTATACTTGAATTTATGATATGTGTATAATTGAATTTATGATGTGTGTATAATTGAATTTATGATGTGTGTATAATTGAATTTATGATGTTCAGAAGCTCATGTGTATTTTGTGTATGCAGCATCTTTTCACTGATGACAAGGGTGTAGCCACATTCAAGGGAATACCATTTATGACCTCTGGTGGACCTTGTACATCATCCATTCCCAGAGCAACTATTAAATGAAGATATGGCAGATCTATCCACTCAGATTGTTGGTACCACAAAATATTTTAAGTTTTGAACGTGAACAAAATTAACTATGGTTTGTAAGTTTTGTGTTGCAGTTAGGGTTTGGTGGTGTTAATTTCTGGAAGTGTAATTTTGAATCCAATGACTAGAGTTAATACTGTAATAACTCTCTTCCTTGTAAGAACAATGAAAGACCGTTGTTTTACAACCAACCGAACAAACATTTTTAATGTATCACAGGACATGCAACCCCTTTCTATCAATCTATTGAGTGTGTTACCTTTAAACTTAAACTAGTAGGAGATGTATTCGCACGGCTGATAATGTGTATTGCATGAATTTGATTAAAGAGTGATAACTTGTTAATGAAAATGTTATTAAGGATTACTTACAAAAATATTGTTTGTAATATTCCATTGTTGATGTAAAAATGTTGAGACTATGAAATGGTATTGAACCTGTAATATTAAAATAATAAAAAATGTTATGAAAATTTGAAGGAATTTAGTTGCAAATAACATGATGTTTGTTAACACGAGAATGTGAATAAAGATTACCTATTAAACTTTGCTTTGTATATATTTGATTGTTGATGTAAAATTGTTGTACATTGAGATGATATTGAATCTGTTATTTAAAAAAATGTAGTAGTTAGAAATAAATATTTGAAACACAATGTAAAATAAGTTGTAGAATATTATTACAGATTCTGGAAAACTTTTTTATAAACGACATTTGTCGTTATCTTCAGTGGTTTATCATCATTGTCATGTATCAATATCTTTAATCCATTTTTGCTTTGTACTCTTGAAACAACTATATACAATTGACCATGACTACATACTGGTCTAGGCAAATACAATCATGTGCTCTCTAGTGATTGTCCTTGCGATTTGTTGATTGTCATAACATATGATACAATTATAGGGAACTGTCTTCGGATAAGCATGAAAGACCATGGAGATTGGGATGGTGACATTGATAACCTAGGAATGTAAGTGATATTTTCAATATTTTTTCCAGACATTATTTTTGCCTCAAGTGCATGATTATTGATCTTCGTAACCACCAACCTTGTACCATTACATAACCCTTCAAACTGATCTAAATTCCTTAACAACATAATCAAGGTGCCTACTTTTAGCTTGATCTTATGATTTGGAAGACCTGATGTTAAAAGTGAATTTATAAATTCATGAGTTAATATGTGGAATGCTTCATTATCATTAGCATCAGACATATCAACTTCATCTGAACTCAAGTATTCTTTTTCACCGCCTATAAGTATACATTAGAATAGTTATTACTATAAATATAGTAAATGTAATACATTTAACATAATGTGTATGTCAAATAAAATTGAATGCTTTACCTGGAATTTTCATCAAAACATATTCATTGATTTGATCAACAATCTCAATTGTTGATACAAATATTGCTCTACATTAAAGAAATTGTACATCCTTGTAATGGTCTTGTAAGTTTGGGTAGGTGCTAGAGACCATGGCATCAATTGAGTTATCATAATCTACAATCAGAAGTTCGTCTGGGATATCAATTTTAGCACAACCATCATTAGGCTCATATAATTTTCCATTTCGCATCTTTAGTATCCACTCAGAGAATTACTTGATATCTAATTCATTGTCATGATTTTGTAAACGCATGTTCTTTGTAAAACTGTACATTGATGCCAAAGATATGATACATTAATTGTTGCATGCACAATATCTGAACGACAACCTCTTGGAACCACTGATAGTATTTGTCTAAAATCACCTCCAAAAATTACAACCTTTCCTCCAAACAAAACTGAGTCATTTGTTATTCCCATAATGTCGCAAAGACTTTTATCAAGTGCTTCGAAGCAAAACTTATGTGTCATTGAAGCTTCATCCCATATAATTAACTTTGTTTGTTTCGACAATTCTGCAAGTTCAGTTCCTTGATGAATGTTGCAAACAAATTTATCAAAAGTTGGTACTGGAATTTTGAATTTAGAATGTGTCGTCCTACTCCCAGATAATATTGTTATACCACTTGAAGCCACAGTCAATACAATATGCTTTTGAGATCTCAATGCGTAAGTTAGAGTTCGCCACATGTGCGTTTTTCCAGTTCCTCCATAACAATATAAAAAAAACATGCGACCTTGTTGACGGTTAACAACTTGCATTATAGTTTGGAATGTCTTATATTGTTCTTCTGCATAATATGAAATGAGTATGTCAACATTCATCTTATTAATAGATATACTAATTAGGACTAACATTAAATAAAGAATTTTGTAAGAAATTGGAAGTACCCGTTAAAGAGTTGAAAATAGTATGAAAGCTTCTCTTTAATTCATCTGTATCATAATTAAGCTCTTAATATATTAATCTATTGCCTAATTGACTTGTTACGTACCCATTTGGGTATGAAATTGAAGGATAGTCCTTCAAACTCCTTCGATTTCCTTAAAGTAGTTTTTCAATCTCCAATAAAGTTAGATTTTGTAGTTGCTCATCCGTAAGCACCAACCCTATAAGGTATAAAATGTATTATATAATATAATATAATATATTTAAATAAAAGAAAATTTTAATAATACAATGTAATATAATTGTTGGATACCTTGATTATTGGATATATTTCTTTGATTGTAAAGAATTCCATCAAATACCCATTGTCACGTGTTCTGCCAAACATGATTTGGCCTATTCATAGATGTCGATAAAAGCATTGTGACAAATAATTTCCTCAAGTAGAAACCAGAACCCCAATCATTTGCTTCTCTTAGAGCTTGAATGTATTCTCTATCATCCTTAAGTAAGCCACATGCAAAGCATGCATCCTTGAATGTTTCATATCAAATATTTGAAACAATTCTAATATCTTCATAACATGTTGGTCCTTTAACATCTGTCAACATCATCCTAAGATAGTACAACTCACTAGTGCATGGAGAAACCCAAATTAATCTTCCAATTGTATAACCTGATTTTCTTGGCTTCCAAAACCTAGTTTTCTTGACATAAACAAATTTTGACACATACTGAGCATAAGCCAATGTTATACCTTTTTGAATATATTTTTTTAGCTTCCATCCAAGATGTAAACATAGATTCTGATACAATTGATCTTGAAAGAATATTGTCAATATCCTCGTGATCATTAAAGTAAACAAGTTGTTCACTTGGAAGATGAAAGTATAATTGTTCAACAAATGGTACTCATGAATTGGAAATTTAAAAATTCTCCAACATGTTTCTGATGGTGATACATATCTACAATCAAAATATTGTTTAACCTCATCAATGTTAATGGGAGCCTGTGATGCATCATCGTCTGTTGGTTCAATAACAACCATTATCCTATCATACCCTTTGTTTATATACTTGAATAAGTACTTGATAGAGGTACTTTGGTTACACCACTCCATATTAATGCGAGCTTGGTACTTGATAAATAGTTGCGGGTTGTAAGGGGCAACATAGTGATTGTCAAGAGAGATGCGATTTTTTAACAATGTTTTCATTATCTCTTCTCATATATGATATCCCTCTCCATCAACAATTGTAGATTGTTGATTTTTTTTGTTTGAAAAATACCGAGAACACTTACCATCTTTCATACATGGAGAAGACATATTGCAAGAACCACATGAACCATGAATCATATGTGACTTCACGAAGTTTTACAATTCAGGATCATGTTGCTGATTTGGAATCTCAGCAGAGATAATTCTATCAATGTCATTTGGAGATGAATATTTGTTAGAAGGATGCAAAAAAAATAAGCAAGTGCACATGTGGTAAACATCTCTTCTGAAATTCAATGATGTACACATCTAAAACATTAAATCATAAATGAATAATAAGTATCCAAAATTACTTATATACTAACATATATGAGATAATGGTAAATGTATTGTCAAATATATACTTATACGCCATTACTTTACCCAAGACATGACTTTTCTGTATATCTTGAAGCAACCATTCAAACTTCATTTTGAACACTCTTGATATTATGTTTGGTCTATGATGCGGCTTCAAACCCAAAGGATTAACAAATCTTAGAATTTCAGGCCAATTAGGATTGCATATCATTGTTAGAAACAAATCAAGAAATCCCAATGAACTACACATAACCATCCCATCAAAGTATAATTGATTCATATACCTACGACTACCAACAAAGGTTGAAGGTAATATGACTCTTTTTCCAATATTTGATCCTTCACTTTGGTCATTTGTTTGACACTGATTCAAATTTCTGTATTTATCAACCCTTAACTTTGACTAATTTCTTTTGATAAAAGATAGCCATTCAGACTCTAACATAGTATAAGCATCAACTAAAAACGGATGAAAAAGTCTTCTTGACCTCAACAAAGTTTGAGCCACATTCTTCCTTGTTTGTAATATAAAGGATATCCATTCTCTCACTATTAGACGATTTCTTTTCTTACTTTGAGAATCAGCTCTAGCTCTATGACAAACATCATGTCTGTAACAATCCTCCTCAAATGGAAACAACAATGGATATTGAAAAGCTAATTAGCTTGCATGTAATTCATCAATTCTCTTTAAATGACCAGTTTGTGTCTCCATAATTACATCTCTTTGTGATGTTGAATCAATATCTCCAACTATTAAAGCAGCCACTTCAGAAACCGTTGGTAAGTTATTTACTCCTCCCCATTATTTTCATCCAACATTTGTGACAATTGGCAAACTACTTGGGAATCAACCTTGTTGTTTCTATATTAATCAATTGAACAAAAATCAATAAGATTGTTAACAATAGAAAAAATATGACATTACTATCCAGGTAATATTACTATCTACCTTACTATCCAGGTAAGATTGTTAATATTATTATGACATTACTATTTTGAATTTCATTTTCTGTAACATAAATGTAAAGTTGGGTAAACTTTGGGCCTTGTCCAGGCATCGGCAACATGCTACCAATACGATGTCATGATTGTCCTTGTATCATAATAGTTGGAGGATCTCTACCATTATTGGTTGATCTATCAAATTTTGCTCTTGCGGATGTGAAGGCAAACATCATGTTGTATATACGAATATTGTTTTGATAATTTAGACTATCACGAGAGTGCATATCAAAAAGGAGATGTTGAAGGATTGGAGGATGTGTTTCCAATAAGGGTATTTGTACTTTACCATCACCACAACAATGTTCATATTTAGGTGTTGTAGCGTTTTTATGTTTACGCTTTCACTCTTCATACCACATGCATGCTCCATAATCATCACATTCAATAACATGATCACCAATATCGGAATAAACTAAACAAACAATTTTAAAATTAGTGCCTATATTGATGTACTATAAATTAAAATTTAAAATGTATAGTAAATAACCTTGATGTTTTTGAAACATTGAGGTCGTATGGGAATTATCAAATTGATCTTCATCCTCCGAAGTGTATTCAATGTTAACATCGTCTAAATCTAAAGAATAAAGTATATTAGTGTTGAAGAGATCCATGAAATTGATTGTTGTAAATGACTAATAATAAACTAAAATATTGAATGGGTACCTTGTATGTCAATTTCAAAATCGTCATCATGTTCGTTAGTATGATGATTGAATTGTTGACTATAACTTTCAATTGATGAGAAATGAGACTTATTTTCTTTTATTGGTCCCATGTTGTTCAAGTTTTCAAGATCTAACATGCTCCCATATCTATTCATAAGATTTATGCCTAAAGACCCTTGGTTGACAAATATCTTTTTCCTAGTTTGCTCATGGATTTCAGATGGTTGCTCATGGATTTATGCCATAACATTTCTATAATAAAGATTGGATTTTTAAGCAAAAAAAAGTAAGAAATGTACAATAAAGATCCAATTTTTAACAATAAAAATAGGATCTGGAACATTTCTACAATAAAGATGAAAATTTTAAGCAAAAAATATAAGAAATGTAGAGCATGATACTTTGATACATGATGTTTTGGCCAACAACAATGCAAATAAATAATGCTACCTTAAATGTAAACGAAAGAAGAAGATTGAAGAGGTATATAGTTCAGAAGAAATGAAAGAGAAAAGAGTTAGAAATTAAGAATGAAAAAAGGAAAGAAATATCATAAGAGATGAAAGGGTACAAAGAAGAAAGAAGAAATAGAAAGAGTTAAGAAGTAATTAATAAAATATTTGGACTTTAGACATGTGGCAATCATGCATGATAGATACACTATGAGTAAACATATAGCAATGAACTGTTTTTTCCTTCTTTTTTTATTTAAAAAATATATTTGTTATTCCAATTTTAATCCTTAAAAATGTAAGTGTCAAAGTTTGAGGATGTCTACAATAGTAAATACACCAACCCATTGTATTCTTAATAAGATAGTAGATATCCCTAGAGTATTTGAATGGTAGTGATAAATCTGTGGTTATAAGTCACTAGAGTCATGAGATTTAGTCGCATCGGGTGACACTCTCAAGGAGAATAAAAATTCTAATATAACATTCATTCTTAACATGTGATCCATGTGATCCAACTTCATTATTATAAATAAGTGAAGATGATCTACTAAGAGGGTACTTCTGATGTTGAAATCAAAAGCACTTTGAAGTCCTACACGTCTTATGATGGATCACTATGACCAACTATGTCTTTTGACTCTTTTCAACTAGTGAGTTTATATACAAGGAAATCCTCAATACAAGACCCTAGACCTTTATGATCCCACAAGGGCATTGCGAACCTCAGCTAAAATGTGGCACACATATCCCCACTAATGATTACATATCCAGCAAGATCCCAAAACAAGAAGGTAAAAGAGTCCAAAAATACCAAATAGTAAAAAGTTCGATTCAGATACTTATCTTATATTATGTGCTTTTGTGTTGGGGACTTCATGTTTTGTGTGAAGATAAAGGTACCACAAGTGGTCGAGATCATATACATCACATTCGAAAAATGTTTATGGAATCTAAAAAATGAAAGTTAATATTCAAAAACTAAAACCATTATCTCTTGCTTCATTGTAAATACCATTTCTCGTAGCAAAATTGATTTACTAATTAAAATTATGGGAATTAACAACTAGATTAATCGAAGACTGAATAAAGGATTTTTTATTCCTTTTTTCTTCATTTAAAGAGTACAATATAGGTCATTTAGAGAAGTAATAACCATAAAAGTACACGTGACACGCAAAACATATATCTCTCCTGTTATGTTAAAAAAGGTAGAGGGAAGGATTATATACAGGAAGATTTGTAAGATGGTCTAGTAGAATGTAATATCATCACTTTTTAAATATATATATATATATATATATATATTTATAAATTAATCTAAAAAATTTCATACATCTCAAGAAAATGACACCTGTCATCTTATAATAACTCAATTATTATGACATATTATTTTTGTATAACCTACAAAATATAAGTTAATTTTATAAGAGAATATATTATTTTGATTTTATATCTGATGTCAAAAGTGTCTATATGGCAAATAGAAAATCAAAGTAAAAGATCCAAAGAAAAACACTGCATGAAAAGACAAAAAAATGGATGAAGCTAAACATGAATACTTGTAAACGAAGAGTGATTTTGTGACATGATATAACACTTATGATATAAACACTACATTATGATATAACACTTTTTACTTTCATTTTATTTATTTTTATCCTATCAAATCTAATATTATTTCTCAATTTTTATATAATCAAATAAAAATGATAGAGGAGAAAACACATGTCTATTCTCATTTATCTTTGTCTAATATAAACTAGGAGTAATATAGATAGGAACATTTTCTTTTTCTTATTTTTTTTTTCTCTTCTCTCTTTTAATTTTCTTTTGTCAAATAAAATCATGACATGCTTGGTCAGTCATTTTATAATTATTTACAAACAGGTTAGTTATATTTTTAAAAGGAAACAAATAGGCTATTCATTGTTTTGAAGTTATATATTTTATTTAGTGTATGTTTATTAGAAACATATAAAAATCTTTATACATCAATCTTAGTGTTGTGTAAAATAAAACAAAAATAAAATGATAGTCATATTCTTATATTTTATCCTTAAAATTAAGAGTAAAAATAATATTTCCTTATTCAACAGGATTCCTACTCTAAATTTTATGATTAGAAAATCAGGCCTTCTGAATAGAATGTGGTCATTACATTGGTAAAGCTGAAAAATAAAGAGACTGAAATTATATTATGATTGAGAATCAATGCCATTTCTTTCCGCATCTCAGAGGCGTTTGGCGAATCTCTGCATGTTGCTACTTTAGTTTAGGGTTAGCTTTTCTCATCTCATGTACCTACTACTTCTTTGTTATCTGGTCATGTCTTTCCAGATTTGGAAGATTTTTATGACCATATTTTGAGGCTCAATGAGGTGAAGATACCAACAAATATATGTTACTTAGATAAGAAGCAAATCCTAGAGTCATTTCAACTACTATTACTGAATACTGCAAAGTGCTTATTCACACACCAAACCTAGATTCTGAAAAGATGGGACTATGAATATTTGTGCCTTTAAATGAGGTGTGTTTGGTTTCATGTTCATATATAGTTTCTCTTGAATGATATTTGTAGGAAAGTTTCTGATTAATTGAATTTTTTATACTAGTTTTTTCTATTAAAATTTGAAGTTAAAATAAAATATCTGAATATTATACACTCTATGAAAAAGATCTTTGCTCCTAACATTGACACGGTTTTGATGAAGACACTAACATCACCAAAAAGAAGAAAAAGAAGAATACTTATGAAGACAAAGAAGACAAAGCTTCAAGACAAATTAGTCTATGTCTAAATAGTTACTTCTATCCTATACTCTCAAATATACAATAATAGTAATGCTCAAACTATTTTTTAAGAAATTTGAAATACTTCAAGTATAAACAAAAAAAAAATTAAAAAAATAGTGTATAACAGGTTACAATATCTAAGTAACAGGTTACATAAGAGAAAACCAGTTACCCAACAAAAACTGTGTCGGGTAATCGATTATTGTATGTGAGTAACAGATTACCCAGTTTTAGTGAAGTTGAGTAATCGATTACTCAAGGTTGTAATCGATTACTCTAATTAAATTTTAAATGCCCAGTTGGACAGAGAGTTTGGATAATTGGTTACTCAAGGCTGTAATCGATTACTGAGAGTTGTTGCATGAGTTTTCAGATTTCAAATTTAATGGTTTTCATCCCAAACGAAATGGTTTCATTCCAATCAATTTCTACCCTTTTAAAGAGGTGTTATGGCTGGTTGTAAAGCCTATTTAAAGGCATTGAAACTCGTAGTCAAATCATAATTCTTACAAAATCTTCTTATAGAATCTTCTCACAAACTTTCAAACATAATTATGAAAATTCTCTGAAATATTTTCTGCGCTTTTTGCAACTTATTCTTAAACTTTCAAAGTGAATTTTCTGAGTTGCTTGAAGTAAAGTGTTTCAAAGTTGTACAAACTTATAAGAGCATTATTACTTAGTATAAAAAGAGTTATCAGATTGCAAGTGACATTACATTTCGAACTTGTAAAGGTAATCATGTCATTGTTGTAAATTCTTCATTGACATTGTAGAATTCTTTCTTTCACAAGGGTGTAATAAAAAAAGGATAGATTCACTTGGAAAGAGTGTTTTCCAAGAATGACATAAGTATCAGTGAGTGTGTAAGGTACATAGAGATCTCGGGTTGAGATATTGTAATTACAACTCATAATATTTAGTGAAGAAATCTCTTATGCTGCAAGAGTACTGAATGTATCCTTCATGGACAAGAAGGTGAACCCATATAAAATCTCGGTGTACTCTCTTCTCCTTTATCTCCTGATTTTTAATTGTTAATTTTTTGCATAATTTTTCCACTGAACTTAACTCTTGATTTTGAAAAAAAAGTGGCCATACTTTTAAGTCAACTAATTCACCCCCCTCCCTGTAGTTGCAATTTTAGTCTTACAATTGGCACCAAAGTTATTTTTGAGTAAGTTATTCTCAAATATGATCCTATATCGAAGATATCCTCAAGTTATTCCTAGGAGAAGGTTCCAACATCAACCACCATCCAAGCTTTGTTGGAGAGTGCTATGACTTTTGGAAAATCAGAATGAGAATGTTCATAGAATCTCAAGATTTGGACATATGGAATGCAATTAAAGAAGGACCATATGAACCCTTCACCGTAGTTAACAACATAAGGGAAGTAAAGTCCAAATCTTCATGGAATGATGAAGATAAAAAGAAGGTGCAATATGATCTCAAAGAAAAGAACATCCTAACTTCAACATTTGGCATTGACGAGTTCTTTAGAGTATCAAACTGCAAATCTGCCAAAGAAATGTGGGATAATCTAGAGACTACACATAAAGGAACTAAGGAGGTAAAAGGCCGAGACTCAATACTCTTTCCCAAGAATACGAAATGTTTCGTATGAAACCTGGAGAGAAAATTATGGATCTTCAAAAGAGGTTTACTCACCTCAAAAATCACCTTATTGCACTTGGTAAGGTACTATCAAATAGTGACCTGAACTTGAAGGTTCTAAGATCACTCACCAGAACGTGGCAACCAAAGGTAACATCCATTTCTGAAAAGAAAATTTTATCAAAAATGTCATTGGCTGTTTTGTTTGGTAAATTGCAAGAACATGAATTACAACTTAGCCAACTTGACCAACATGAAGAACAACAAAATAAAAAGAAGAATATCTCTCTAAAGGTGAAAGTTGACAAATACGAATCATCAGAAGATGAATCTGAGAAGGAAGAGATAGAAGACATGAGTCTTATTGTAAAGAAGTTCAACAAGTTCCTTAAAAGGAACAAGGATGCTAAAACTAGACAAATGGGGAAATTCACCAAGAACAATGACGCCTCCACTTCAAACCAAAACTTCACATGCTTTGAATATGGCAAACCTGGTCATATGAAGATGGACTATCCAAACCTGAAAAAGAATTCTTTCAAAGGGAAGATTTAAATGAGGACTGAACAAAGAGCATATATTGCATGGGAGGACAATTATACCAGTTCCGCCTTTGAACAAGAAAATAAAGAACAAGCACATCTCTTTTTAATGGCATCTCATCATTCTGGTAATGAAGAGGTAAACATCACTAAACTATATTATTATGAATTACAAACTGGATTTAATGACTTGCATGATGAATATGTCAAACTCACAAAAATGTTTCTAAAACAAAAAACTGAGTTAGATGCATTTAGAAACAAACCATCATCATCTTCATGTCAAAACTGCATTACTCTTGAAAATAAAGTTTCAACATTAAGTCTTGAACTTAATAAACTAAACAAGAGTAGTAAAAGTCTGGAAAAGATCATTAATGATCAAAGACACTCAACATACCGAAGAGGTCTTGACAATTCAAAAAGCCATGTTTCTAACAAACAAAGTGTCTCAAAAAAGATAAACTTTCAAAAACAAATATCCATACATTTGAACATAATAATGATAAATCTAGGATACATAACCATCAACTGACATGTATATATTGTAAATACCATGAGCATACACCAAATACTTGAATGATTAGAAAATATGGTGTACCCCTAGGTCATTATAGATGGGTTGAGAAAGGTACTAACCATGTAGGACCCGAAGAATATTGGGTACCTAATAAAACTTAACCTGTTTTGCAGGATAATTTGAGAGTCGCCTATAACTTATGGTACTTGGACAACGGCTATTCAAAGCACATGACAGACGATAGAAATAAATTCGTTGTCCTTACTCCAAGGGACAAAGGCTATGTCATATATGGTGATAACAACAAAGGAAAAATACCTAGAGTTGGTAGAATTGGTAAGACACCCTCAACAACTATAGAATGTGTATTGTATGCTGAAAGACTCAAGCACAACCTACTAAGCATAAGTCAATTATGTGACAAAGGCTTTCATGTGGCATTCTACACAGATAAGTGCATCATCGAAAGTATGAATTCTCAAAACTCTAAACTCATTGATAAGAGGATAAATAATATATATTGATATAGACTCCTCTTTACCAATAACATGTTTAGTTGCTAATGATAACCATGATGCATGACTTTGGCATATGAGAATTGCTCATATTCATATGCACCATTTAAATAAACTCATATAGAAAGATTTAGTTGTTGGTTTACCCAAAATGAAGTTTATTAAAGACAAACTATGTAGTGCTTGTCAAATGGGTAATCAAACAAAGACTTCTTTTAAACCTAAGCACACGGTTTCTTCCGATAGACCATTGCAGTTACTACAAATGGATTTATTTGGCCCCTCAAGGACAAAACATTATGGTGGTAACTACTATGTTTTTGTTATAGTAGACGATTTTTCGAGATATATTTGGACTATATTCTTAGTTCATAAGAATGAGGCATTCAAAGCCTTAGTATTTATGCTAAAAGAGTTCAAAATGAAAATTCACTAAAAATCACTACTATAAGAAATGATCATGGGGAAGAATTTCAAAACTCTTCGTTTTAAGAATTCTGTGATGATCTTGGCATCAATCACATTTTTTTGCTCCTAGAACACCACAACAAAATGGAGTTCTAAAGAGAAAAAATCGGTCTTTAGAAGAACTGGTTCATACAATATTGGATGAAACTAACCTTCCAAAATATTTCTGGGCTGATACAGTAAGTAATGCATGTTATGTTTCAGGCCGAGTTTCTTATAAGACCAATTCTTAAGAAAACCCCTATGAACTCTTTAAAGGTAGAAAACCAAACATTTCTCATTTGCATGTGTTTGGTTGTAAATGCTTTGTTTTAAATAATGGTAAAGATAACTTAGGCAAGTTTGATGCAAAAGCTGATAAATGTATCTTCCTAAGCTACTCTCTTACGAGTAAAGCTTATAGAATTTTTAATAAAA